>NC_089582.1:0-340000 GCF_019320115.1 Miscanthus floridulus | reverse complement strand
ACTTTCATACTCATAGGAGTAGCTGCAGCTGCAGGATGCGAAGGCAGAGGTGGAACCAATAGCCTAGCTGATAGAGAGAAGCCCACACGTTGCCCAAGCCCTTGTAGGAACTCCGTAATGTCCGTCAGCCTCTGCGCCTAGGTCTGCCGCTCGGCCCGCTCGGCCTCTAGCTGGGACGCCATCCTCTGCTGCTCGGCCTCCAGCTCTTGATGTTGCCTCATTTCTTGTTCCAGCCAGGCCTGTAATATTTCACTCCAATGTTTCAGTAATACAAAGCTAATTAAGGTGTGTAAAGATCAATGTATGACGAGTAAAACAGGAATAACCTCGAGTGCGTCGACCCGGTGCTGTGCAGCAATCGGCTGTGTGTGAATGGTTGGGCTCTCGCTCGTGCTCCGTGCTCGGATCTGGGAGAGAGAGGGAGTAGAGGCCGTGTCGATGACGTCGTCGCGAAGCCAGAACCGTCCATGCTTCTTGCCTTGCCCTGCCCTCATGACGACCTCTCCATCGAAGTCCTGGGTGCTCGGATCATGTTCTGACCCATGGAGCGACCTCACCACCTCAGTGTACTCACTGATGTGGGAGTGGACGCTCGGGTTCGTGTATGCCTCGGATGGGTCCTCCAGGTTGAAGGAGACGTCGGACATCGCCTTGTCCTTGTGGGCCATACACCATGCCTGGAAGTCCGAGCAAGCCTGGCCACTATGTGACGCCGACTGCGAGAAAGACAGCATGATGATTAGAAATCAGGCAGAACTGAGCATCACAATAGATAAATGAATTCGCGTACCCATGCTTGTTTGTATCTGGCGAGGCTGCGGCTGCCTTGATGGTGTGCTGGACCTTGCATCTGCAAACGATGGTCCCGGGCATCCGTGTACATCTTGAGATACTCCTCCGTGAACCACCTCTCCACCATCATCGCCCAGCACTCGTGATACTATTGGCACCACCAGGGAATCATCTACACGTCATCAAGTATTGGACATATAAGAAGATCAAATTAAACCAACTTAATCTCAAGACAAATCAATATTGATGTTCTTCATTTACCTCAAGGTACTGCTCCCGGGTCAGCTGCATCTCTCTTGCGTCTTTCTTGGTTTTCCTCTCTCCAAGCTTCGACCCGTAGTAGGTTACGATGGCCTGGATGCGCACCTCGTGATGCATGTCAGTGACGAGTTTTTTGCAGGCTTTGGTAGTCACCTACTCCGCCCTGGCCTCTAATCCATCCTCGTATCTGTAATAAGTCTACATACAAAAGCGATGTATCCATTCATTATTTCAAGAAAAGTCCAATGAATACGACGTATTGAGCAATGTTGCACGAGGGAGACTTACCCAAAACTCTGCCTTCACCCACGCCGCCTTGTTGGGGTACTCCGCATCGATGGCGACGGCATAGTGGTCAAACGAGTAGGCCGGCTCCGTCTTCGATGCGTACGTGACAATGCCGGGGAAGTGTTACCTGCACAGAAGACCCAGGATGCCGTTGACTAGCCGTGCGCTACCACCCGACACAACCACCCAATTCCTGTATAAGTGATTAAGAAAAAATATTAATTTTTCTTCATTATATCATATGAAGTAGTGGTGATAACATATAAAGTTACTTACTTTTTCCCTTCAAGGCGAATCACTGGGCGTTGGTGAGGAAGCAGAACCTGTGGGAGGCTCGCAGGACCTCGCAAGTAGACACTCGAAGAGGAGTCAGAGGAAGCGGAACCCGTGCCTGCCGCCTCCAACTCATCGTCCTCGTGCGGCCCCTCCTCCTTGTCCGTCTGCCGAACCAGCTCATCGTCCGATTCGTCCACGGGCGCCACCTCCTCCTCCGGCTCCTCCTCACGCGGCGTGGGAGGAGACGGCCCCCCTCCTGCGTCTGGCGGTCCTCCTCCTCCTCCTGCGTCTGGTTTGTAAGCATCGTACGTGACATTGGTCACCAAACCTTCTCAAATTTTTATCATAGCCTCCACATACGATATCACGACATCTCAATAAGTTTCATGATTTTCGGACTTCGTTTGATTTTTGTAGAATTTAAAAACACTTCGCATGCAAGTTCGCGGTCATGTTTCGTGAACAAGATGTCCGAAATTTCGGGTCCGTTCCTGGATACGGCCTCACACTACACTCAGTAACATGACTATCATTTTTTGAATCATTAAATTACATTATTCGTATAACATGCAGTTCAAATTTATATTTTTTGAAAAAAAAATTCAAGTAAACGAAATAAAGTAACTAAATATATAAAAAGCCAAAAAAAATCCCCAAATTCTAACTAGGAGTTCCAGGTACTTTAAAAGGGTTGCACAAAAAATTTGGAGGCCAAAAACAAAAAAAAACTTTGCCAAGTGCCGGGGCATGGCACTCAGCAAAGGGGCTCTTTACCGAGTGCCAAGAATAAAGCACTCGGCAAAGAGGGGTTTGAATTTTTTTTTAAAAAAAAATCCTCTTTGTCGAGTGCCTTCATAGGGGCAATCGGCAAAGACATTTCGAAAAAAAAATTCTTTGCCGAGCGCCGTGTTAGGGGCACTTGGCAAATTATTTTCCAAAAAAAAAATCTTTGTCGAGTGCCAGATCTGGAACACTCGGCAAAGAATTTTTTTTTTAAAAAAAAACTTCTTTGCCGAGTGCCTAACAGCAGACACTCGGCAAAGAAGGACATGACCGAACATCGTTACACGGGACAGCCTATGCCGAGTGCCGCGCTTTTGTCGAGAGCCTGGCACTCAGCAAAGAAGTCCTTTGCTGAGTGCAATTCTTTGCCGAGTGCCGGGCACTCGGCAAAAAACTCTTTGTCGAGTGCAATTCTTTACCGAGTGCGGCACTCGACAAAGAAGGTCTTTACCGAGTGTCTAATTTTTAACACTCGGCGGAACAGTTTGTGCTCGGTAAAGATCCCGTTTCCAATAGTGCCCGATGGCTACCGCGACATCATCAGAGTCGTCGTTCTACTCTCTGTCCAGCGCTGCCATTAGCGCCAATCCAGTGACGCCGGCGTCAATGCCGTCGTTCCGAATTTTCAATGAGATGACGTGGCCGTTGTCGACCGCGTGCACCTTCGAGAGCTCGCGGTCCTTCACTGTCGTTCCTCTCCAAGCGGCGCCGCCTACACTCTCCAGTTCACGTCCGACCGGTTCTTCGAGACATCCGGCTCCGGGTCCACCACCTCAGACTCACCATTCATGTCGCGTCCACTTGACCGCTCCTTGTCCGCCTCCTCGTCTTTGGCCGTGGGGCTCCAACCGAGCGTTTCTCAGCTCATCGCTGAGCGCCGTGCCGCGCGCTCCCGCCTCCGTGATGAGCGATCCCTGCTACGGTTCTTTGTCAGGACCGCCTCCAAACTCCGGCTCGGGTCGCCGTGCTATGGCCGCCGTCCACACTCCACAGGAACCTGCTGAGCCGATAAAGGTCTCCCTCAGCGATGGGGACTACCGCTCACCGCCAAACGGCAATGTGGAGTGGGCTCAGGGCATGGCCGGCGAGGACCGGTTCCATGTCGTGGTGTCCGAGGAGCATGGCTGGGTGTTCGTCGGAATCTACGACGGGTTCTCCGGCCCCGACGCGACCAATTACCTCTTCGCCAACCTCTATGTCACCGTGCATAGCGAGCTCAAAGGCGTGCTCTGGGATGACATCCAAGCCGACGACGGCGCCAGGTGCGGTCAGCAAGAAGTGGCTGCAGGCAATGCCGAACGCCTCTGTCTTTCTGGGGCCGACGGCGACAGCGCGGAGGCTAAGCGCAGGCGGACGGAAGTGTCCATGCTAGGCAACAACGCCACGCCAGTGCACCGCGACGTCCTGAGGGCACTGGCGCGGGCACTGAAGAAGACGGAGGAGGCGTTCTTCGCGGCGGCGGAGGAACACGCGGCCGAGAGCCCGGAGCTGGGGCTGATGGGCTCCTGCGTTCTCTTCATGGTGGCGAAGGGCAAGGACGTTTACGTCATGAACGTCGGGGACAGCCGCGCCGTGCTGGCGCGGAGGCCGGAGCCCGACCTGAAGAACGACCTCAGCAAGGCGTCGCAGGACCTGCAGCAGTTCAAGGCCGAGATCCTGCGCGAGCTGGAGGCGCACGACATGGACGGCCTGCAGGCCGTGCAGCTCACCCCAGAGCACAGCACCGCGGACCAGGAGGTACGCCATGTCTTTCCCTCCTCTGCTCCTCTCCTCTCCTATTTAGAACTTCAGTTATAACTGATGAGGATGGTGCAGGAGGTGATGAGGATAAAGGGCCAGCATCTGAATGATCGGAACGCCATAGTCAATGGCCGGGTCAAGGGGAAGATCAATGTCACCAGAGCGTTTGGAGTCGCCTACCTGAAGCAGGTAATTTCAATCTGCAAACCTGACGATTCTATCGATGTTCGCTAAGTTTCTTTTTCTATCTGGCAGCCCAAGTGGAACAGCAGGCTTCTGGAAGCCTTCAAGATCAACTACGTCGGCACGGACCCGTACGTGACCTGCGCGCCTTCGCTATGCCACCACCGCATCGGCTCGCAGGACAAGTTCCTGGTGCTGTCCTCCGACGGGCTCTACCAGTACTTCACCAACAAGGAGGTGGTGGACCAGGTGGAGGCGTTCACCGCCGCGGAGCCCGACGGCGACCCCGCGCAGCACGTCGTCGGGGAGCTCGTGCACCGCGCCGCGAGGAAGGCCGGTGAGTAACCAGACCGTCGATTGGACCCCCACGATTAGACGGGTCTCTTGACGAACTCGTTCTCTTTGGGTTGCGTTGCAGGCATGGAGTCGCGCCAGCTGCTGGACATCCCGCGCGGCGAGAGGACGCACTACCAGTCTACCACGACGATGTCTCCATCGTCGTGATCTCGTTCGAGGGACGGATCTGGAGGTCGTCTGTCTAGGCGTGTCTGAGTCTGACGAGCTAGGTTTCAGAGGTCCAAGGAGTCCTCGTAGTTCAGATGAGAAGAGATGGATGAGGTGATGATCGACAGTCTCAGGGGCCAGGGCAAAGCACTGCCATGAGCTGCCTTCAGTGTTTAGCTATCGTTTTTCTTTTTTTACCTTATATACTAGTACTAGTAGAACCGTGTTCGTTCTTGCCGAAACTGTTGTACATAGTTCCGCAAGACGAACTCTATAGCTAGGCTTATGTAGTAATCCCCAAAGAAAAGAAGAAGAAGAAAGAAAAAAAAGGAAAGGAAAGGAAATGTAGTAGTAGTAGTAGTATGTAATTAGGGGCTTCGCATGATTGCGATCGAAAGGAGTAATAGTATATTTGATAGTAAGTAGTAACTGCTGTGTCTACCGCTCTCAGTCTCAGCCTAGCAACAGCAGAGACATGGAACCGACATGTTCTAGCACATCTGGGGCAACAATAGGCTGCAACATTCATATTGCCAGCATCAGTCATTCGAACGATGGATCGTCCTGGTTTGGTTAGTCGTTTCGAGTCTTCTGAATGAAGAAAGAGAAATGTGAACAAACATCGTTGTCTGATAGCCTACACGTCACACAGGCTAGCAGCGTCGTCACAGGTTTCTTCAGTGCAAAAGACAGATCGGTTCGTGGCTTTCGCAAGATAGATTAAATTATCCCCCAATGATTCATTAACAGGAATGCTAAACAACAACCGAGTGTTTTACCTAGATTTCGCACGTGATTTTTCCTACATCAGGTTCGCGCGGGGGTATGCGGTGGAGGTCGTCCTATTCGTGCCCGCGCTCGCCGTTTTCTTTCTCGCCCGTGGCCGCCGTCTTCTCCCTAGCTCTAGCGCGGCGGCTAGGGTTCCGGCGAGCCTCTCCCCCTCTTTTTTTCTCCAACTCCGGTGGGTATTAAAGGGGCCGGCTGGAGGGAGGTAGGCAGGCTAGGCGGTGGGGATGGTGGTCGGACGGTTTAGGGCCCTGGCGGCGGTGGAGGCGGCTGGGCCAGGGAGGGGTGGAGGAGTCGTGGCGAGGATGACCATGGCGGAGCTCCGGCGAGGGGGAGGGGAAGAAGGCGGCCGCCGCGTGGGCAAACCCTAGCTCGCCGTGGCGGGGCGGTGGGCGGCGGCGAGGGCGAGTATGAGGCGGAGACGCAGAGTGAGGAGCGCCAGAGAGCTCCGCGGCCGGGTGCGCAAGGACAAGGAGGTGGCGGGGGCGTGAGGAAGAAGATGGACGGCGCATCGGGGAGGAGGAAGAAGGAAAATCGAGTGTTCAGGTGGCTCTGAACACTGGATTACAGGATAGACGTCCCCTTCGTTAACGATTCAACGTTCAATTCCACCGTGTCAAATACTATTGTCCCAATCATACTATTTGGAGGTGAAATTACAATGAACCACTGGAGAAATCACGTGTTAAACAAGTGTGACTGACAAGCGAATCCTAGTCCCCTCTTTCCCCAAATTTTGCTAGTGTTACAAGGCAAATTAAATTCTTTAACTAGTAGTACCTTTCTTCACTTCTTTTTAAAACTTTTGTTTTAGAAAATTAGTATAGTTGGACTTGGACACATGATTGTAAATATTTTTCTGTGACCGTGATCCAAGTGTAATAGCGTACACTGACTAGTCTATCAACAAGGCATTCATACGGGTAAGAATAATGAGAAGGATTAAGTATGAGTTGCTTCGTACCTACGACTAATCAAAATTCTGTGCTCGTGTGCATTACCACGGGAGCCGAAAAATTTGAAGAGAAAAGCGATGTCATATGGGGGTGTCGCATGTGGTGTTTGAATACTAATAAAAAAATAAATTACAGAATCCATCAGTAAACCGCGAAATGAATTTCTTAAGCCTAATTAATCTGTCATTAGCATATGTATTACTGTAGCACTTTGTTGTCAGATCATGGTCTGGTTAGGCTTAAAAGATTTGTCTCGTAAAGTAGTCGCAATCTGTGCAATTAGTTATTTTTTTAAGTCTATATTTAATATTGCATGTATGTGTCCAAACATTCGTTAAGATAGGGTGTAAACTTTTAGAGAGAAACTAAATAAGGCCTAATCACTTGCAGATGGGCGAGAACAGCCAGCCGTCCGGACGTGCGAGTAATGATCGCGGTGAACGGGCCAATGTTCGGACGTGCGACTGAATACTGATGATAGCTGCAGACCGGCTAACGACCCATGCATGGGACGGATGGACGTGTGAGTCATCGCGGCGGCGGTGGCATTCGAACCGCCCATTTTTGTCCACGCTGTTTGGATGACTCGCTCCCGCCTCTTCCACGTTGGCGTGGCGCCCGTCTCTTCAAGGCCGCCCGGAAGACTCACCCCCGCCTCTTCCACAATAGCACCGTGCGGCCTGTGGCTCCTCCCCACACTGCCAGCGGCGGCCTGCGCCTCCTCCACGCATCGGTGGTCGTGGCTTGGCCCTGCCCGCCCTCCTGGACACCAATGCCGGTGGTCTGCACTTTCAACATAAAACACTCAAATGCAACGTACATTTGAAACAGATAAACCATTTGGGACATACGCTTGTAACATGTGTGTGAAACATATACAACATCTAGATACATCAATTGAAACACGAAAAAACACTTACTACAACATACAACCGAAACAGCTGATACATTTGGAACATACTGTTACAACATATGTATGAAAACATATGCAACATCCAGATAAAAAATGATTGCAACATACGTTTGGAAACAGATGAAACATTTTGAACAAAGGCTTGCAACATGCTTCTGAAACACTTGCAACATATGCAACATGTGCAACATCCCCCGATCTACTTTTGCAACATCTATAAGAAACAACTGCAACATACCTTTGAAATGACTGAAACACCTGAAACATACATTTACAACATATGGGAAGAGAAAGCCTAAGCAGGTCAATTCCAGTCGTCGGGGTCGGTGCCGGCGGCGAGCGGCGACGCACGAGCACCAGTGCCACCAGTACCGGGCATGGCTCGACGGTGGCGGTGGGGGATGAGGGACGAGGGACGAGGAGCGCCATGGCTACCGGGGTGGGGAAGCTCGATCGCCAGGGTGAGAGAGGGCGCCGCCGAGGATGGGGACGGCGTCGCACCAGGGTAGAGGAGAGCCGCCCACTCCCCTGCATCACCGTCGTGCCACCTCCATGATCTCGCCTAAGCGAGTGAATCTCGCTCCTGCTCCATAGATCTTGCCAGGGTGGGGGAGAGGACCGTCGGATCTATGAGCATTGGGGCTCCCGGTCAGGGAGGTTGTGCGCTGCGACAGGGGATGAGAAGCGCGGAAGGGTAAGGACGGGAGCGGAGCGAGGCGTGCGGGAGTTGATTTTGTTTTTTAGACGAGCGGCCCATGCGGTAATGAGTGGAACGAGGCGTCCGGCCTTCCGGACGTCTTAGTAGTTGCATTACCGTTTTTTATGCTGTAGAAAAGTTTATTATAATCGTCATCTTCCTTACCACTATTACAATTAAACAAAAATACTAACAGGCCGGATGAGTGGGTATTTCTTAAGTTGGAGTCTAATAATGGTAGAAGTGCGTAATTTAGATGAAAATTAATAGATTACTTAGATTATGTATCGTAATGAAAGCATGTGCAATTTTGAATGTAAAATTCTATGGTTACTTTGGATTATGTTGTAACAGCAGAGGTCGAGATGTAGATTTATAGGAGGTTACATCGTATTAATTTCATAATAAAAAGGTGAGTGGTTTTTATCAATCAAGGTAAAGAGTCTCAAATTTAAGAAATAGAATAGATCAAAATTGATGATAACATCTTTTTATTTTTGTGAGTTTTAGAATTTTATCTTTTCTTTTTAGTGAGGATTAACATGGAGGGTGTCTTTTAGTTTAATTCAATAATAACAAAGATGAGTAATTTAGATGCAAATTCAAGGAGTTACATTGTATTATGTTTCATAAAGATAAAGTTTGGTAATTTAGACGTAAATATATATAGCAGTTACTTTATGTTATTTTTCATTATGATAGGCGTGAGTGTTTTTTTAAGAAAAACAGAATAGATCCAATGACTACTGTTATCAATGCTGATTAAAGCCTACTAGAAATTATTAGAGGTCAAATTTACTTTTAGAAGCCACGTCTAAGCCCCTTCTTGGATCACTTTGGATTATTATACTCTAGATTGTGAATTAGGACTATAGTAACATGGACTATATATAGATTGTATTAGGGCCAATTGCATTTTTGCCCCTTGTTTTGAGCTCTAACTGCACGTTTGCCTCTGTTTTTGAACTTTGCAGATTTGCCCCTGTTTTTTCAATCTGAAGCTTCCACTTGCCCCTGTTCCGTGAAGGAGAGTTAACGGTGTTAAGTACAAGCTGAAAAGACAAAAATACCCTTGACATGAATGACACAAGAATCAATCCGATCTTTTATGTACAGACTTATTGTCCATTTATTTTGGACAAATGACAATACATATTTTGGATAAATATCAAAGTATAATATTTTGCAACCATGACATGAAGAGAGTCCAGATAATATATAAGCATAATATTTGCATCATAATGCAAGAGTTGACATGAACCACATCAAGTTTGTCATGTCCTGATCACAACTAAGCACACAAAAATAAAGGCACCACATGCCAAGATCATGTCTGGGTCATACATGGCCTAGCACATACACAACAAATCACCTAGTTATTATGTATCCTAAGCAGTGGTCATTTCTACACATTGAGCAAAGCAGCAAGCCTTGAAGCACCTCTTCCTCCTCCTCTTCCTCTGCCTCTACCCCTCCCCCTCCCCCTCCCAGTTGGTGGTCTTCCTCCAACATTAGTGGCACCGTCACTTCAAAACAAAGTAGTAAAAATGCATCAGTAAATATCCAATGTGGGATGTGGCATAAACCTATTCCAAGTATGAGAAACTGGAAAATAGTACACATGGATGACATACTTGGATGACTCTGTAGTTGATGACCGTCTACCTGTACCCCTTTTCTGCCTAGCAGTTAGTCCCCCTTGGCACTTCTTTGTTGTATGGCCTAGTTCATGGCATTCAGGGCACCTCTTTCTTTTCCTAGCACCAGGTTCATCTGATGCCTTAATCCTAGTTTTCCTTGGCCTGCCAGGCTTTCTTCTCAACTTAGGCTTTTTGATTTTGTATCCAAGATCAACATGTTGCCAGAAATGCTTTGATGTCATTGGATTGAACACGCCTGAATATGCCTTTCTCATCTTGTCAATAGAGAAATAATCATGGACAAAGTCATCCATTTGCACCTCTCTACTAAGTTTTGCTATGAATGCTAAAGCATGTTTACATGGCTTTCCACTCACTTGCCACAGCCTACAACTGCATGTCTTGAGCTCCAAATTAACTACATACCTGAAAGCTGCTCCTAATGATGTAGGTGCAGTAACTTCAGCTGTGTTATTGGCACATCTTAAAACCCCATGGTCCTTGATTGATTTGCTTTGAGTTGTAAGAGCCTTCGTTATATTAGGGATTATGCTGCCCTTCATTGACATAGCAATTTCCCTCCTTGCTTCAAATTTGGATATGATCATCTGCCTTATCATACCATGCATCTCTAAAATCTGCAAGTCTTTAGTTTTTCTCACCCTGTTGTTGAAAGATTCAAAGAGGTTATTATTGATGTAGTCTACCTTGCATTGATCAGAGAATTTGCTTCTATTCCACAAGTATGGATGATTTTCATCTAAGTAAGCAATTGCTTGAGGGCACTTCTCCTGTATTTTCCCCACGTGCCAATTGAACTTCTCAATAGTGCAAGCCTTGGTAGACGACCACATGTTATAGTTGAACAAATCACCAGAGTAATGCTTCTTGAAATTCTTCCACAAATGCCTCATACATTCCCTATGTTCCACACCTGGATACACATCTTGCACAGCCTTACCAAGACCTTTGCATGCGTCTGTGCTGATAGCCAAACCTATAGGTGTACCAATAGCAACCTTCAAGTTCTAGATGAACCATGTCCAGCTTTCTATGGACTCAGTTTCAATTACACCATATGCAATCGGAAAAGGCAATTATTCCCATCTACAGCAACAACACCTACCAAGTGACCCCTTGACCTTCCTGTCAGGTGGGTAGCATCTATAGCAATGTAGAGCCTACATCCTTGCAAAAAACCATCGATGCATGGTTTGAGGGCCACAAAGAATCTCATGAAACAAACATCCCATGATGATTTTTGGTATCAAGCTCAACAATGCTTCCTAAAACTGATTTGAGTAGCTCGGCTCTATATGTGGGCAGTAAGTCATAACTGTCATCCCACTTATCAAATATCTGACAGTCTAAAAAATCAAAATTTATGGAACAGCCCAACAAATAAGCTGTGAATGAAGATGACAGTCTAAAAAATCAAAATTTATGGAACAACCCAATAAACAAGCTATGAATGAAGATGACGGTCTAAAAAATCAAAATTTATGGAACAGCCCAACAAACAAGCTGTGAATGAAGATGACAGTCAAAAAAATCAAAATTTATGGAACAGCCCAACAAACAAGCTGTGAATGAAGATGACAGTCTAAAAAATCAAAATTTATGGAACAGCCCAACAAAAGAAAGGAACTGCTATACCTTGCATCCAATAAATTTCTTGCTGGTAGACGCATATGTCCACTCGCAGCCTTTATCAGCTCTCAAGCACTTGGCTCGAAATCGCTCATTATCTTTCTTCAGAGTACGAAAAGCATAATCATTTAAGATTGCATGTTGGGTCAACGTCGATTTGCACTGATTCACATCAGGAAATACATAACCAATATCAACACATGGAGCATCAACATCATAAGAACAGATAGAAATATCATCATTGTCATCTTCGTCAATTATTTCATGATCAGGTTCATACTCAGGGTCAGAGCAGTCAGAGTCAGAAGATGCAGCCAATTCAGAGTCATAGCTGCTATCACTTAGTGCAACAAGAGATTCAATGTCGATTGTTTGCATTCTTCCTCATCATCTATGACTTTCCTGTGCACCTTCTTGTCTTCCTTGACAGGTTCTTTTGTAGGCTGAGTGGGCTGTGTTGGATCTATGAAAGGATCCAAATCAATAGGTGCAGTACCGGGAGTAAGAGTTGGAAAGTCCTGAACAGTAGGGTGAAACCTACGTTTGGTCGATGAGAACTGCAATGGACCATCGAAGTCATTGATTTAACCAACAATGTGGACTTCCCCTTTCTCTTTGTTGAGCTCAAACCACTCGGACAGCTGTTCATCAGTTTTAATCTCAATAGAATCATCCTCCAGTGCCCGCCACAAAGAAATGTATTGCTTCAAACCCCATAAAAAGCTTTCACCAATGAAATCTACTAGCTGCAACAAGCTATAGTCATGACTATCAACAATTGTAGTCAAGGTTTCCCTCCTTCTATGTCTTTGGACCCCCATCCGGCAAGCTCCAATGTACCCGAACCATAACAAGTTTTATGTGGTTTTCATTTGTCCTACAAACCACAACACTTTTGATAAGCTAACTCATCCTACAGACCTAAGCGAACAACCACTACTGCAGATGCAGAAAGGATGAAGTCCAAGAAATTTACCCAAGCGGTTCCATGTCGCAGCAAGCGGTGCGCCCCCTCGTCGCTTCTCCTGCCGCGTTCCCAGGTCGGGGCACCGCTTAGGGGCATCCTGCCCGCCGCTCCAGGCCCCGGCGGCTCAAGCCAGGCGTGCCGGCCACCTAGCGCTCAGGGCAGCTGCGTCGGCCGCCGCTCAGGCCTGCCGCCCGGGCCCGCCCACCGCGCCCCAGCACCAGCCAACCGTCGGATCTACAGCTGCACCACTCACCCGCCGCGCCCCATCACGCCGACCAACCTCCGTTGCGCTCCCAATGCCCTAGCGCCGCTCGGTTGCTCGGGCTCTTTTTTCCGATTCGAAAGATGCCGGGTGAAAGAGAGAACGGGGAGGACTCCGTGTATTTTGGATAAGGGGTACTATAGTCTTTTTTTTCTTTTTTCTTTTTTCCAAACATTTTTTTCTAGGCCATGATTTATCTTCACCTCACGGTGTTCAGAAGCAGGGGCACATGGTAGCTTAGGTTTCAAAAAACAAGGGCAAACATGCAAAGTTAAAAAAACAGGGGCAAACGTGCAGTTAGAGCTCAAAACAAGGGCAGTAATGCAATTGTCCCATTGTAATATTGTGATTTGGTTGAAACCTTGGATTTTGTATGTGGTAGATTATTGTTGGTTGAACGGATTATAAGATTATTATAATTGATTCCATAATTTAGAGTGTTTGATCACAAGAGATTATTTTTATCAGATTTCTGCAATAAAAATGATCAGACAGGACCTAAGTCAATTAATCGGGCCTTATAGGGTGTTTATACAATAACTATAAAGACCAAATAATAACACAAGTAAATTCGGAAAAATAATAATAATAATAATAATAACACAAGTAACAAGGTGAATAATAGAATAAGAGACATTAAATCGAGTAATCGACGGATTCCCAGCTACATGCCTGGAAAACTGGCAATAATTCAATAAAGGAGTTGTATATATACTCCATAAGACAGATATGAAAAGAACTGCGTTGATTTATCTGGTTTGAATTCGTCGGTCCAAGTACCTAGGGAGGACCAAAAGCCTGCCTGTCCGACTTGTATAGTCAGCTTAGCTGGCTTTGCCCTGAGCAGATCAGAAATTCCTCGAGTTTTGCCCAAGGAACGATAGGTATCATACTTATGTGGTGAATAACAACAACAAAGGTTTATGAGCAAACCAGCCAAGGATAACCAATTACGCTTACGTGACGAAGAACGGTTAGCTTTCGGGCAAACTAGCAAATAAAGGAACACTTGATAGATGGGCATCAAGGGCCTGAGGACGTCGCAAAAATTAATTGAGGGGCTTAGGGAAGAAGAGGATGCAGAGCTCCTAGAGGAGCATCCACACTGGGAAAGGATGCATGGTTGAATTCTGAACAATAACAAGCTTTGCCCATCTATGAAACTAGGGCTAAATTCAACAAACAAGAACCGGATCATGTGGTCTATGAACCTAGAATGTCGAGCTGTAACTAGCAAAAACTGGTCCAGCAACTCTACCTCAGGGCATGGATGGCAGAGCTGTGCTTCTCCAATGAGTATAGCCTTCGATGCTGCAGAGCACATTTAACTTTCTCATGACGAACAGTATTCAGCAGCATAATGCATGCATGGCTTGGTTCATCATATCCCCCCCCCCCCCCCCCCCCCCAATATATGTCGAGTACAATAAATCATATTACTACTTATATAGACTAATGAAGGTGATAAAAAGTATTTTGTTGTAGCAAAAACTCATATGAAGCGCTTATTATTTAATGGTGATTTTAGTGATTTCTCCTTGTGATTTGCCAATGGATAAGAAAGACCTTAGGTTGAAATTGATATTCACTCAAATTAACAAAAGGCATATGGTTTTAATTGGGTTCCATATTCTCCCTAATTGCAATCATTCCAATGACAACCACACTACTGCAGACGGGCTCTTTGCCGAGTGCTTAGGGCACTCGGCAAAGCCCCTATTGCACTCGGCAAAGGCTTTGCCGAGTGCCGCACTCGGCAAAGACCCGTCGGCAAAGAACCCGTCGGCAAAGGTTTCTTTGCCGAGTGCCACATATCGGGCACTCGGTAAAGCCTTTGCCGAGTGTCACGTCAGCACTCGGCAAAAAAAATTCGACGTCAACTCTGACGGCCTCTTTGCCGAGTGCCACCTTAGCGGCACTCGGCAAAGATTTTTTTTTTTTGAAAATTCTTTGCCGAGTGCCACACTCTTGCACTCGGCAAAGAAATTTTTTCTTTTTAAAAAAAAATCTTTGCTGAGTGCCATGGCTCTGGCACTCGGCAAAGCTGGGAAATTGGGTCTCGGCAAAGAGGGGAAAAATGCTATTTTTTTGTTTTTTTGCTTTCCATCAGCACAAACAAAGAAATCACATATATATCAACACACAGCACAGGATATATCACATACACATCCATATTCCATCATATACACATCCATAACCCATCACATACACATCTACCATCCATAATACATCACATACAAATCCATTGTCCATAATCCATCACATACATTCGCATCATCCATGCCAATATCCATCACAATATATATATGTCTCTAGTAGTAGTCCAACAGAAGGCTAAGTCTAACACAAGTCCATGCAACATGAAAAGAAACAAATAAACGGCACCTACTGCCAGCCTCCCCACCCGGAGTGTGAACTGCCACCTTGAGGAGGGCCAGTTGGCCACCCGGCCTGTGGAGAAGGGCCACCTTGAGGAGTCGGGTTCGAACCCACCGACTGTGGCTGCACAAAGGAGAAGTGAATTCATGAGTATCTACAGGAGGGCCGCACAAGCTAAAGGAATAAACAACCATATATACTCACCGGAGTCCCTACAGGAGGAGGAGGAGCCACAAATAGAGCGAGCAGCGACTGGGGCACGACCACACCTGGCAAGGCCTGAAGGCTCGCCATGAAGCTGAACATGTCCTGCAGCCTCTGCGCCTCGCACTACAGCAGCTAGTGGCTTCCCCGAGTGCCAGCTGCACTCAGAGAAGGCCGAGTTACACTCGGGGAAGCCTTCCCCGAGTGCAATACTCGGAGAAGACCCTCCGGCTAATCCTTGTCCGGCAAAGACGCCTTTCTCGAGTGCCGAAAATCGTGCACTCGGGGAAGGCTTTGCCGAGTGCCGTGCTGGCACTCGGGGAAGATTTCACGCCGTTGGCCAATGGCCGACGCCGTTTTTTTTTCTTTTTTTTTATTTTCTTCCCCGAGTGCAACACTCGGGGAAGATTTTTAAATTTTTTTAAATACTCTTTGCCGAGTGCCGCAGCTCAGACACTCGGCAAAGAAATTTTGTTTTTTTTAAAAAAAACCTCTTCCCCGAGTGCCTGGGCTGTGGCACTCGGCAAAGAAATTTGTTTTTTTTTAAAACCCTCTTCCCCGAGTGCCGCAGCCTAGGCACTCGGAGAAGCCTGTTTTCTTTTTTTTTAAAAAAAAAGATGTCTATTATGGCATATTATTGATTGTAGTAACAGTACATGCTCTGCAGGTCACAACAATGGGTATTATTGCACTGAAGTGCTATAATACCAAAATGAACACAATATACAATACAAAATTGTTTCTTAGTACAGCCACAATTTTTGGATCTAAGATAACTTGAAAAAGATTACAATAGCAGAAGAGCAAGGTACCCAAACTATAAAATTACTCAATGGGCCAATTATGATAAATTCACAATATGCATTGCATAACATGTTCACGTTGCCAGACTTAGGAAATTTAGTGCAATTTTGAAAGAAAATGGTCACAGGTACATATACAAATCATTGTAAATGGTCACTAGTACATACATCTATGTAGCCCTATGTGCAGCAGGTACCAAGAGATAGCATAAAGGATTTTCCTAATACATGAAAATTCAGAAATATAAAAGAAAAATACAATTGTCTCCAAGCAGGCCAAGTGCTTAATTTTCTAAAGCATTAGTTTGGCCTCAAATCTTCACTGAGTGAAGCCACGCCAATACTCAACCATGTCCAGTTCCCAACTAGCAAGCCAGAACTTGATGTTCTTTCCTTTTTTAAAAAAATACTACTTTACAAGTTAGAGCAGCCCACACTGTATGTGTGACAGCAGTTACATGTTCATATACAAAAACTTGTTCCAATGCATAGTAATTTATTTAATCCAAACAAGTCCTATTGCTCTGGAAAAACCACGTAAAAAACTGATTAACTTCTTGAGATCATACTACACTTCATGTTAGTTAACTGACATTCCATGTTATCTGAATGATGCTATATGTGAAACAAGCATACACATATAATTTATACTATGTTAACTGTATCTATCACATGTCAAAATGGGTCTAACATTTTGCAGGACAAGCTTTGCATAAAGTGGGAAAACTTCACAGGCAAAAGATAAAGGCAAGCTGTATAAGAAGATAAATAGATTGCAGTACATACTCCAGAAAGTTAGAATTAAAATTAACCTGTCATTTTTATTGAAACCAAATCGATCAACACTGCACTGGCTCTCTACTACCTTGTGTACAATGATACTGCAAAGTGGGGGTTCAGAGGACCAGAAGAAGTGGAATCTTGAAGAGATAGGTACACGCCTTCTGTTTGTGTGCAAGAGAAACATACCTATTGAAGTGGCACGGAAGAAGGTTGGAGCCACACAGGTACCTAGGATGTGTAAACAAATGGCAATCAATCTGAAATCAATAGGGGAAATGGTTGTTGAAACATTAAGTTTGGACCTACCTACTGTTAGAAAAATACTTGTTTAAAAAACACTCAAATTATAGCATGGAAAAGTCACAGTTTTGTAGATAAATGTAGAGCATGATGACTGTTAGCCGTGTCAATTTATGGCATGGTGAATGTACCTGTCATCCACGGTAGATGAGCCAATTCATGTTCTTTGCATCACGGTAACATCTCCAAGTCAAAGCTCGCAAAAACCTGTGTACTGAAGCAGTAAGTATATATTGCAATAAAGAGCGCTAACAAATTTACCTAGCCAACCAATATCTTAAATCTCAAATAACAAGCATCCATCAGACACAATCATAGGAGGGTACAATTAAGGATTTAGCTGCTACAAAGAGCAAAAACAATTTTTGAATGCATTTACCATACTATATATGCCATCTCACTCGAAGAACAATAATTATTGATGCCTTTACCATACTATTTATGTCATACATATCACTTGAAGAACAACAGTTACTTTGGCAAAGAAGGAAACAATTGTTATCAGAAAAGTCAATAAGCTATGATGCCTTATTCATTATCATAATCAAGCATTGTATATTTGAAAAGGACAAATGAATGTTGTAACCCGATCAATCTGAATAATAATAGTAGAATTTAACCGGCACGTGAACACGCATATGAATAACCAGAAGCTATGGGTTACTCAATTTTCTGAGTGGTACTGATTATTGCAGGAATCCTCATCAATGCAAGGTACAATCAAATAAACAATTATCTCGAATAAAACCTCACTAGCATTGCTGTTTTTGCTGAATCCGATGGACCGTTTACCAGATCTCTGCTAATGCAAGAACGACAACATTGGGCAGTATGCTGCAAGTAGAAGAGAGAGGAGGCGCACCAGCCTAGCACCTGCGGACGGACCGACGAACGGCGGTGTGGCTGATGGAGGCACACGGGAGGACAACGCCGCGGGGCTGCTGGAGGCGAACTGGGGGGCGGACGGCGTCAGGGCTCGCTGGAGTCGGAGTCGGGGTGGACGGCTCGGGGACGTGGCTCGCTGCGACAAATCGGGGCTGGAGCTGGGGCGGCGGTTGGAGGCGCACGACGTCGGGGCTAGGGCTCCGCCGGGGCGGGGGAGCCGTCCAGAGAGCACGACCTGCACGGCGCACGCGGCCAGGGAGCTCGACCTGCACGCCGTGACTGCCAGGCCACCCTAGCAGGCCTTCATCGCCTCTTCCATCGCGCGCTTGTCGCGTCGTCGTGCTGCTTGCGGGGAGGCGCGGCCGCGGAGGAGGGGAGGCGCGGAGGCCGCGGCGTGTGGGCCGGCGGCGCTCCGGCAGGGGCGGCCGCGGCGTGCGAGCCTCCTGGCAGCGCGGGTGCAGGCGCAGGGAGCCACGCTTGGAGGGCTGGCCGACCGTCGACGAGCGCGAGCCGCGAGGAGGCGCCCCTACGTCATGCGAGCCGCCGCCGGAAGGGACAGAGGGAGAGATTGGGTAAATTTGGGGGCGATTTTAGGGTTTTGGGGGTGTATATGCGCGTGGGCTGGCGGGGAAACGGAAATTGGGCCGGATTGGCGCGGTTCTAGCGCGGGTGATCGAATTCGTGTGAAATTTTTTGACCGGTATGAACTGCAATGGGCGCGGCTAGATCGATCTGAGCTGAACTGAAAATTTCAGTTGGGGTGGAGAAAAATTCTAGGGAAGGGTCGTCTGTACGTACACCGATATTTAACGAGAAATTCCAGCTCCAGAAGACAATAAGTCTAGAGAAGTGTCCTCTGTACATGATCAATAATTAACTAGAATTTTCGGCTTGGGAGACGAATAATTCTAGGTAATGTACTGAGAAGAAGTGAGAAAACAAGTGCCCTAGACAGTAATGACCAACAAGCAAAATGTGAGGTTAATTCTGAAATTGTGTGTTAACCACTAGGAATAAAACACTCTTAGTGCTTAGTAGTCTCATATATTCAAACACATTCTGACATAAATGAATAAAACACTCTGAAATTGTGTGTTAACCACTAGGAATTTTCATATGAAATGGTTTTATTAACTTTTTTCTATTGTCGAGTAAATAGATAAGGCATCATGTGAATTCAAATTTTATAATTATTTTTTTATAGATATATTTACATATACAATAACTAAAACAACTACAACAGTTTAAAATTGCAAAATTGAACCTTTAAAAATGGGAAAAAATTTAAAATTTTAAAAAAATAAAATCAAAACTACTAAAAAAATTTTGAGACACCAAATGATCTCAAATGAAAATTTGATAAACATCAAAGTTGTAGAGATCATGAAGATCTACAACTTTTATTTTGGTCATCTTGTCATTTGACAAAATTTGAACCTTTCAAATTTGAAATTTTAAAAAAGGACAAGTTCGAACCAAAATTTGAGACCTAAAATGATTTCAACATAAAAAGTGATGAATACTAAAGTTGTTAAAATCATTAATATCTACAACTTTTATTTTAGTAATCTTATCATTTGACAAAATTTGAACCTTTCAAATTTAAAATTTTGAAAACGACAAGTTCGAACCCAAATTTAAGACCCAAATTGATTTCAACATAAAAAGTGATGAGTACCAAAGTTGTTCAATTCATGAATATCTACAACTTTTATTTTGGTCATTTCTTCATTTGACAAATTATTAGCACACATTGTTCACTAATCTTACACATGTCTCATATAATTTAAAAAACCATATGAGAGATGTGTCACATTTGTGAACAATGTCATTACCACTTTGTCATATGAAGAAATGACCAATATAAACGTTGTAGATCTTGATGAGTTATTCAACTTTGGTATTTATCACTTTTTCAGCTGAAATCATTTGGGGTACCAAAATCTTGTCTGAAGTTGTATTTTTTTAAAATTCAAAATTTAAATTGCTCAAACTTTTCATATGTATATATTGACAAAACCAACAAAATAAATTAATAAAGAATGATTTTAGAAAATTTTAGGGAAAAAAATCATCAGATTTGGAGTTAATATGAGGAAGAAAAACTAGTTACAAAGTTGACCCATAGATTAAAAAAAGAAATCACACTGTTCACTATGATCAGGTAAGGATCGTCTAGAACAGTGTGATTTCTCTTTTTAATCTGTGGGTAAACTTTGTAACTAGTTGTTCTCCCTCATACTAACTCCAAATGTGATGGGTTTTTTTCCTAAAAATTTCTAAAATCATGATTCAGCATTTAAGTTTGATCAAACTTTGATGTGACAATGTTTTACACATTTTAAAATTTGAAATTTGACAAGTTCCAATCAAATTTTAAAACCCTAAATTATTTCAGATATAAAAGTGATGAATACAAAAGTTGTTCAACTCATCAAGTTCTACAACTTTTATTTTGGTCATCTTGTCATTTGACAAAATTTGAACCTTTCAAATTTAAAATTTTAAAAAATGACAAGTTCGAACCAAAATTTGAGACCCAAAATGATTTCAACATAAAAAGTGATGAATACCAAAGTTGTTCAATTCATTAATATCTACAACTTTTATTTTAGTAATCTTGTCATTTGACAAAATTTAAACCTTTCAAATTTAAAATTTTGAAAAACGATAAGTTCGAACCAAAATTTAAGACCCAAATTGATTTCAACATAAAAAGTGATGAGTACCAAAGTTGTTCAACTCATGAATATCTACAACTTTTATTTTGGTCATTTCTTCATTTGACAAATTCTTAGCACACATTGTTCACTAATCTTACACATGTCTCATATAGTTTATAAAACTATATGAGAGATGTGTTACATTTGTGAACAATGTCATTACCACTTTGTCATATGAATAAATGACCAATACAAAAGTTATAGATCTTGATGAGTTATTCAACTTTGGTATTTATCACTTTTTCAGCTGAAATCATTTGGGGGACCAAAATCTTGTCTGAAGTTGCATTTTTTTTAAATTCAAAATTTAAATTACTCAAACTTTTCATATGTATATATTGACAAAACCAACAAAATAAATTGATAGAGAATGATTTTAGAAAATTTTAGGAAAAAAATCATCAGATTTGGAGTTAGTATGAGGAAGAAAAACTAGTTACAAAGTTGACCCACAGATTAAAAAAAGAAATCACACTGTTCACTATGATCATGTAAGGATCGTCTAGAACAGTGTGATTTCTCTTTTTAATCTGTGGATAAACTTTGTAACTAGTTGTTCTCCCCCATACTAACTCTAAATATGATGGTTTTTTTCCTAAAAATTTCTAAAATCATGATTCAGCATTTAAGTTTGATCAAACTTGGATGTGACAATGTTTTACACATTTTAAAATTTGAAATTTAAAATTTGACAAGTTCCAACAAAATTTTAAAACCCTAAATGATTTCAGATGTAAAAGTGATGAATACAAAAATTGTTCAACTCATCAAGATCTACAACTTTTATTTTGGTCATCTTGTCATTTGACAAAATTTGAACCTTTCAAATTTAAAATTTTAAAAAATGACAAGTTCGAACCAAAATTTGAGACCCAAAATGATTTAAATACACTTTTCCCGCAAGTACCTCGTCATGTTACGTCAACAAGATGCTCGACATTTCATGTGAGTTCCTGGATACGGCCTCAACATACACCAAATATCATGAATATCATTTTTTGAATCACCAAATTCCATTATTTCATGCACCTACAGTTCAAATTTGAAGTATGCAAAATTATCCCAAATTTAAACAGGGAGTTTTAAATAATGTGGGAAGGCCTCACAAAAAAATGAGGCAAAAAAACAAAAATTCTTCCCCGAGTGCCTTCCCTGGCACTCGGGGAAGGTAGCCTCTTCCCCGAGTGCCCTGTTCTGGCACTCGGGAAAGGGCCTCTTCCCCGAGTGCCAGGGAAGGCACTCGGGGAAAATTTTTTTTTAAGTTTTAACGGCGTGGGCGGGGTGGACCATCAAGTAACATGTTTCTTTGCCGAGTGCCGATCTTCCCCGAGTGTTGCACTCGGGGAAGAGGGCCTTTGCCGAGTGCTGCTCTTTATCGAGTGCCAGGATCTCTGCGGCACTCGGGAAAGCCTCTCTTCCCCGAGTGCAATTCTTCCCCGAGTGCAACACTCAGGGAAGATTCTCTTTCCCGAGTGCCCGATTTTTGGCACTCGGGGAAGCCAGCGACACTCGGGGAATTTTGCCTCTCCCGTAGTGTCGGCCGCCCTCTGGGCTTGTACAGCCTCCATCTCCAGCCGATGGGCCTCCGCCTGGGCCGCCTGCTGGGCCTCCAACCTCCACAAGTCGGCCTGCAACATTCCACCCGCAATGTTTAAACAATGCAAAGGCAAGGTAGATGTGTAAAAGCAATGAACGACGAATAAAACAGTACTAACCTGGAGTTCCGCCATCTGCTGCTGTGAGCTCTGCTGCCGAGAGCGTATGGGGAGGGAGGAGCTCGTGCTCCTTGCTCGAATCTCAGCGAGGATGAGAACAGAGGCGGAGTCGACTGTGCTGTCCGCCATCCAGTACTGGCCGTGCTGCTTCCCTCCTCCCAGCTTCATCAGGAGGTCTATGTCCAGAGGCTGGGTGGCCGGATCGAAGTCCTCCCCATGGCGCTCGCGGGCCGCCGAGGTGTACTCGCTAAGCTTGCTGTGGACAGCCTTTGCCGAGTGCCAGGCACTCGGCAAAGGCCTCTTTGTCGAGTGCCATATTTTGCCGAGTGCGGCGCTCGGCAAAGCAGGTCTTTGCCGAGTGTCCGAAATTTGGCACTCGACAAAGATTTTTGCACTCGGCAAATCACGTGTTTCCCGTAGTGCCAGATGGGAAATAGCAATGGGCATCTCATGAGCTCTTCTCTATTTAGAACAAAATATAGCACCGAATCGTTTGATAAATTATAGTATTCTAGGAAAGAGATAACACATACCAACACAATGCAAAGTGACCATACATTGATGGATACTCGTCCCACCTCAAAACCAAATGTATCTCAATGGTGAAACTATAGTACTAAAGAAGCATTTGGAAAGGATCGGTCATTGATAGATCATGTACTTGTTCAGCATGCAGAACATCAAGTGAACCCTCTTTTTGATATTGAGCAGCCTACGTTGTCTTGCAATCCAGGATTTGCTAATGTTTCCATCTCCTAACTCTAGCCTCATTGACTCCATCACTCTCTCATTTGATACAAAGAATTTGACAAAGTTAATATGTGACGTGTTGCCTTGATAGTTTGCCAGCACAATTTTCCTCAGACGGATGTCTAGGGTGCCAATAAGTTTCTGGTATTTATGATACCATGCATTTTCCACACAGTCACTTGTTGCCTGAAAAAGCAAAGTGGAGATAGCTAGAGATGATTTCAATTATCAACCTAGATTTTGAACAAATAATCGATATAATACTGTACTAGTAAGCAACCAAATAAAAGATGCAGATGCACTCTCTTGCATAGAGAATCACCTTGATGTATAATTTCTCCATGTGGGGAAAGCACTTCAGCAAGTCAATAACCGCATCCAAGGAAAGTTTGATATCAGATAAAGCTATAACCTTCACACTGTGTACCACAGTCTGTCATGCTAACAACGGTTGATCCCTGAGTTTAGCATAGAATTAACACACCATGATCAAGTAAAGAGACTTGGTGGTCCCTAGCTGATGAAGACTGGTGAACCTAAAGTAAAAAAATGATGCATGTACCTGAAAAACCGTGGTGCTAAACTGAAGTTTGGGAAAGTTGTCAAAGAGTTTTCCCAAAGTATCCCGTCTTGGCGCAGAGATTACCGAGATGTCGATCTTCGTTCTTCCAAAAAACAGCAACCTCTGCAGACATGGCGCGTCCATGACAAGGAGCTGGTATAGCTTGAGACATTTCCGACCAGAACGCACACCGATGCTTCTAAGGCTACGGGACACTATCCGCAGTCTAGGGAAGCCATTGCTGTCAAGCAAGAGCAAGCTCTGCAACAGAGAACAGTCGGCTAGCATGGCATGCAGAGAACCCTCCGAGATGGTGACATCCAAAAGGGTTAGCTGCTCCAGAAGCGGCAGGTGGAGCACTTTGGCATTGGTTCCATCCGGGAAATCGAAGCCGCAGAAGGAGGCAACGCGAAGGGTGGACGAGAAGCGGTGCACTGATGCTGGCGGCGGCGGCCGCCATGTCCACGAGGGCAGAAGGCAGTTCGAGTTTAAGTCCAGCTCCTGGAGATTCTCCAGCGCTGGGGACTGGAGCCAGCGATCCAGGCGATTGTCGGCGCAGTTGAGATAGTCCTTGGGGATTGAGAAGCGGCGTCCGGGGCCCGGATGCGCGGAGAGCACGCGTGGGATCTGGTCGACATGGATGCGCGTTCAGAGTCATGGAGATGGAGGTCGATGTCGCCGAGGACGCCGTCGGGGAGGCTGCTGATCCGGTCGGCGAGGCGCTCTTCCTCTTCCATTCTCCTCTTCTTGGCTCGGGTGATCACCCCCATGACCATGGCGCGGGAGAGGGACGGCGGCGCGGCGGCCGGTGGAGTAGAGGAGATCGTGGGAATACGAGGCTGGATGTCGAACGGCCAGGCAGGTTTTTTTCATGTACATATACACATTACATATAGGGCTCATTCAAGGTTGGGCCCACAGGAATCTGATCTCTCACAATGCAATCTTCAGTCCATTCAGTTTCATCAGAAGAATACATTCACCCGCAACAATTCGCCGGCACGGCCCTCTCTCTTCTTGTGCTCTTGCTCTTCTTTTCTTGTCAGACCATTGCAGTTCTTGACAACGCTTGCATAACTCTGCATCCCAATTCTTGTTTACTTTCTTGTCCTTCAGAAGCTAAAGAGTCTTTATCTTTTAGTTACTGTAGTCACCGATGCCTTGATCTACAGGAAGAACAAGTGAAGTGGCTGTTCTGTACTTAAATCCTTCAGCTCTCTATTAGTTCATTCAGGAAACAATTCCGCTCTCTGTTCTTCACTTCTCGCAGTTCCTTTTTCTTGTCAGACCACTGTGGCTCTTGACAGCTACCTGCGTCCCAATTCTTGTAAGCTTCTTATACGTAAAGGAAGGCCAAATCCCTACTCATTTTGACATGTAAATCAACCAAATTCTTTGATCTTTGATGCGCAGGCAGCAAGAATTGAAGGAATACTGGAAACAAATTTGTCACCAAGAACAGATTCAGATGCACTGCCACCAAGAAGTGCAAGAAGGCTGGAAGTGGAAGCAGGTCAATCGCCAAGACCAAATTCATCACAACTTTTAGTATCACGTAAGAATTGTTGAATCACAAATGGTTTTCTGCCTGTCTCCGGCAACGGCTGCATTGTGTTATGTATGTGCAAACAGGAAGAGTATATTGCAACAATAAGCTATGCCCATCTATGAACCCAGGGCTGCAAATGTTTGGAGAAACTAATGCTACACCATTTACAGTGCAAAATAAATGTTTTTCATTAGTTGGAAAATGCTATTCATTATTTTAACTGAAAGACTCCATGGTCCATGAATACCTGGCCCAATTAACACAGCATCCCTCTGTGGCAGGGTCATCGTCCTTCCACACTGACAAACAAGATTCAGCAGTACACTTCATACGTGGCTTGGTTCTAGATCATCGCTGCCACCCAGTATATGTTGAGTAGAATAAATCATACTACTACTTATATATAGCTGAAAATCAAGATGAATAGTTGACGAATATGTTTTGTTGTACCAGAAACTCATATAGTCATATGAACTGCTATTCTTTGATGGTTGTGCTAGTGATTTCTTCCATGTGGTTTGCTTCTGTTGTGGTCTTGTGGATAAGAAATACATCCAGATGAATGCTGAAGACATCCAATGATCTTCTCCCCCAATGCATTGTTCATTAAAGATTGACAAATGTACAAGCTATGATTTTTATTTGGATGTTTAAAAGATTGGGATTGTCGACGTTGATCAGCCACGAAACCTGTCGTTGCAGCCAAAAGGACAATACGGTTATATCTGGTCTTTTCCTCCATTTGTTACGAGGAATCGCTTCACAGCAATAGTAGCACCTGAAGAATCGTCTGGTTACGCCTTTTTTTTTTTTTTGCAAGACCCAGTTACATACGCAGATGCTCACATACACGTGTTTATTTTTGCTGAGCTTATAGCTTTTTCAAAAGCACTTTTTTCTATGATTTTGTCGTCTCAGGATCTGTCAATCCCAAATGGAAAAAGAACACCACTATACAAATTTAATATCTTGGCGTGCACCCTTTAGTACCATCCAAAGTGTCAACCTATTTGGTTGTGCTTCACAGTAAATGGTTTACTTGTTTTAGCTATCTCAATAACTGTCTTTTGGCTTTTGACTATGAAGAGATAGCTTTTCAAAAGCTCGTAAAAAGTTGTAACCTTTTTTGTTTTTGGACATGCTCTAAACTGTATAGGCAAACATTATTCTGAATCCCCCATTATTAGTGATTTTATTTGTTTCAAGAAACTCTTTTTATATTTACCGCCCATATTTGGAGGGTGTATATGTGTGAATCTAAGTACTGATTACTGGGACATCATAAATAGTTGATATTCCCTCCTTTCCAAATTATTTGTCATTCTATATGTATCATACGTCAAATATTCCTATCTATGGCGACTATTAGTTTCTAGAAAATTGTATAGTTTAACAACAAGTGAATTGTATATCATGAGAATATTCAACATGGTAAATCTAAAATAAATCTTATGATGTTAAACTAAATGAATTTCTTAAAGGTAACGGTCAAAGGTATAATTCGTACTAGAGGGAACAATTCAAACATTTGCACACTCATGTCACTCTCTTTATATCCTAGTGGTAGATTGATGATCCTTGATAAGGTACATGATCCAAGTTCTGGAAAACAGGCCATAGACATTTCAAGCTTGTATAAAGAAAGATTCAAGCACCAAGTTCGAATTAGATTTCAAGATGAATATCACATTTGGTAAGTGGCTGTCCATTTTCTCGAGGTTATGTTTGCATCTTCTTGAGTTTCAAAGAGATTCCTCCATTTCAACAAAGTAATTATGCATCTTGACACCAAGCTCTCACTCTGATTTCTTCTAGCATATATAAACCCAACAAAGTAATTATGCAATTTTTTTCGAAATTTTCCCATTGTCAATAGACCCCCAACAATAAATAGACCAGTTGAGAACAAAGACTCACGACAATTTCAGTGACAGAACTAGAGGCTTAGTTCATCAGAGATTGAGTTACAAGGAAAGACTTCAGGTTCAGGGTGCTCACCAAGCATCCACAGGATTGTCAGCCACATCGATCAAATTCCGTAGTATGATTGAGTGAGGACTGTACGAAACGCCAGGTGCTCTGCATAGCAAAACACTTGAGTTTAACATCACAATTTCAGTCGCTGTTCCTTCTTTTATTTTGCACAACCAAATGGTCATTTTCAGAGCGTGCTGGTAGCACCAAACAACTATGCATATTGTTACTGCTGCTTCGTTTGGAGTTTCCTGTGGCAAAAGAAAGCAACACTCCACCACTGTTCTCTAACTGCCAAACGCTTAGCAAAGAATAATGCGAAATGATTCCTCATGCACAGAATAGCAAAAACACCTTTAGCGTCGTCACCACCAGGATGAAACTCACTTTGGCTATGAATGGAATATGGAATGGACGGCCATGGAGGTTTTGCCGTAAGCTCAAGAGGGAGGGACCCACTGTCTCCACTCAACTCAGTACTGTGGTGGCACTCAGAATCTCACCTAACTGCTAATGTGCATCTCCTTCCAACACCTGTTGTGCAGCACTATACCCACCAACTATTCAATGCAATGCCTATACATACATGGGAGCCAGCAACAGCCAAGATCACCTATGCAGACAGGCCTACTAGCCAAATTAACCTCCTGAATTTACAGAAACAACACTGCTTTCCCCTCTTCAAAGCAAGCCAGATAAGTAGACCATAGACATTTCAAGCTTGCATTTCAAAAGAAAAATTAAAGAGCCAAATTAAATGTAAACATTCACACAAAAAAACACCATATATATGTGATCAATGAACATAAGAGCATATATGTAATGTAATAGCCTAGGAATGGTAGCATTGCAACAGCTTGCATTATTAATTTACAAGCTAAAAGTGCTATGTAACAACAATAAAAACAGTCAGCTCTTAGTCACACCATGGTCCTTGGACTTCTGATGCAATATCGATGTAAATCAATATACGTAAAATTGTTCAGATTTCCCCATTCTAAAGAACCAACTCGAAACAGCCCAAGGGCTTTTGCCGATGTCTAGCGCTTAAACTGATTTCAAGTAGTAGCGCAGCTAGCTAGTGCTTTAGTCTTTGGGCACATACGGCATCATCACCGTGTCCTTATCCATGTAAGCCCTTGTTTAGTTCGCGAAATTTGGATTTTGGGGCTACTGTAGCACCATCGTTTTTATTTGGCAAATAGTGTCCAAACATTGACTAATTAGGCTTAAAACGTTCGTCTCGCAATTTTCCACCAAACTGTGTAATTAGTTTTTCTTTTCGTCTACATTTAATGCTCCATGCACAGGCCGCAAACATTCGATGTGACAGGTACTGTAGCAACTTTTTGGATTTTGGGGTCCAACTAAACAAGGGCTAAAATTCCATGCATATTTCTCGCCTAGAGAACCTTCGTAGTATCTGGTACGACTTCCTGGCCATGCTTTCAGTCACCAAAGAATTGAAAAATGTTGTCATCTTCTTTAGCTCTGTAGCCCAGATGAGTAGATGCTTCACAAACATAACTTCATGTTCAGATCCTCTCAACTCAGTGATTTCAACTTCTTGGAGGTGATTCAACAAGAGTTCCTCGAATTTCCAATCTTGTTGCTCATCACAAATGCAACCAGGTGGACATGCAGTTTGTTCCTGAAACAATGACCAATCATAGTTGCTTAGTGAGGCTAACCCATTGTGAGTTGAACATGAAAATTATCATATTGCCCAAATATGCTATCAAGACATCATCAAAAAGGATTATATGCGCCAAGACATATTAGCCTGAGTCCATCAGATTGCAGTAATATAATTGTTCTGATGAGCTAAGAGAAACTGGTATAAAATGATTCTTATTAAATTTCACAAATCCTCTAATATCATGCTATCAACAATTCAACATCACATATTCAAGAAGATTTCCAATGGACCTTACAAATTAGGTTAAACTTACTATTATCTCCTAACTCCTAGTTGTATCAACAATAACAGGCCTACCATGCATGCAACAACTCTGTCAATTTTTTTGAACGCAATCTGTTAATTTACTCGCACTATTTCAAAGATACTGACAATAACTAAAATATATATACTAACAATGCGACCCAAATGTTATTAACACTAAGTGAAAACCCAAATGTAGAGCAAAGTGCCATCATTATTATAGGACATAAATAAGCCACATAGTTACAACAGATGAACATCGTAGCAAAAATATAAGCATGCAACGAACAACGAGAAATGCAAATGCATATATATAAACAACAGATAACTTTACCTCCAGGCTGTTGCTAGAAATATGCAGAGTCAACTTTCTTGTACCAGAACACAACCTGAGGACATGGAATAAGCTGGCCCCAAAGGCATGTCCGTTTGAAATTAGATCCAGGTTCAAAACTGTAACGCCCGGGAGCATTTTCATGTCTTTCAGTAAGCATGGTTTGTTATTAATCTCCTGTGTCCATTGGAAGTCACCATGAAAACAGGGAACCGTGTCAGTTTGGACAGAGCCAGAAACATCTCATTTGGATTATTTCCTGTTCGAAAATCAGGTTTTTGTGTGCCTAAACGAACCATATATATTTATGTACAGAAAAAACTTTGGACCTCATTTGTCAGTAATGTTTCACAGGAACATGAGCAAAGGAAAAAAAAAGTGGTAATTTTTCATGGCTGAACTTCTCATCATCTATACAATTGCATATGAACCCACAAATTTCACTGAACACATACCGTGCGGCTTGATTAGGGTACTTTCATCATAAAAATAGTGTGGCAATCACTTAATTTCATTTTCAAAAGTTAGAAACTTTGTGTGAATGTTCAATGGCAAACGAAAACTAGAAGAATGTTATCATGATGAAATATACAATTTCAAACTAAACAAAGAGAGGAAGTGATGAACTCGCCGGTGGATAGACCAGTGTGAGGCCAAGCTTTTGGATGTTGTTAAAGCAGCGCAAGAGCTCAAGACAACCCTGGTTTGGCGAAAACGCATACACGAAGAACAGGTCGAGGCACACTTTCCGGAGATGCTTCATCTTCCCAAGCTGGACGGACCTCCGATCGAACAGATCTCCCCACTTGAGCACCTTCAGCTGGCGCGCCGTGATGGTGGCGATCGGCCGTCGTTGCCAGTGGTTGTAGAAGCAGGCGAGCACCTGCAGGTGCTCCAGGGCCGGCGCGACGACGGCGAGCCGCCGCAGGTCGCGCACACGGGTCAGCTCCATGCGCCGGAGGGAATCAGAGTGGACGGTGAGCTCGTCCAGCCCCCAGGCATCGCTGACCGTGAGCGTCTGCAGGGACGGGCACCGCCGGGAGGAGACGGCGTCGCCGAGCGTGCACGGGCCGCCGCCGCCGACGGGGAGCCGGGCGCGGCTCAGGCTGAGCTCGGTGAGCTGGGCGAAGGCACCGGCGCGCGGCACGGTGAGGCCGAGTCGACCCAGGTCGAGGGAGACGCTGGTGGCCCTGTCGAGGCAGGGAAGCTCGAACGCGCCTGGTCCCTGGGCGTCGTCGACGTCGACGTCATCTCTGGCCGCGCCTCTCCGGCGGGGACGCTCGTCGAAGGCGCTCCTCCCCTCGCCGTCGGCGTCGGCGTCATCGTCTCTCCCCATCAGCGTCTGGTTGGTGAAGACGAGGATGCCGGAGAGGCGGCGCGCGGCGACGCGGAGCCATGCCGCCACGGGCTCGGGGGCGGCGTCCTGGGTCGTCACGTCGAGGTGCCTGAGCTCCGCTTCGTGGGCAGCCAGCGCCGACGCGATGAGGCCGGGCTCGGGGGAGAGAGGGACGAAGCGGAGCTCCGGGAGCAGCGCCCAGAGGCGGCGCCAGCGGCTGGAGAGCACGCTGGTCCGACCGGCGGTGGCGGCGTCCCCGAGACCCGCGAGGATGTGGAGCAGGACGCTGTTGGGGAGCGCGCTCAGGCGGTCCATGCCGGCTTCGTCGTCGTCGGTGGGCTTGGCGGCGAGGTGGCCGCCGCCACTCAGGCCTGGCTCCGTCGTCTTCATCGGAGGAAAGGCAAGGCGAAAAGTTTTGGCGCAAGTGCAACTACTGAGGCTGACTAGACCAACTGCAAGCAGAGGAATATGTGGGGCCCATATTAATAAAAAAAATCTAGTGGATCCCATAGCATCCAAAATGTCTGACATTTTGGTTTCCCTTTTTTCCATTTCTATGCGATCTACTTCGATTTCAATCTAGCTAGTTTCGGAAATACCATTACCATTAGAGCAAAAATTTCTATGTGTCCTGTCATTCAAAGCATCCACCGTTGGGTTTTCCACTACCTTCCCACGGCTTGTCCATTCCAAACAATACTAGTAAAAGAATTTAGCAACCAATATCATCTCCATATGACAGTGCCAATCGTTTTGGTTATGCTTTATCGTAAGTGACTTTTATTTTAGCCAAGGATTTTTTTTCAAAAGTTGGTTTTGGCTTTCGACTCTAGAGAGACCACTTTTTCCAAAAGGTGTGACTTTTTTGTTATTATGCCATCTTGCTTTGAGATGTGATGGCCCATGGCTTTTGAGTTGTAATGCCATGGTTTGTCAATTTCAAACAATACCACTAAAAGAATCTAGGTGCGCTTTCAATCTGAACCGACGGCTTTATGGTTATTTGTTTTAACCGAGACTTTTTTTTAGTTGGTTTTAAACTTTTGACTCTAAAAGCACCATTTTTTCCAAAAGTTCTAACCTTTTTTTTACAATCTTCTTTGGGATGTCATGGCTGATGGCTTGAGTTGTAATGTCTCTAGTTGAATTTGTTAGATACTTTGGGACCATCTAGGTGTAGATCAGAGGGTGATATCTTTACTAATTGAATCAAATAGATCTAGAGCTTGCTTCGGGGAAAGGAGACAAAGAGAGAGATGTAGGAGCATCTGACCGTCGGAGGGGTCGGAGGAGCTCCCTGCCATCGCTGGTTCGTCGGTGAAGCTCTGCGCATGGGCAGCGACGGTTGGTGTAGCGGTGGAGACCGGCGGTGGTGGCAAAGGCAGTGGCGCTTCCCGTCGCTGGCAGTGCCTCCCTCTCGATCGGACTAGGGTTAGACGGTGGGGCTGTGGCGGCGGCAGTGAACCTCATATCAAGAGCCGTTTGCCCCACCTCCTCTTTATAGGCACTGTGCGACGGGGGCCCACCAGCCACTAGATGGCTGGACGTCCCCGATCAGGACGCGGTCAAGGGGTCAGTCTCGACCGTTGGGTCAAGACGGATGAGATAAATTCTAGCATTCTCCCCATTGATCTCAACTCATACTTTAAGTTTAAACTTTGACTTTAATCCCTTTCACTTTTATTTGTTCCATCACAGATTAGTGCATAGAGCATGCTTCATCGTCACGGTCAATCGCCGATAGACTTAACAGCTACAATACACATCTCTGTTCTGAAATAGATTCTTTAACTTTTTGGCCCTTTATTGTCCGGAAATCATAGGCTATACCATAAACTCATGTCAACTGTGTGTTCTCTAAACACACTGGGTGGTAAGCCTTTTGTACGCGGATCCGCAAGCACTTGCTTGTTACTTTAATACTATTAGTATGATTCCGGACTTTCTCCTTCACAACGTATAACTTTAACGTCAATGTGTTTGGCACCACACTTGACCCGTTGTTATAGGAGCGAACTACTTAAATGGTTATTGCTGTTGTATACCATTATCAATTCTGGGTGTAAGTTCTTTTAACCATTTCGCCTGTCCTTAAGCCTCATAACAAGCTATACTATGGGTATGCATCTTTGATGACACCACAACTGTTTCTTTGGAGCTTTTCCACAATAAAACTCCAACTACGAGTGTTAGCTACTATGTGGGTTTCACTAAACATCTCGACAAAATTTAACATTTGTACCCACAACTATTTGAGAGTACTTATTCTTTCTTACTCACCATGAGGCCTATAAATCTTTGCGTAGTTGCAAAACATTCTCAACTCCATTCCAGTGATCTATATCTAGACTGGACTTCTGCCAAAACATCCCGGATACATGAACTATGTCAAGATAAGTTCTTACTTATAAGCACTCATTAAGCTTCCAACGGCTGAAGCATATAGGACGTCCTTTTGATCTCACATTGGTTCTTAGAACACTGAAAGTTCCCAAAACTATTACCCTTGACTATAGGAACAGACGCAGGTTTATTCATATATATACTTTATTTCTTTAGAATCTTCTCTAAGTATACACTTGAGATAGTTCTAATACCCCTTTTCCTTTTGTCTCGGTAAGTTCCAATTTCTGGAATGAATGACGCTTTACCAAGATCATTCTCATTGAAACTTGAGGACAAGAACTGCTTCTTCTCCAACAGTAGATTAACACCACTACTAGCGAGCAAGGTGCTATCCACGTGCAGGATTAGGGAAATTGATTTCCCATGTTTAAACTTTGCATAAATACAATTATCCTCTACATTCTCTTTAAACCCAAACTTTCTTATTGTACTATCAAAATTCAAGTACCAATATCTTGAAGCTTGCTTTAATCCATAAATGGATTTCTTTAGGCAATATCCCTTACGTTCTTTTCCTTCCACGACAAAACATTTTGTGTTGTGCCATGTAAACTTTCCATACAAACCCCGTTGAGGAATGTGTCTTTAGATCCTTCTGATGTAACTCTAAATCGTAGTATGCCATTAACGCCATTATGATTCTAAAAGAATCGTTGCATTCTCATTATAATCTATTCCTTCTCTTTGTGTAAATCATTTCGCCACAAGTGACGCTTTATAGCTTTCCATATTCCCTTTGGAGTCACATTTGTCTTGCAGACCCATTACAGCCTACTATTTTGGCTCCATTGGGAATTTCTTCTAAGTCCCAAACATCGTTGGTATTTATCGATTTCATTTCATCTTCCTTTGCTTATTGCCATTTAGACAAGTGAACGCCTCTCATGGCTTTTTCAAATGATGTGTAATTACCCTCCATTTGAATTTCTTTCTTAACATTGACTCCTTAGTCACCAGAAATATCGGATTTTCTTATTCTTTGAGACCTTCTGGGGCCTCATGGCACTTCTTTCATATGGGGCTATTGTTACTCTTCATTGCCAAAAGGCAATTGTTCTATAGCCTCCTATATCACAAGATCCTTATTTACTTATTCATCTTCTTTAAGAGCTAACATCAGGTGTTGTATATGTCATACAACATCAACATGTATTAAGCAATTTGTTGCTCTAAAACACTGTAGTGGATATGTAATCTCACTTCTATTCAAGCCTTAGGTATCTACATACCATGCTCCCCCAGATTACTCTATCTTCTGTAAAGATGGTGTATCTTCAAATTTCTTATTTTGGGTTTAATCTGCTAAAAACTCATATGGCGCATTTAGCACTGCCTTGATAACTCTAAACTCATCCAGTATGAATACTAGCCGACTATGCTATCTTTCTATCGGAACTGTAAAAGGTCTAGGAATTTAGTTATTTCTTTACTTTAGGGGTATCGTTATTATGACCGTCTTACTCCCTCAACGATCACATTCATTTTTTTATAGATCACTTTTACCTTCAATGTATAGTATGCATTGCATTATGTGAAGTATGGGGAAGTATCTTTCTTAATTGTCTTTCTTAATTAATCGCACATTTCTTCCCCTCGAAATGTGGTATGAACTTTTCTACCACAATTTTGAAAAACATTCAGAACTCTTGTTAATGAGGAAACTTTGATTACTTACTTCATCCACATGATTGCATCATGTAAACAAAATTCGTATGGGAGTATATTTTCCTCATTTCATTTCAAAACTCAACATAGTCTATTATTATCAATATTTCTGCAAGTCATGCTTGCATATCATTCTTATCTTTTGGTTCACATGCAACTTTCTTTTGTTCTTAAACTCATTGAGTACTTAATGACCATGACACAATCAGAGTGTACGGTCAATACTAGGATAGTATAAGAGCTATCCCAAACTTCTCTCCATGTGCGGGATACACTTAGAGCACATGAGTCATCACATCCTTCTCCCGCCATGCAGGATAAGTACTATACCAAAACTCTCCCGCCATGCAGGATTGGTTAACATAAGTACTATGCCAACTTTACCCTGCCATACGGGTATTTTCTCAATCTTTTCCCGCCATGCGGGTACTATCACAAACTTTTCCCGCCATGCGAGATAATTCCCTTGAACGGACATAATTGCTAGGATTGGCTCGTGTTCAATCATCAAATTCAGAAATAAATCTGAATATTCTTTTAACACACATGTTTAATCCAATGTTGGTCAAATTAAACATGTATATGACTTTTACAACTCTCATAAGTGAAACGAAATGTGTGATTAATTAAGAAAGACAATTAAGAAAGATACTTTCCCATACTTCAGATAATGCAATGCATTGCTTAAGGGACTATGTTCTCTTTAAAGAATGGCTTCAAAAGAAAATAAATTCTTCTTCACATAGAGTACATAAAAGATATTTCTCAATGAAGACTCTCATTGATCTATCTCTTTCTTGGATCAATATTCTAGAATTCTTTTCTTTTGAAGCCATTCTTTAAAGAGAACACAGTCCCTTAAGCAATGGCATTCATCATCTGAGTCACAAGTACCCAGCTTATTTCTCTTACTGCCTTCAAGAATGAAAGCATGAAGATCTTTTGTCTGAAAAATATTCAACAATAATGCTCATTAAACTTTGAAATCTTTATGTTCTATTTTATATCACCGTTGGGCAGAAATAGAATAAAACATCATTCTTATACATTAATTCCATATCACCGTTGTGCAGAAATGGAATTAACGTATAGAAACTCAATAATCTTGAAAGCATAGAACTGCTCCTCAAAATTAAATTCTCCTGTTAGTTCCAATTTAATTAGAAGACAATCAACTTCATTGCAGCAGAAACATGAAAATACATTTCTCTAGTTTAAGAGCATTCCTTGATCTTTATTTTTCTCTGAAAAAGTGGTCACTTTGATGCAAAATTCATCAGAGATTTAAACTTTAAACATAGAACTCATAGAATTATAATATTGTTATCATCAAAGTTGGTCAGAAAATAACAATACCATAATTCAATTTCAACTACCAACCGACTATTCCTCCAATTAAAATTTTCCCGTTGGTTCCAATTTTAACTGGAGGATCAACTTTTCATCATTTATTGAATAACTATAACTGCTCTTCAAATTAAATTCTCCCGTTGGTTCGAATTTAATAAGAAGACAATAAACTTTAACTTTGTAGAGGAAACATGTAAATCTTAAACTAGTGAATTTTACCCACGGGAAAATTCACTTTTCTAATTTTTTCTTGAGCCACTAATCATTTTCTAGGAAATAACATTTTACTAGAAAAAGAAAAAAGAAAAATGGACTCATTTGTTCACTGTCTGCTCGACCCAGCAGCAAAACCAGTCCGGCCTTGTTCCCTCGCGCACGCGCGCTGCCACCCAGGCCGCAACGTGGGCCTAGGCCGGCAAAGCGCCGCGGCTGCGCACCCCGCCTGGGCCTCATTTGTGGCAGAACCGCCCGAAATAGCACACTTACGGAGGTGCTCGTCTTCCACCAGACACTAAGCACCCCAAAAGCAGGCTACAGCGGGCGATATCCGTCGGGCACACCCCAAGGGAGAACGTGAAAGATCTACATTTTTCCCAAGGATCCAATAATGAGAACGAGTTACAACACAAGTCTATTTCATACATTAGAGTTTCTTAAAAAGTACATTATTACAATACCAAATACCAGAGTACGGAATGATAAACAGCGGAATTTAAAAATATACATCTAGCGATAGGGACGAGGATCCGTCTGAGCCCACCAGAAAAATTCTCCACACAAGGTACTTCTCATGCATCACCTGCAATAGGGGTAAATAAACCCTAAGTACACAATGTACTCACAAGACTTATCCGACTAGTGGGAATAATTTCCCGACTCCAAGAAATATGATAAGCTATATGGCTTGCTGGTTTCTTTTGGCAGAAAGCAATACTAATAGTGAGTCCTTATTTATGTATTATTATCAGCCGTATTAAGTTATCATCTAGTCAGTCTATATAAGCACCTATTTTACTTTCAAGCAAGAGTTGAGCAATCAGTTCCATTTCTTCTCCTTTCAACTTTAGTTCTTACTACGGTGCTAAACCGCAGACAAGCCGTACCGGATTTCCCAGCGATTCACGAATCAATATGCCCAGCTGGGTGCCCCAAAAACACACGCCCCGCTTGTACCCTAGGCACAAGCAGGACTAACCCACCACTCTCCTGTCCCGAGTGTCCAGGTCCTCGTCCAAACTTGGACTCCAAGCCCCCACTCCTGAGTCCTGGACTCAGTGTGGTGCAAGGACCTCCACCACCTTCTCTTCCCATCAGTCGGTCCGGAAAGAGCTGGATCCGCGATAAAAGAGCAACAAGTCTTCCCTGTGCCCATACCCAAGTATGCGCTCGGGACAATAATATGTGACTTGCCTAGAGCCATATGCAATGACCAGCCCTTAATCGACACGGATAGGGAAAAAGTGTAACCGAGCTATGCCCTGTTGGCCGCAGGACATAACCCCTCACACCCATCAGTACCCAATCCATATCCCTGCCCGGTCACCATTTTCCTTTTCCATTTTAACCATGAGTTATCATGTTTATCATCTACTTGTGAGTAACGGCAGGTTATCCATGCTACCGATATCCTGAGCACAGCAACTAATCGACCTATAGTAGTAGGACTCATAGGTAGATATATTTATGCAGGTAGTTTCCATAAAATGCCTGTAACGTAAATGCACATCATATATATATTCAGTGATCATTAAAAGTATGGGTTATGCTCCAAGGCTTGCCTTGGGCAGACGCTGGGTCAGCAGGGTTAGCACCAACAGGCTCCTGAGCGTCCTCCTATATGAAGATTTCCTCCTCATATTCCTCGATCACCTCGTCGTATTCCGGCTCGACAATGGGCACGAAATCTACCAGTTCGTGATCTACATGAAATGATGATGTAATGATTAACAATATGACAACAACAACTCTTAACTAAAAGTGCCTCTGTTTAACTACTAAGCTAATGCTACGTATCGTCACCACTAACAAGTATTAAACATGACATACATTCTTATAGCAACTACCGCTACCCATACTCCTAACGCTAATTTACGCTGTATACGATAAAGCGAAGGTAAGCTACTATATCTAACCACTCATTCTAAGACTACCAAATTTACAGCAAGTACATAATATCCTAGTGAACCTACTGTAAAATTTGTAAAGCTAAAACTATTACCGATTTGCCACAATAATTCCTACAACTATTAATCTACAAAATGGTAAGCTTTCTAATTAGAATTTATGAGTCTATCACCATAATAGCTAACGGTGAACTAACTATACTAACAGATAGATGGCATTTTTATGAACCTAACAAAATTAGTCTCACTATTTTTGGACCACTACACAATTTACTACAAATTCTTAAAGTTCCTCTTGAAAACTAATTTGAATAAGTATTTCTATTCTTCTAGAATTTAAGAAACCGAATCTTAATTCGCGGCCCAACACGCATGACTCGGCCCACGACAGCACGACGCACGCGCCAGCGCAGCGCGGCCCACGCGCGCACGCGGCCCAGCCGGCCAACGGCCCGCGACGAGGGAAAACCCGCGTGCGACTGCAATTACGTGAAAACGCCCTCGGACTATTTGGTATTTGCTACAAGCTCTACGGCACTATTACTCTAGTCTACAGTTTTACAACTACACCCTCCCCTTTCTGCTTCTTTACCACGGCGACATCCCTCAGCGCTAGTGCGCGCACCGGCGTGATGGCGCGGGCACTGGACGGCCACACCGGCATCACCCGAACCCCTACTACCTAGATAAGGAGCCAATGAGTACCTCCATGGCAAAACACGGCGGCTAGAAGCGCTACGGCGGACAGGGGCATCGTCCCGGACTCCTTCCCCGGTGATGAGCCCTGACCTGCAATGGCGGACACGTTCCCATGAGCCACATCGCAAACGAAGCAAACCTAATAGCCAGCGAGCACGAGGTACTACCCACGGAGGCCCTGGAGGTGATGGTCTGGCCGGAGAAGTCCCGAGCAGTGCTGGCCGTGTGTGCACCGACGAGGTGACAGCGCCTGGTGATGGCACGGTCACGGCGGTGGTGGCTGGCCTGCTGCAAAGCTATGGCTAAGGCGCGCGTGGTGCTCAGGAGGGTACGGCTAAGCTAAGGGTGCACAGAATTGTACGCGGTGCTCAAAGTGGCTGGTCTGCCATCAGGGAGCGTCCGTCTGGTCTTTTGGACCCGGTGGCGCGGCATTACGAAATTGAGGCATAGTGAGGTGAGAGCTGTAGCGTGGTGGGATAGGTTGGATGATCGGCTGCCTAACGGAGCTACGGGCAAGGCCAATTGAAGCGTGGTACTGCCACTACGGCGAATTAGAATGACGGCCCCGCCGATCACGGCGACAGCGGAGGCAGGGGAGGTACTGGCGAGGCTTGGCTCGGTCCGGCAGTGAACGTCAGTGCAACCGACAAACACGTGCCACGCTGGGGACAGTGGGATGCGTCCCAGACGACTGGCCGCATGGCCATGGCTGCAAGCCGACGAGGCGGGCGTAGCTTCGCCACGGGCAGCCCCGGACAAAGGGGCACAGCGAAAATTGACACCAAGGTGATGGGGAGCAAACTGGCGTACCACGCGCGAGCAGCCAAGGAAAGTCAGCGGATCAGTCCCCTGTGTGGCCGTTGGCATCGCGAACACAGGACACGGCGCACCTCCGGCCAAAGCAGCGCAGAGCGGAGCAGGACGCGGCATGGCTCGGTCGGCGACCTGGCGCATCGCGTCAGCCGATGAGGTGACCCCCGCGCCAGCGGGGGCAACAAGCAGCCAAGGTAGTGGCGTAGGTCTGGCTTTCGTCATAATCCCAGTGGCATGACAACGTGGCCTGCGCCTCGGCGCATAGGGCGAGCCAGCCGTGGCGGCAGGTGAGCAGCAGGCAGTGTTTTCCCAAACGCTAAACGGTAAACAGTTGGTCACCTACCATTTAGCCATTATTCGGGCAAAACGTCCCATTAAACGGGGTAAATGGCCAATTAAACGGGGTAAACGGGTGATTAAACGGAAACGACGGACCACCGTGTAGCGTTTACACGGTGTTTAAACGGGCTAAATGACTGTTTAGGCGAACAGTGGCAGCAGCGAGACTGTGGCCAGCAGCAGAGGCAGATGGCCATGGCGTGTAGGCCGAGCGTGTACACAGGCACAGTGAAGGGCGCATCAGTGGGGCGTGACCAGCGCGGCGATGGGCACTGGCAAGCCAGCAGCGGATGGTGACCGCACTCAAGGCTAAGCCAGGTGTCGTGCACGCTTTCTAAAGCGGTTAGAAAACTTGTACGCAAAGCTCCAAACGCTAAACCAATTTCTCGATGCGCAAGAGGGTACATCAAGCTATCAACCGCAGCCATGACATCGCGCTACTTCATAAGCCAATCGCTCCACAAAGCTTGCTAATAGTGGCCTCGTCGGCCTCTTTCAAAACTTATGCGAACGATGTCGTTTCGAATGATTTCGCGTCAAATTCCAAATCCGACCCATGGGATGTACTAACTAGTTATCCTTGTCCTCGACCGCACATGTTTATCGTCGTTCACAAAATGTTTTATAACATTTGTTTCAACACAAATTCGATTAGAACACTAACCACGTTATGTGAAACAAAACATAACATTCGTTTTCTTGCTTCATATAAATGTTTCAAGGACTGAACATTGCTTTATAACTCAGGTTACACACATATGCACATAGCTAGGATGCTCATACGATGTTTTAGCAAAATAGTGCAATGTAACACCGAGGGTGTTACATCATTTGGCCCAGTGACTCCTCGTCGTCGGATCAAATCCGACAGGCGTCCGGCTGTTTCGCCCGATCAAAAACACCGTGGCTGGCCTCCCTCGGAACCCTAGCCTCATTTCTTTCTCCCTTCTGCTCTCTCAGCCGCGTGAGCCCAACGAAGAGCAGGCAACGACGAGAGCGAGCAGGGCCTCGGCGCCGACGTTGGCCCCCTCGCCAGAGTCAGTGGGCTTACCTAGCCGCAGCGCCCCTTTGGCCTGAGTCCGGTGAGAGGCTTCTCCCAGCGCTCGGCCTTCTTCTCCCCGCGCGCCGACGAGGCAGCAGTGCTGCGCAGCGGCGAGGTAAGCCCACTGACTCTTCCTCATCCCCTTTTCCCTTTCTATTTCTTCGGATCTTGTTTGCTCTTCTTGGTTTTGACCGATTGGGATGGGGATCGAGTTAGGGTTAGGGTTTCGGGTTAGGGATTCACCCTGTTCTTCTTCTTCCCCGAGTCTGTAGTGGGTTAGGGTTCGAATCTCATCATTTTCTTGAATTCGAGCCATTTGTTTCCATCTTCACCCAGTTAGGGTTAGGGTTAGTGAAAACCCTAGTCTGTATGCTCAGATCCGAAAGGATCTAATCCGTTCTTTTCTTTTCTGTTCTTTTGATTCTCTTCCCGCGCATCAGCAAACCGGCGGTGGGTGCTCCATCCCGCGTGAGGCGGTAGTGACGGTGGTGGGGAAACCTTCCCCGGACCATCCAATTTCTTTAGGGTTAGGGTTCTTTAGGAGGGTAATCCGAATCAAATTCGAATCCCCTTCTTTCTTTTTCTTTCTATCACCCGATTAGGGTTTAGGGTTCGATGAACCCTCTGTATTTCTTTTCTTTCGATCCAAACTGGATCTAACTCATCTCCTTGTACACTGCTACCCCTGACACAATGCACACACTAGATCGGCGGCTTCGATACCAATGTTAGATACTTTGGGACCATCTAGGTGTAGATTAGAGGGTGATATCTTTACTAATTGAATCAAATAGACCTAGAGCTTGCTTCGGGGAAAGGAGACAGAGAGAGAGAGAGAGAGAGATGTAGGAGCATCTGACCGTTGGAGGGGTTGGAGGAGCTCCCTGCCATCGCTGGTTCGTCGGTGAAGCTCTACGCACGGGCAGCGACGGTTGGTGTAGCGGTGGAGACCGGCGGTGGTGGCAAAGGCAGTGGCGCTTCCCGCCGTTGGCAGTGCCTCCCTCTCAATCGGACTAGGGTTAGACGATGGGGTTGTGGCGGCGGCAGTGAACCTCATATCAAGAGCTGTTTGCCCCACCTCCTCTTTATAGGCACTGTACGACGGGAGCCCACCAGCCACTAGATGGTTGGACGTCCCCGATCAAGACGTGGTCAAGGGGTCCGTCTCGACTGTTGGGTCAAGACGGATGACACTATGCCAGATTCTTACTGTAGGAACAGGGGTATTTTTACTGTAGGGGCGGCTGGGGTTGGGGGCGCCCCTACAGTAGACGTCCTCGGGCCCTAGCAGCCCAGCCGCCCCTACAGATGGCACTGTAGGGGCGACTGGTAACCTAAGCCACCCCTACAGTTGGGGTTAATCTGTAGGGGCGGCTCAATCACCAGCCGCCCCTACAGTGCCTATTTGTCTTTTTTCAAATTTCAAAATTTGAAAGGTTCAAATTTAGTCAAATGATAAGATAACCAAAATAAAAGTTGTAAATATTGATGAGTTGAACAACTTTTGTATTCATCACTTTTACATCTGAAATCATTTAGGGTTTTAAAATTTGGTTTGAACTTGTCAAATTTCAAATTTCAAATTTAAAAATGTGTAAAACATTGTCACATCCAAGTTTGATCAAACTAAAATGCTGAAGCATTATTTTAGACATTTTTAGGAAAAAATTATCACATTTGGAGTTAGTATGAGGGAGAACAACTAGTTACAAAGTTTATTCATAGATTAAAAAGAGAAATCACACTGTTCTAGATGATCCTTACATGATCATAGTGAACAGTGTGATTTTTTTTTTAATCTGTGGATCAACTTTGTAACTAGTTTTTCTTCCTCATACTAACTCCAAATCTGATGATTTTTTTCCTAAAATTTTCTAAAATCATTCTCTATCAATTTATTTTGTTGGTTTTGTCAATATATACATATGAAAAGTTTGAGCAATTTAAATTTTGAATTTCAAAAAAATGTAACTTCAGACAAGATTTTGGTACCACAAATGATTTCAGCTGAAAAAGTGATAAATATCAAAGTTGAATAACTCATCAATATCTACAACTTTTGTATTGGTTATTTCTTCGTATGACAAAGTGGTAATGACATTGTTCACAAATGTGACACATCTCTTATAAGGTTTTATAAACTATATGAGATATGTGTAAGATTAGTGAACAATGTGTGCTAAGAATTTGTCAAATAAAGAAATGACCAAAATAAAAGTTGTAGATATTCATGAGTTGAACAACTTTGATATTCATCACTTTTTATGTTGAAATCAATTTGGGTCTCAAATTTTGGTTCGAACTTGTCGTTTTTCAAAATTTCAAATTTGAAATGTTCAAATTTTATCAAATGACAAGATGACTAAAATAAAAGTTGTAGATATTCATGAGTTGAACAACTTTGGTATTCATCACTTTTTATGTTGAAATCAATTTGGGTCTCAAATTTTTGTTCGAACTTGTCGTTTTTCAAAATTTCAAATTTGAAAGGTTCAAATTTTGTCAAATGACAAGATGACCAAAATAAAAGTTGTAGATCTTGATGAGTTGAACAACTTTTGTATTCATCACTTTTACATCTGAAGTCATTTAGGGTTTTAAAATTTGGTTTGAACTTGTTGAATTTTAAATTTTAAATTTTAAAATGTGTAAAACATTGTCACATCCAAGTTTGATCAAACTTAAATGCCGAAGCATGATTTTAGAAATTTTTAGGAAAAAAACCATCACATTTGGAGTTAGTATAAGGGAGGACAACTAGTTACAAAGTTTACCCACAGATTAAAAAGAGAAATAACACTGTTCTAGATGATCCTTACAGGATCATAGTGAACAGTATAATTTCTTTTTTTAATCCGTGGGTCAACTTTGTAACTAGTTTTTCTTCCTCATACTAACTCCAAATCTGATGATTTTTTTTTCTAAAATTTTCTAAAATCATTCTCTATCAATTTATTTTGTTGGTTTTATCAATATATACATATGAAAAGTTTGAGCAATTTAAATTTTGAATTTCAAAAAAATGCAACTTCAGACAAGATTTTGGTACCCCAAATGATTTCAGCTGAGAAAGTGATAAATACCAAAGTTGAATAACTCATCAAGATCTATAACTTTTGTATTGGTCATTTTCTTCATATGACAAAATGATAATGACATTGTTCACAAATGTGACATATCTCTCGTAAGGATTTAAAAACTACATGAGACATGTGTAAGATTAGTGAACAATGTGTGCTAAGAGTTTGTCAAATGAAGAAATGATCAAAATAAAAGTTGTATATATTCATGAGTTGAACAACTTTGGTATTCATCACTTTTTATGTTGAAATCAATTTGGGTCTCAAATTTTGGTTCGAACTTGTCGTTTTTCAAAATTTCAAATTTGAAATATTCAAATTTTGTCAAATGACAAGATGACTAAAATAAAAGTTGTAGATATTCATGAGTTGAACAACTTTGGTATTCATCACTTTTTACGTTGAAATCATTTTGGGTCTCAAATTTTGGTTCGAACTTGTTATTTTTTAAAATTTTAAATTTGAAATGTTCAAATTTTATCAAATGACAAGATGACCAAAATAAAAGTTGTAGATCTTCATGACCTCTACAACTTTGATGTTTATCAAATTCTCATTTGAAATCATTTGATGTCTCAAAATTATTTTAGTAATTTTAATTTTAATTTTTTAAAATTTAAAAAAAAATTCTCATTTTTAAAGATTTAATTTTGCAATTTTAAACTGTTGTAGTTGTTTTAGTTATTGTATATGTAAATATATCTAAAAAAAATAATTATAAAATTTTGTACTGTATTATTTATTATTTATATGTGAATAATTAATTTTGATTTAAAATTTTGAAGAAAAAAAAATTAACTATAGGAGCAGTTTATAACCTCAGCCATTCATACAGTGCCTCTGAGGTATATTACACTGGCTGTCGCCGCGGGCGCTAAGTGTTTGGGATCTTTTCACACCGACACGGGTGGGTTGAACTGGAGTCTGGGATGGAACCGTACACTCCCAATCTCTCCCTTCTCCCAACCCGCTCAAAACCCTAGCCCAGCACCGCAGGGTCGCCGACGCTCGCCGTGCCGCCGCCACTGCCGCCGCCGGGGACGATGGCGAAGCCTCGGCGTGGCCGCTCCGCGTCTCGCTCCTCCTCGGGCTCTTCCTCCCGCTCGCCGTCCCACTCCGTCTCCTCCGGCTCCGTCTCGTCCCGCTCCCGGTCGCGCTCCCGCTCCTTCTCGTCGTCGTCCTCCCAGTCCCGGAGCCGCTCCCCTCCTCCGGCTAAGCGCAGGTGAGGCTCGACCCTACACCCTATAGATCCACTGTTTTCTAGGCTAATTTATTAGGTTTTGTTGCATTTGTTCGGAGTTTGTTTTTGGGTGTGTGTACTGTTTGTTCGTCCGGGTAGCGAGTTATCCCCCGTTTCAACGTTTATACTTTTTTGAGAGTCGCTTCGTTAAACCCTAGTGCCTTCAGTAACTTCATCATAAACCTTGAGGACTAGAGTATTTAGTACGAGGCTGCTTGATTCAGATAAGTTTACACTTCAGGCGTGGCTTGCGTGTTCAGACTACTTCTGTTGAATACAATTACAGTTTGTCCTTGTGGCACTCAACGTATGGATGCTGTCATTCAGCATTAAACAGAACCAGAGTTTGGTAACAGTTTTCTAATGCTGAATTCGGTTTTTCAATCATGCTCGTGATAGACTGGAAACATAAGTTAATTGTGTGACCCTGCATTCAGAATTCAGATGGACACCTTTGATTGGTTCCAACTCCCTGTTGTAGGCTTATTATTTAGCTGTGCCTTCTGCATTTTCTGTAATAGCAGCTGCCTGCACTGACCAGCATTTGGTACCCAAATCAATTTGTTGACATCAATTTATTGATTGATGAATCCATCATGCCTCATGCTTTTGCTTCGCCCTGTTAACATGTTTTTATTGCTGTCATGGGCTCATGGCAATTTAATTTAAAATCTTCTCATATATGAAGTCATGTAGTTACACGACGTGCGTTCTGCTTGAACATGGTTGTTTGGTATTTTTCTCATGAACTGTAATGTTTCTTATGCTGGTTCTCTTTATCTTGGGTGCTACTTCTGGATACTGTTGTCTGCCCAGTTCGCCTGGAGCATGAAAAGGCCGATCACCTTCGCTGCCCCCCAAAAAGGGCTCACCCTCAAAGAAAGTCCGTTCGCCATCACCACCACCTAAAAAGGCTTCACCCCCTAGGTATATACAAGTTTGCATATAAACTGCATATGTTACTTTAATTCTCTGGCTATGTTTATTGATAATTATATATATTTATAGCGTGCTGTTTCACTTGTTACTTGACTATCATTTTTTGTCTTGTATATATATGAAGTAATTGTAGTTTGTCAAATAGGATGCTGTATATGGGCTAATGATACAAAGGATCTTCAATTCTTATTATATTGGATGCTACAGCTCCACATGTTACTCAGAAAATGTCATAGCAGCATCTGATAAATTTCTTTGTGGCTGTGATGTTGCTGCTTACTGTTCATAACTCCATCGACTTCTTTTGCCCTATATTTTTCTGGGGAAGTTTCTATCATGTGCATGACATGCTGTTGGGCTTTTACTGTTAAATCTGTAGATTTCATCTGTTTCCCCAGGAACCTTGCATGGTTTTGTGTTCCCTGTTTTCATATCTACCTCTACATGTGACTCTTGAGCCCTAAATTATTGAAGAAATGGTTATTGGTTTCAGGAAAGCGTCACCTCCTGCCGAGTCGGCTGTTCTCTGCATTGATCACTTATCAAGGAATGTTAATGAGGCTCACTTGAAAGAGATATTTGGTGAGCTTGTGTTTATATTTTCATGCACTTTATTCTGTTAGAACTCGGAAGTCTATTGTAATGATTGTAGTCACAGTGAAGAGACCCAAGATAGTGAAATTATATTTGCATTCTGAAGCTTTGGAACTATATAATCACTATTCCTTATTCTTTGCTTGTTACTTCTGCTCGTATCAAGGAACTCCCCCCCTGAAGGTGCATGTTCACCTCATGATGACTTAATTGTTTACATACTTGTCTACAGCATCTCCACGAATGAAGCCAGCTTCGCCTCCACGGAAACGATCTCCAAATCGAAGGGCTGAATCACCCAGGCGTCCACCTGACCCATCACCTAGGTGTCGTCCTGATTCTCCGCCTATTCGTCGACCAGATCCTTCTCCTGTCAGGCGTGGTGACACACCTCCTCGCAGGAGACCACTATCTCCAGTTAGAAGGCGTTCTCCTTCTCCACCACCTACGAGGCATAGGTCACCGATGCGGTAATCAGTGCTTAAATAACTTCTATAATTCTATAAGATCTGTGAATGGATCACTGGAATTGCTAACGCTATTTTCTCAACCACAGTCCTTCACCTAGGAGGGGACGTGGCAGCCCATCACCACGCAGGCGCTCCCCTGGGCCTCTTAGGCGGCGGTGAGTTTCTTTGAGCTTCTCTATTTACCAGTTTTGTGCAATGCCCTTTAATACAAAGGTGGCCATATTGTGCACTTCCCTGATGTGCTAAAACTATGTAGTATTCTCCATTTTATATTTCATAGCTGTGGACTATGTGCCTATCCCTGCTAAATGTATCAAGTATTCTCTATTTTATATTTCATAGCTGTGGATGAGATGTACCTTTTTTAGATAATACAAGTGGATTAGATATATGCATCCCATGTTTATAATTAATTGTTGTTCTACGCATGATCCTGTGATTGGTTTCTAAGCTCTGTACTCATTACACTTCTAGTATTTGGACAATTGTTCTAAATAATGGTTTTGTGTTTGTGGATGTATATATGTATATTTGTGGCGGTCAGATTCGAATTTGAATTATATATATATGTGGTCAGATTTGAATTTGAATTTTTTTTTTGCTAGAAAATCCACTGTAGGGGCGGTTCTTGATTGAACCGCCCTTACAAATACACACAGCAGGGGCGGCTCGTGATACAGCTGCCCTTACAGAAGTCCACTACAGGGGCGGCTGATATTACCAGCCGCCCCTACAGAGGGCATTGTAGGGGCGGTCAGGAAACCGCCCCCTACAGAGGCACCCTCTGTAGGAACACCCTGGGAAGGGCGGCTGGTGCAGCCGCCCCTACAGAGGCTCTAGAGCCGCCCCTACAGTTAACTTCTGTAGCAGTGTGAGATCAATTCTAACAGAATTTAAGCAGTGCTGAAAAACAAATAAAGCAGGTATACTACATCAGCGACCTCTTGCCGGCATCGTGAGACTGATACATGTGAAATTCCACACGTCTCATGTCCATTGAAGCCAACTCCTTGCCCTTCCTTTCAGTGATTGAGCGATCAAACATTATTCTTATATTTTCTTGAACTGTCACCCAACTGGTGTTTGACACAACCGAATGATCAGGTGACTTTTTTGTGTTTTCATTTTATCTCTGTCACTGCATAATCCAAAAAAGATTATAAAAGGATGTGACTTTTTTTTGTTGGGCAACCTCATTTTTGGATACCATATCATAGCTCATGGCGTTTTGAGCTCAATTCTACAGTGTCTATAATGCCTCTGATAATTGTGGTGAATATATTTGTTCTGATGGGCTCTTCTTTTTTATGGTTGTTGCTAATATTTAGAAGCAAAAATGGTATTTTTGATGTCCTTTGTGTTAATAGTATGAATTACTACTAGAACATAAGTAGCTAACAGCTTATTCATTTTTTAGTTTTTCCAAGAAGCCCTCGTATCCAAGTATATTTTGGTAGAGATGATGATGCTTAATCATGTACATTCGAGTTCTAGAAGCCACTCATCACTTCACAAAGCACAAACCGCTTGACTTTTGAGGATGCCATCTATGAGCAGCGGTGAATTGAAAGAAAATCTTAGGATTGTTCTTCCTCTCTCGCTTGCTCCCTTGCGCTCTCTCTGTCATGTCCAAATGTCACATCTGATTAAGTTAGCCGCAGCTTGGACTTTTGAGGATGCCATCTATGGGCTCATCGTGGATGTTTCGAGTTGGAATTTTTTTTATACTATTAATTGTTTTTCTTTGACATTCACTGATCTTCTGCACAGAAACAGGAGAAAATGGAGATGAGAGGAATATAGGTTGAAACAGCATTGCTGCATATATATGAAAGATTTTTTTTTCTGAACTTTTCCGCATCACTGTCTAATGGACGTGCCTTCTACTTCTGCTCCTACTAAATGGACGTGCCTTCTACGTCTGCTCCTACTAAATGGACGTGCCTTCTACTTCTGCTTCTCTTCTCAGAATGTGAATACAAGTAGTAACTAAATGGCAGTTGGCAGATACATCTTTGTACTGCTTTATTAAGGATCTAGAGTCATTTTTTAATATGCTTCAGGTTCATCGATCGTCGTCATCAGTACATTCCTCTAGCTCTGATTCTTCTCCAGTTTGGCTCTTCTTGCCAAGAGAGCAAATCGAGTACATTGATTGCTTGGACATTATTAGTTGGTGGAATGTTTTCAGCCAGTGAGGCCCCATGTAGATATAGGGAGCTGTATTAGTATCGAACTTGCATATTTTGGTTTCATTGGCACTTCCTATTCTCTTGTGTCTATCTAGGTAGAGAGTCCATGGCAGCATGTTTGTAGCTGCATCACTTTTGTCGGCAGCTAATTTAGCAGATGATTGTTCTGATAAAGCAGGCAGCAATCAAACAGATGTGCAACACATCTACCGAAGCAAAGTGTACCGGACCACGTCTAAAACATGCATCGACAAAATAGTGTAAATAGAGCTATGCACTGCAGTGCAGGAGGCCACACAATATATGTGCAGGCACGACGAAGCGCGCCCACTTTTCTTGTATATTGAAACAGGGGAACTCGGCCTCGGCCAGGGCCTTCCGCCGCCGGCTCGAAGCGAACTGCGCAATCGGTCTCCGCCTGGCCTTACCGTCGCCACCATCAAGCCCTTCTATCGCTGATAAACAGCAGTAACCAAGTTCGTTGTCCACTGCAGTCTGACCATGCCCGCCGTTCTCTACAGGTATCTCCCAATCCTGCAGTCAACACTTGAGTTATGATAGTGTCGATGATTGGCACTGTATCTACAACTAATGGTCATTAGATACATAGAAAAATGGCATCTGACATTGATAGTATTAAAGTATTACAAGCATTTAAAAGAGACTATCCGATTTCATACATCACACAACACTAAACGAGGGGGAACTAATGGTCATGAGATACATAGAAAAATGGCATCTTTACAAGTATTACAAGCATTTGAAAGAGACTATCCTATTTCATACTTCACACAACACACAAGGGGGAAAATAGAAGAATACGGTCAGTCTTAACTGAAATCTTTGGCATAAAGATTGTTAATTTATACTACCACATATGCCAAAAGGTTTTTGGGGTATGGGCTTTAGAGATCTTCGGTTGGTGAACCAGCCTTTGTTAGCAAGACAGACATGGCGGTTGATCTTCTACCCTGAAAGTCTTTGTACAAGAGTGCTGAAAGCTAAGTACTTCCCATAAGGGAATTTATTGGACACGGTCCCTGCAGGAGATGCCTCCCCTTCGTGGAAGGGAATCGAACATGGATTGGCCCTTCTAAGGCCCTGTTTGGTTGAGCTGTGGCTGTGGGAAAAAGCTGCTGTGAGCTGTGAGCTGTGGAAAAGCTGCTGTGGGCTGTGAGCTGTAGAAAAGCTGAAAGCTGTTTGGTTAAACAAGTATAAAATATACCTTTTATCTTTATCTCTCTTGAAACAACTATGGAAGAGCTTTTTATTCCACCAATTTCGAAAAGCAGAAAGCCAAAAGCCAAAAGCAGGGTCAACCTAGCTTTCAAAAATGAACTACGAAAAAGCAGCTGCTTCTGAAAAAGCGCCCTCCAAAAGCAGCCCCTTTGGTTGGGCTTTTGGCTTTTGGGGCCAAAAGCCAAAGCCAAAAGCCCAACCAAACAGGGCCTAAAGCAAGGGGCAATATATAGAGTGGGTGATGGAAAGAGCATTCGCATTTGGCGTGACAATTAGATCCCTAGAGAACACGGGTTGAAACCTGTGGGACGTGTTCGACACTGCAGGTTGAGATGGGTTTCTCATTTGATTGATGCTCAATCTGGATCATGGGATGAAACGCTGGTGAGGAGATATTTCTATGCCTGTGATGTCGAGGAAATACTGAAGATTAAAATTCCCCGCAATGCTTGTCCGGATCAGGTGGCTTGGAATTTTGAAAAGACCGGTATATTTTCTATGAGAAGTGCATATAGACTGCCTATGAGAAGGGAGCATGGTGAAGGGGAGATCGACAGGGAGCATGGTGAAGGGGAGATCGACAGCAGTTCTACCCCTGCTGATGGGAGAAAGGTGTGGGAGACCTTATGGTTTCTTAATGTTCCTGAAAAAGTTAAAGTTTTCGCGTGGAAAATTGCCAACAATGGGATTCCTACTCAAGCTAATAAGTGTTATCAACATATTGCTCCCCAAGCTACCTGTGAGATGTGCGGTCACTGGAGTGAAGATTGTTTCCATGCTTGTGTGCAATGCCCTCACGCCGTTGCCCTGCATCACGCTATGAGAGAGCATTGGGCGCTGCCGGCTGAGGAGGACCTAGTGTGTTACTGGACCCGATTGGTTATTAGTCCTCATGAGCAGATTCGTGGCAGAGGTGAATGCAAACTTGCTTATGCTCTTGTGGAGGGTTTGGAGTGTACGCAACAGCGTCCTTCACGCCGGACAAAAGGTTTCTGTGGAGGGGTCCATCGTTTTCTTGACACGATACATGGACTCCCTTCTACAATGTCGTTAGGGAAGCGCGCAACATGATACTAAGGGGAAGCAGTGTGCACTTGTGGGGAACAGGCGCCCCTCTACAGCTGATCGACAGGTTCAGAAACGGTAGAGCCCTCCGCCGCAGGGTTCCTTGAAGATTAATGTTGATGGCGCCTTCATCCCTAGCTCAGGGGCAGCTGCTGTGGGTGTGGTGATCAGAGATCATGCAGGTCAAGCAAAATTGGCATCATAGCGTGTGCTTTCATATTGCAAGGATGCTGAGGAGGCGGAAGCTGCTGCATGCCGCGAAGGGATTACACTTGCTGCGCGGTGGCCACATACTCATATGATGTTGGAAACTGATTGTGTTGTGGTGGCCGCAAAGTTAAAGAACACTGATCAAGACCGCTCGGTGGGCTGATTTCTCGTGCGTGAAGCACATATTGCTATGGAGGAGCTGAGTAGTTTAGACATCGTTAAAATTGGTAGGAGTCAAAATAATGTAGCGCATGAACTTGCTCATTTTGCAATTAGGTCGGGGTCGTAGCGAGGTCTTTTTTCCTTCTTTTCCTGAGTTTGTTTTGTCTCTTCTCTGCAATGATACTCCTTAATTATTAATAAAGTTTTTGTTCCGAAAAAATAATCGCTTGACGTTTCCATCACTTTCTTCATAAATTCCTTTGACCCAATTGATGATTGAAACATTGGCCAAGCCAATCGGCTGTCAGGTAAGGCACTGAACTAGGTGGTGTTTCTTTTGTATTTTGGCGTAGTGTTGGCACAGACACACTACTAGTAGAGATAAAAAGACGTTTTACAGCTATTTAAAGGGGGTGAAGAGATTGAGAGCTATTTAAGGGAGGGTGAAGAGATTGACATAGATTTCATAGTTGTTTTAACCAAACAGCTACATCTTTTCACAACACATTGCTCACAACAGCTTTTTTTCATATAGCTCTGAAACAAACAGAACCAAAATTGTTGGTGCTACAAATCACGATAGGCAACAGAGGCTCACAATGTTTAGTGGTTGCTGGTTGCCAATGTTAAACCTTATCAAGATAACATGTTAAAGGGGCACCCAATAAATTGACATCGTCACATTTAAATCCAATCCACTTGAGGCACACCACCCGAATTGTAAGCCTCATCTTCAGAATTTCAGAAATAAACAACCCAAAATCAAGGAAACAACAAAGAAAGTAGCATCACAGCTTAGATACGATTTAACTCACATACTTCCAACAAAACAGCATAATTGTGCAATGCTTAGCTTTGAATTCTTGAGCTGGAACAGAACAAAATGTCTTGGGTATGTAACTTGTTCAAAACAAGTAGCAAAGCTGAAAGGACAATGCCACTGGACCCTTGGGACACTACAGATCTGGGTAACAACTCATTTGAGAGGGATAAACCGCGACGAGTGGGTGGCACCGATACCGGGCCTACCGTGCTTGACTGGCTTGTAGGAGATGGAGAACTCTGCGAGATAGTGGCCAATCATCTCAGGCTTGATCTCAACCTGGTTGAAGGTCTTGCCATTGTAGACACCGACAATGCTTCCAATCATCTCAGGAACGATGATCATGTTGCGGAGATGGGTCTTCACTGGCTCTGGCTTCTCACCAGCAGGAGCATCCTTTTTCTGTTAACAGCAGTGAGAGATAACTAGTGAGGAAATTGAGTGTCAGGAGCATCCTTTTTCCAAACATGCCATCAGATCAATCAATACAGAAGTGCCACAAAAATACTGTACATTCAGGATAGAAAATTTGATCCATCATCATCCCAATAGTCTTCAACAGACACAACAATACTATAATTGGGGCAAGGCAGGTTGAGACAGCAGGCTATATAACGAAAAAAAAAGAAAACTATGCACCGTACAGTAAGCAATTCAAAAGTTAGTTACAAGTTTTTAATCGACAAGTTTATATTTGTCTATAATCCCAATTAAAAACCAACAGAACAAATGACATAAGAGCTCTTAAAAAATACAGTAATTAACCCTGCTAGACATAATAAGATTCACAATTCATAATCGCAATACTCAGTGCTAGCAACCTTATTTGCTACACACCACAACACGGTGCTAGCAACCTTATTCGCTACACACCACAACACGGTGCTAGCAACCTTATTCGCTACACATTCAAGCTACAGGCTAAGTCGCCAGAAAACCCGGGACGCATGAGTTTATAAGATTGGCGAGTATCATGAATTTCCTTTATAATACAGAGTTATTTGAAGCAACCCCCTCCCCCCAAATAAAAAAAAATAGCCCCAGCTCCACCACTGAGAAAACCGGCCTTCTGATTCAATCAACTGCATATCCTTCCAAGTGCAAATTTACAGTAAATGTAACACTACAACCAAATAGAAAATCTACAACCATAGCCACTGGAATTTGGTCAAAGTACATTTTGCGAAACCAAGTTCACAAAAAAAAAGCATGCCACACCACAATCATACAGATCGAAAATTCAGAAAACACGCATCTAAACATTTCTAATTTCTCGAATGCTTATAGCTAAATACGAAAAACAAGCATGCAAAAAAAATACGAGAATAATCTAATAAGCATCATATAATCAAGAGAGCATAACAGATCCACGCAATTGTCTAGATCGGGCCACACTAAACGCTAACAAAAAGAGGTAATGAAAATTAAGCGGTTGGACACTGACCGCCTTGCGCAGCTTCTTGATGAGCGCCATCGGCTTCCTCTTCAAACCCCTCTGGAACCTACCAAAACAAACACATCACGTCAGATCTCTGCAACCCAAAATCCCACGGAAACAAACGAATCGCGGCACGAAAGGTACCTTCTCCTGGCGCGCGCGGGAAAGAGCTGGACGAGGTCGTCGGTGGACATGTCAAGCAGCGCATCGAGGTCGACGCCGCGGTAGCTGTACTTGCGGAACGTCCTCTTCTTGGGAGCGCCGGCGGCGACCTCCGGCTCCACATCGACGTCCGCCTGCGCAACACGAATTAGTCCTTGTGCGGGTCATAGGGACGCGCTGGATACAGTTTTGGCGGGCAACTCACCATGGTTGAAGTTGAAGCTGGTCGGTGAGGTCGCGGGGCGCGGCGGCGGCGGGCGATGCGCGGAGGCGCAGGCGTGTAGGGTTTAGAGAGAGGTGCGCGTGGGAGTGGGAGCTTATATAGAGCTGCGCTCGGAGGTGAGGCCGTGAAGAGCGTTCGTCCAGTTTAGTGGCCTGGCCTAGATGGATGTTGGGCCGGATGGTATTCATGAGTGGGCTGAAAATACATTTCTTGTGGAGTCTAACTCTACCAGGCTCCTTATGGTTATCTGGGCTGGGCATCCCGGTGCCTGTCGCAGGCATAGCCTGTTTTTATAATAGAGTTTGTCTGGTTTTTAGAACCGCCTTTTGGCATTTGTAATTCTGTTGATCAAGTGCATCGATAAAGAGGGTTGTGATTTCTAAAAAAAAGCAAACATGGATTAGACGCTGATTATTCTAACTTATACGAGTATATAAACTGAAAATCTTTTCCTAAAAAAAATATAAACTAAAAACCTAGATCAAGAACAAGATATGAAGCTCTATGAAGACATTATGGGAAGTAAAAATATGGTTGAGAAAATGTGTTCATGACTTCAATATTAGCGATAGAATCCAGTAAAAATATGAGCTGGACCTACATGTTCATGGATCGGGTCAAAATTGAGCAAGGTAATGGAAGAATCCAATAAAATACTAATAGAATATTAGATTGGATTATAAGATGATGGAATGACAAAACAAACAGCAAGATGTGCAAGAATTGTCTTTGTGTAGAATGAAAATAGGGTAATTGCACTTAGTGGTGATGATGTGGATAGCTTTTACACTTAGTGGGTGATGGTGTGGACAACTTTAGCATTTAGTGGGGATGACATAGATAACTTGCATTAAAAGATTGGAAGTTAGTAGGGGATGACGTGGATAGCTTGTACTAGTTGAGATTGAAAGCTAGTGGGTGGATGATGTGGCAATTAGTGGGGAATGACGTTGATAGTTTGCATTAGGATTGAAATCTAGTGGGTTTGTTTTTTTATAAGATGCTAGAAGGACACCCCCTGTGTTCCTAAGGGGATAGATAGTTTGGAATGGAACTTGGACAGTTGATGGTTATTGGCTTATGTGTCATTCATTAGTATGGATAGTGTCCATGAAGTGGTAGACTATTATAAATGAATGTTAGTGTATGATATGTTCATCGATGTAGGCATTGTGACCGCCTGACGTAGATGGCTTGCATGAAGATATAGTTATCATAATTGCATGCTAGTGGGCTACTGACGTGGATACTTTGCATGGAGAGATAGATATATATAGTGGTGCTTGTTTTTATAAGATACTAGAAGGATAACTCGCATGTTGTAGCAAGATATTCTTAGATCTATTTTGAGGAAAGATTTTCCTAGAGCTATTGTATGTATGAGCTAGACCTACATGTTATTGCATCGATTCAGACCTCTGGTCTTGCGCAAGTTAATGGAACAATCTAATAAAAATAATAGGATATTAAGTTAGTTTCGGTGGGAGTTCCATTCGGGTTTCATCTACATTTAACAGGTTGTCACATAAGCATTTTTATGGCATGACAAAAATTTTAAGAATATAGAGAAAAACTAAGTTTCATGTAGACGAAACTCTCTCAGTTTGGTTTGTGACTTTTTATGAGTCATAAAACTCAATGTTTATGAAACAATAGAACAAGCTATGCATTGAGAGTAGCTGTTTCATTGTTGTTTCATTGTTGTTTCATCCATGTTTCATTGCGTTCTATATGACGTGACATTCTTAAAAAAATAACGCTATGAAATTCTCCAATGAGAATGACCTTAGATCAAAGAATAACATGATGGGACAACCAAACAAATTTCATGGTGTATATGACTTTTATTTTGATAGAGTGAAAATTGTAGTTACAATTAGGATGATGTGGAAAGGTTTTGCACTTGGTGGGGTGTGGATAATTCTAGCATTTAGTAGGGGATGATGTGGATTACTTGCGTGAAGAGATTGAAAGTCGGTGGAAGATGGTGTGGCGTCAGTGAGGAATGATGTGGATAGTTATATGTTGAGATCGACAGATATAGTGGGGTTTACTTTTATAATATACTAGAATGATACCCACACATTGCTATGGGACTTTCTTATAAATAAAATTGTTGTATGTATGAGTTAAACTTACATCTTCTTATATTCACTCTTATCAAAATTTGGAAAATGAATGGAAGAATCCAATAAAAAACTAATAGAATTACATTGAAATATAAGATGATGGAACAGTAAAATAATAGTAACATATCGATGCTTTATATATTTCTTATATACTGAAAGTAGTAAATGCGCTTAGTAGAGTTGGCATGGATAGCTTGTGTTAAGATGTTGTAAGTTAGTAGGATAACATGCTATTAGTGGAAGATGACGTGGATAGTTAGTGGGACATGATTTAAGCTTACATGTTCTTATATTCACTCTTATCAAAATTGGGCAAGGCAATGAAAAAATTAATAAAAAACTAATAAAATTAGATCGAACTATAAGATGATGGAACGGTAAAACATATAGCAATATATAAATACCTTATGTATTTCCTATATACTGAAAGTAGTAGCTGCGCTTAGTAGTTGACATGGATAGCTTGTATTAAGATGTTGTAAGCTATTGGGATGACATGGCTATTAGTGGGAGATGGTGTGAATAGTTAGTGGGAGATGACTTGCTGTTGAGAGAGAATTTGTAGTGGGGATTAGCTTTATATAGATATATAGATATATAATGAGCATGTATGAGTTGGACCCCATGTTATTGCATCAATTTTGGACTTTCTGTGTTCAAAAGTGTGCAAGCTAATGGAATAGTTAAAAACTATTGGAATATTAGATCAAGTATAAGGTGTCGTTTGGTTTAGATCTTTTTGCATGTAATCAGTTTACAGCGCGAATAGATTCTCTTGGTTGGTGTTTGGTTGGACAAAGCCGCAATCGATCACACTGTGAACCGATATGGGCTCATGCAATTTTGTTACCGCTCCCCACACTACAAGAAAACCTTCTTTCTATGACAAAAATTCTCATGACGGGGCAAATTTTTGTCATATAATATATCATAATATGACGCAAAAGTCTGTAGCGTCATAAAATCAGGACCGTAGAACTATATATGACGATTCTATCGGGTTCATAAACCCGGGGTCCCCGATGGACCCGCTTCCTTATAAAACTCGGCCTAGCAGGCGGCACAGCGACAACACGTGCCTGGACCGGCCCAGATACATAATGACAGACCAAGACCATGATCCGGTCCCCGATTGGCACCTCTGGCCAGGGGATCTGATCGGAGGTGCGATTGGAAGGCCTGGCCATGGTGGGACCGCAGTTCGACTCCGACCCCCATTCTCCGACCGAGAATACGCCAGACCTCTGCTCGCTGCTCTTTCCCGATCGACACGGTCGGGGCCGACTAGGAACGACCAACTAGAGACGCCTGCTCAGTGTGGGCCCAGGGAGCAGGCGGAGCAGATAAGGTAAGGCGCTCAAGTCAACCATAATACGGAGGACCGTACCCTACCATGCCCTGCGCACCTGCAGGACGGCGCCATCGGGCATGTCAAGCGAACACGGTAGAGCCTGCCAGACGTGTTAGAGCATAAACAGTATTGTGGGCACCGTCGTTTGTCGTACCAGGTGAACACGGTAGAGCCTGCCAGACGCGTATGAGCATAAACAGTATTGTGGCGACGTCGTTTGTCGTACCAGGCAAAAACTGTGCAACCTGCCAGATACAACAGAGCATGAACAGTAAGGTGGGCGATGGCGACCATCCCGTTCCTGATGATGTGGGCAACAAGACTAGGCAGCGCCCATATGCACTCTCTTTCTCTCTAACTTGTAAGGCCATCCCCTTTAACTATAAAAGGGGATGAGCTCTCTCCTACTAGAGGACTCGAGGACAACGACTCTAGAGCTCGACAGCTACATAGGCTACATGCTCTCAACAGCTGATAAGCTCAGACACACAGAGCATACGCTCCAATACTTAGCGCACGTTTAAGCATCCGTCACTCTCTTCCACTCGGTTCAGAGTCCGACTGGGCCTCTAACACCCCTTCTCATTCCTTACTCGTTTGTAACCCCACAACAAACTTTGAGCACCTGGGCTCAGGAATAAAGTCACCGACCGACCTCAACTTGACGTAGGGCCTGTTGCCTGAACCAGTATAAATCCTATGCCATTGAGTGCTAGGCCACATCCGATCACAACGCATGGCAAAACTACAAATATTTACTTATTGGCCACATTTTGCACCGATAGTTGGCGCCGTCCATGGGGAGGACGCCGTGCGCTCACGCTTTTGGTCATCAGATGGCCCACCTTTCCACCTTCTTCGGCATGGTGGGCTCGAGCGATACGATTCGCTTCGGCTCGCTGGAGTTTCCCACGCTCCCACTTGTTGGGATGTGGGTTCCTCCCGTCTTCGAGCCACTCCAGACCTTCCTCTTTAGAAGTCTAGACTTTGTTGCTGACTAGCTTGGCGTACTCCGCCTCCACGAGGAAGCGCTCGTCCCAGCGTCCACTAGAGGAGGAGCGCCCTCCACCGGCCCTAGGTCGCTCGATGACCTCGACGTCAAGACACTCACGCTTCGCCTCGAGCCCATGCTGGGCTCAAACCCCATGGTGAGTGATGTACATATTGTTCTTTACTCACTGTTTAACACCTTCCTCCAACTCTCTAGAGGGACCCTGTTGTCCCCACCGCGACCGCCATGTGACCGGTGCCCCTATGGCTTTGCATCCCCTGTGGATGCATGCGCATAGGGGCTCCGGAGGATGCTGACACCGCCCCCTCTCATGTCTGAGTTCATGGGGATGGCGGGCTATGCCCCCACCTCATTCCATGACCTTGTTGATGATGAGGTCGAAAGCAACGACTCCAGCATCGGCGACGTCATGGCACCTGGCCACCCTCTATCTTAGGAGTGTGCTATTGCAGGTGCCTTGGGACGGCTACCGGAGGTGGTGGAGTCTCTACAGACTCACACCCCTCTGGACCCCCGTGCGTAGGCCCTGGCATGTGCACAGGAGCTCAGCAAGGAGTTACGACAAAGGCGGTAGAGCTAACCGCCACTTACTCCAGCGCGCTCGATGCAGCATGCTGCGCCACATGCGTGCAACCGGGTGAGCGGTGCTCGGGGTCATGCGTGTTAGGTCCAGCGTAACATACTAGACGGAGGGGATGACCCCCCCTAGTTTGCTCAGGCTAGCCAGAACATCGCTGCTGTGGAGATGCTTCTGCGTGGCCTCTCCGAGCCTACCGACCCCCAAGAGCAGGCAATCCATCGGAACCTCTAGGCGCTGGTGGAGACCGCCGTCGTTTAGTAGGCGGAGAGCTTCACGTCGCAACACCGGCTCGTGGCCTCTTGCCCAACCGAGGGCTGGAGCCGCACCAGTCGAATCGCTCCATCCACTCACCGCAGCAGTTGCCGGGCATGGAGCAGGAAGCCATGGCTGCATCGTAGCCCGAGCCGGCACTTGCTCTACACCGACCACCTGTGCACGAACGGCTCGGATTGAACTGTGATGCTCACAACGTCATCAACCATTGACACCATGCCCTGCACGATAATGACATCCATCGAATGGTGGCAAGAGCGGGTGGCGCTGGCCTTGGCCTGACCATCGAGGAGTGTGAGGACACGCACCCCAGGTGTGGCGGCCGATCGAACGATCGAAGCCCCAGCCCAGACGGCCTAGGGCCACAGGGCTTTGGTCGCCGCATCCAGAAAGCCTCGTTCCCATTGCGCTTTCGACCACCCACCAACATCACCAAGTACATCAAGGAGACGAACCCCGGTATATGGCTCGAACACTTTCGGCTCGCCTACTGAGCCGGAGGAGTGGATGATGACTACTTCATCATCCAGTACCTCTCCATCTGCGTGGGGGAGCATGTTCGAGCATGGCTCGAATTCCTTCTACCCGACAGATTCCACGACTAGGCAGATCTCAAGAGGGTCTTCGTCGGAAATTTCCAGGGGACGTATGTCCGTCCTAGAAATTCCTAGGACCTCAAGAGCTACCAGTAGGAGCCCAACGAGTCCCTGTGGGATTACATCCATATGTTCTCAAAATAGTGCAACTCTCTTCCTGATGTCGCTGACGTGGACGTCGTCAGCGCATTCCCCTCTGGGCCAACCTGCAAGTCCCTGATCCACAAGCTCGGCTATGTGAATCCTCGTACCACCCGTGACCTGCTCAATATTGCCATGAACCAGGCCTCCAACAAGGAGGCAGTCGAGGCGGTCTTTGGCGGCGGTCGGGACAGGGGCAAGGCCAAGCGCGAGGACCAAGGCGAGTGCCCCTCCACACAAAAGGGCAAGAAGAACAAGAAGGATCGGTGTCGACTGGCCAACCTAGCTTTGGTCGTTGCGGCTGACCACACCGGTAGTAGCCCTAGCAGGGCTAGCCCAACCACTTCGACAAGCTCATGGAGAGTCCATACACAACCAAGACGGTGTGGATTGGGACCAAGCTCCCAGCCAAAAAGGAAAGCGAGCTCACCGACTTCCTACGCGCAAATCGTGATGTCTTCGCATGGAAGCCTTCTGACATGCTAGGCATACTAAGGGAGGTCGCCGAGCACACACTATGCATTGTCTCAGGCTCAAAGCCCGCCAAGCAACACCTACGTCGCTTTAACGACGAGAGGCGTAGGGCCATAGGCGAAGAGATCGCCAAACTTCTGCTAGCCGGATTCATCAAAGAGGTATAGCACTCCGACTGGCTAGCTAATCTTGTTCTTGTGAAAAAGGAGAATGGGAAATGGAGAATGTGTGTTGATTATACTGGCCTCAACAAGGCATGTCCAAAGGACCATTTTCCTTTGCCATGCATAGACCAGATAGTCGCCTCCACCTTAGGATGTGAAATCCTCTCTTTTCCGGATGCCTACTTAGGCTACCACCAAATCATGATGAAAGAGTCCGACCAGGTCGTGACTTCATTTATCACCCCGTATGGTTCGTACTGTTATGTAACCATGCCTTTCGGTCTAAAGAACGCTGGCGCCACCTATCAACGGTGCATGTAGCGATGCTTCGCCGACCAAATCGACCCGCCCGACTAACCTGACCAAGTCGAGCGACCAAAACCAACAATCACAGTCTATGTAGATGACATAATGGTGAAAACGGCTCAAGCTAGCGATCTGATCACAAACTTGGCCACCACATTCGCAAACCCCCGAAGGTTCAATGTCAAATTGAATCCCGAAAAATATGTTTTTGGGGTTCCGAAGGGGAAGCTGCTCGAATACATCATGTCCGAGCGCAGCATCGAAGCCAACCCCGAAAAAATCATGGCATCTCCAACATGGCCCTATATGCAACGTCAAGGGCGTACAGAGGCTCACCGGCTGTTTGGCCGCCCTGAGCCATTTCATCTCCCGACTAGGCAAATGGGGGATGCCTCTCTACAAACTTCTCAAGAAGATAGACGCTTTTGTCTGGACAACAGAGGCACAACAAGCTTTGGAAAGCCTCAAAGCATCACTGACATTGGCCCTAATCCTCATCGCTCCCAAACGGGGAGAATCCCTCCTCCTCTACATCACGGCAAGCAACCATGTTGTGAGCACCACCCTCGTCGTCGAGAGGGAGGAGCCGGGACACCCCCTAAAGGTCCAACGACCGATGTACTTCATCGGTGAGGTAATCACCGATGCCAAGGTTCGCTACCCCTAGGTCTAGAAGCTTCTATACGCCATTTTGATGGCGACCTAGAAGCTCCAGCACTACTTCACCGATCACGAGGTCATCGTCATCACTTCATACCCGATGGGAGACATCGTTCGCAACCATGATGTCGTAGGATGAATCTCCAAATGGGCACTCAAGCTCATGGGCCATGACATCAGGTATGTCCCCCGCACCGCTATTAAGTCTCAGGCTCTTGCCGACTTCATCACCGAATGGATGGAAGTCCAGCTCCCAACCCTAGACGTCACCCATGAGTACTGGATGATGTACTTCAATGGGTCGGTCATGGCGCCTAACTCAGGGGTAGGAGTGGTTTTGATCTCCTCAGATGGGAGTAGGCTCCGCTATGCAATCCATCTCCATTTTTTAGCCTTGAACAATGCCACAGAGTACGAGGCCCTCATCAATGGGCTGCGCATCGCCATCGAGCTCGGTGCAACGTGGCTATATGTCCGTGCTGACTCAGAGCTGGTCATCGACCTGGTCATGAAGGGATCCTCCTACAAAATCCCTCTCATGGCGACATACTGCCAAGAGATGCACAAGCTTGAGGGCAAGTTCCAAGGGATCAAGCTACATCATGTCCCCCGAAAGGACAATGATGCCACCGACTTCCTCGTGAAATTGGCTGCCAAGCGGGTTCCTTCTCTAGATGGGGTCTTCATCAATGATCTCCATGAGCCATCTGCCCATGTTCTGGAGGATCCGACGTGATCCAACCCTGACCAAGCGCTTGGGGGCTCAGGCCCTCACATTCCTATCGCAACGTCGATAAGCCACACCACCGTGATGACGCTTGACCTGGCCAACTAGAGAGCACCACTGTTCGCCTACATCCTCAAAGAAGTCCTCCCACCAGAAAAAACTAAAGCACGATGAGTCACTCGATGTGCCAAGACGTTCGTCGCCTCCAGTGATGAACTCTACAAACGAAGTCCGTTGGGAGTGCTCATGAAGTGCATTCCGACCGACCGGGGGAAACAGCTTCTCCTCGAAGTCCATGCCAGAATCTATAGACATCACGCGGCCCCAAGGTCGCTAGATGGGAAAGCTTATCGCTAAGATTTTACTAGCCCACTGAGCTACGAGATGCAGAGGAGATGGTCTGCTGGTGTGAAGGATGCCAGTTATATGCTCGGCAAACTCACCCACCGGCGTAGGAGCTTCAGACCATCCCCATCACCTGGCCATTCATGGTCTAGGGCCTTGACATGGCCAGACCCCTCAAAAAGGCCCCGGGTGGCTTACTCACCTACTCGTGGCGGTGGACAAGTTCACCAAGTGGATAGAGGCGAAGCCCATCACCAATATCTGCTCAAAAGAGGTGGTCAAGTTCTTCCTCGACATCAACTATCAGTTTGGTGTTCCTAACTGTATCATCATCGACCATGTAACAAACTTCACCGGGAAGAAGTTTCTGGACTTTTGTGACGGATATGGCATCAGGATCGATTGGGCCTCAGTCGGACACCCGCGTACTAATGGTCAGGTCAAACGAGCAAATGGCATGGTCCCCTAAGGACTGAAGCCCCACATCTTCGACCGACTCAAAAAGTATGCTGGGTGTTGGGTTGCAGAGGTCTCTATAATCCTCTGGAGCCTAAGAATGACCCCAAACCGATCCATGGGGTTCACCCCTTTCTTCCTGGCATACGGAGCCAAAGCAGTGTTGCCATCCGACCTCGATCATGGCACCCCAAGAGTAAAGGCCTTCGACCGAGAACAAGCCATGGAGGCTCAACAGGATGCGGTCGACCTACTCGAGGAGGCTCATGAGATGACCGTCATCTGCTCCGCTTGTTACCAGCAAACTCTTCGCAGGTACCATGAAAGAAAAATTAGGGGGGATCCTCGAGGTTGGTGATCTCGTACTCAGGAGGACCCAGTCAACCAAGGACAAACATAAGCTCTCTCCACCATGGGAAGGACCATACGCGGTAGCTGAGGTGATTCGACCGAGCTCCTACCGGCTAAAGAACAACAACGACAATGTTCTCACCAACACATGGAACATCAAACAATTACGTCGTTTCTTTCCCTAAAGCTCGGTCTTACCGTTTATTTCCATTCAACGTTTGCTCCTATGGTGTCCCAGCCTAAGCACTCTTGCCCTGGGTCACTCGAGGGCTCCACGGAGGTGCGATACCACCCCCTTTAATTTTTACTATCATGTAGTAACACTTTTTGCCCAAACCAAAGGGCGTCGCTCAACGAAAAGGCATCCCGTTCCTTTGATTATCCTACATAACTTGCGCTCTAGCCTCCAGACCAATCACACCCCGCCATGACCTACAGTTACAAGCAGTTGTGCCTCGCGGGCCATGCTCGGGTTCTTAAGGTTGCAGCCTATGGGTCAACGGGCAGGTGTGAAAAACAAAGGACAAAAAACAAAGCTACGTGAGGAAAAAAATAAGGACAGAGGGGACAAACTTCCCCTCATGAGTGATTTCATCACAAAACGAACTTAAAATATTCATGAATGTAAAACTATTCACACGAGGCTCCCCCATGAATTCATCTTTTACATAAACTGACTATTTCTACTCTAACTCTACTGTGGCCCCCAGCGGCGTCGGTTGACGGTGCGGTTGGCGAGGATGAAGGCATCTTGGTTGTGGTCAGGACGACGGCGCTCGGCTTGGCTATGGTCGGGACAATGTCCGGCTCGGTTGGGGGGCAGGACGACGCTTGCCTCCAGCCCAACCTCCACTGCCTCCGTAGGCTGTACGACGTCTTCCTGGTGCACATATGTGGCCATGGTCAAACGGCAAGCCTCCATCACTCACTGCGTAGTGACCTGCTCAGCGACCACCTATGCGTGCGGCACCAAACTTTCCCCCAGCGCATGGATCTCGTCTGCACTCCACCCATCGGCATATCCTCTGCAGATGGCCACGAAGCCAGATCAGGGTAGTGGGTCACCACCGAGGTCAGCACCCCCAATGTCCCGTAGAACATGCCATCAGAGATGAGCGCTTGAACTTCATTTGGGACCTCCACCACCTGGTGCTCGGTCCCAACCCGAACACCTCGGAGACCACCACCTACGCAATGTGCGAAGCTAGTCGAGCTCTCCCTCGAGAGTGCATCGCTCCTCAAGGGACTAGGCTAGTGCCTCCATGCTCTGACCGACCGCCGCTTTGACCGTCTCCAGCTCTTGCTCTAGAGAGCCGATCTTTCCACCCAGTTCTAGAAACGGACGACAAATTCTGGAGCAAGGAAAAGAAAATTCAAGGCATTAATCGAGGGCAGAACAGGTACATACCGAGGTGGGCACTTTCGAGAATAGAGAGCCCTTCCTCTTGCCGGGTCACCGTCTAGAGCAGCCGAGTGTTTGACTCCTCTGCCCCGAGCATCTGCCCCTAGAGCACGATGACCTCCTGCTCGGCGTCCGATCGGGCCTTCCGCTCTGGTTCTAGAGCCTCTAGGGACTTCTTGAGCGCCACCTAGATCTTTGTCAAGTGGGCCTTCACCGTGTTGATTTTTTGCTTGGCAGTAGTCGCCCGCTCGACCGCACGCAGCTCCACCGCCCGTGCTCCCATCGCCTTGGCCGCCTAGTCTTGGGACTCATGGTGGGCGGACTCCAACTTGTGCCTGACCTCGTTGACCCACCGCAATGCCACCACTTCTTGCTCCATCTGACCGTGCTCCTCCCAAAGAAACCGGGACTTGTGGATCGACATCATCTCTAGGTCCTGCGAGACAAGAAGCAGGTGTGCTAAGACAACCGTTTAAATGCCAAGGAATCAAAGGCAACACCAGGAACATAGAAACTTACCTCTACAATGTGTGGTAGGTCAACGGTCATGGCCTGATGGATGAGCTCAACCCTCTCCAAGGCCTCCTTAAGCTTTGCCTTGGTAAGGGCAAGATCAAACTCCATCGATAGCCCCCTCTCCCCGAGCAGGTGCCAAAGCTTCACCTCTTCCTCATCGTGAAGGATGAACCAAGCCTTTCCCAGCTCGCCGGGGCAAGGCCACACCAGCTCATGGGTTGCCCCCGACCCGCCGAAAGATGTCGCCATCACAGTATTAACCGATGATCGGATCATCACCAACTCTCAGGACGGCGGGATGGCTGGCGGATATACCCCAGTGTCCTCCTTGTCATAGAAGGGGATGTCCACCACTAGGACTCCATGGCTCGCTGGCGGCTGCTCTACCTCTAGCTTGGCCATGGCTCCTCTAGCCCCTCCAACTCAGACCAGGCGGGCGAACCATGCACTCCTCCACCGGGCGAGACAGGGAGCCCAACTTCCCTCCTCTTCTCCTCTACAACTGACAGGGGAGGGACCACAAGAGTCACCTCCTACCTAGCCTCCGCCATCACATGGGGATCATCGCCATCACGGCCACCGCCGTGCTCACGACCGGTTGGGAAGATGCAACCCCCATTAAGGAAGGTCACGCCGCCACCAACCTGCTTCCCCCTTCGCTCATCGCAACCTGCCATAGGCTGGGTCTCCACTCTTCTCGCACGAGAGGTGGGGCGATCCCTAGTCTTGCCGTCTCTTGGCCGTTGCAAAAAAAGGGCACAAGTGTAGGTCAGTCACATTCAAAAACTCAACTATGAGAACAAAGGGAAGCATGAATACATACCTAGTCGAAAGCGATAGAATCTTGAAGCCCCGACCGGCTGACGATGAGTCGACCAGATGAGGATCACTTGGGGGTCACGACCCATGCCCCCTCGCATCAAACAAGGGAGGGGGCGACCCGGCCGATCCCTAATCGGCCCTCGAACGGCCACGACCGCCAGCTCATGGTGAAACCACCAGAGCAACTATCGGGGCATCTCCCCATTGGGGGTCACGCACATGCATCGACCCCGAAGACGTAAGGGAACGATCACGTCCCCCCGACTGACCAGTGTGCTCTGCCACACTCGGAGTAGGGGGCCATGAAGCCGACGACGCCTCTGAAGGGCGCGGTGACTGTGCTCGCTTCGCCTCTTGTTCGAGGGCAGCGTCTTCACTCATGGCGCGCTTCCTCCACTCAGGAATGTCGCCGTGCACCTCCGTACCACACCTACCGCTAATAGGCGTAGCCACGGGCTTACGATGCTCCACCAAGGTCACAGTAGTGCCCCTATCTCCCTTGTCCTTTGAGGAACTCATGTCATCACCCATCTCCGTGGGCTCCTTCGACTTGAGCTCCGCCTCCATGTCACTTCGGCTCTCGCCACCATGGACCCGCCGATTGATCTCTTTCTCCTTATGAAACCTCCTCCGAACCTTCTTAGTTTTCTTCTTCTTTTTGGCAAGTGCAGCCTCCCTCTGGGTGGCTTATTGAACCGTGCCTTTCGGCCCTCTCAGAAGATGCGGCCAGGATTTATAGCCCGCGAGTCCCTTCGAAATGGACAACTCGAAATCAATCAAAACATCAAAACAATAAGAAAAAGGTCACGGGAAAAAGTATACCAAATTGGATAGCTTCATGGCATGAAGGGGTCCAGGCATCCCTTTGAGGGAGTCTTCATCCCTCAACTACAGTGCCCGACCAAGATAACTCCAGACTTCATCTTTTGACAACTCCTCTAGCGATGCGCGGTTAGGATCCATCGGGCCAGAGTATTCCCACATTGGCCACGTCCTTTCCCCAAGCGGGGCAACCCGACGGCGGAAGAAGGTGTGGAAGACCCACAACCCATCGACACCATTCCACACGAGCTTCTGAAGCTCCAACTCAATGATCCCTAGCTTTTTCTATTGACGGGAATGACCCCACGTCCAACTTTCCCTCTTCTCTGGCCTCCCCCAGTAAACATCGGGAACGGTGCCTCCAGCAGGTTCCTAATATAGAACCACTTGCCATGCCACCCCCGGTTGGAGTCACTCGGGGAGTACGTAGTGTAAGGGACCGATGGCTTCAGCCTCTTCTATAGGGCAAACACCCCAACCGGTGCAGTTTTGGGCGGTTTCCCCTCGGATGGGGCTCGCCTGATGAAGACTCGTTGGAATAGATCCACATGTGGCTCCATCCCAAGGAAAGCCTCACATATGGTGACAAAGCCAGCGATGTGCAGCACCCCAGTCGGGTTGAGGTGCTACAACTCTAGGCCCCACTCGTTGAGGAGCCCGCACAGGAACCAGTGCGCGGGGTACCCGAGTCCGCGCTTGTGGAAGGCAAGGAAGGAGACGACCTCATCAGCCCAGAGTTGCAGAACAACCTCCCCCGACACAGGAGCCCTTTAGTGCGCCACCTCCTTTGATGAAAACAACCCCTTCATGGCAAAGCTGGCCAGCACGGCCTCATCCATGTTGGAAGGCCTCCAATTTGACATCGCACCTCAGATTTACGAATGAATCTATGAGTTTTTCCTCTCCCTCGCTCTGCCCTACTCTCTCCTACAAACCACCGCGGCACACAAACAGGCTTGGCAAAAAGAAGGAAGGAGGAACGGCAGCGGTTGAAGAAAGGCAAAAGAACGGGAGGAAAACCCTCTCCCTTCCCCTTATTTAATGGGGAAAGACGTGCTGCGGGACGTGGCCTTGGCTGACGGGACGTGGCCTAGGCGGGGCCCACCACTACCACAACCCGGGCATGGGAAATGAGGCGCAACCACACGCAAATGACCCTCCGCCTTCCCAGGCAGGGTTTAGAGGAGCCCACCGATGGAATCTCCATCGAGGAGAGGCCAGCGGGTCACCCAAGTCGATCGAATGGCTTGAGCGGCTACCGAGAGACAGGTAAGGAGTAGTGGGATGCCCCATGCGGGTTATGCCAACTCCATCATGAACGACGGACCGGGATTCCACTCGGACACATCCAATAGGAGCTCCCCGAACCCGTCACTCGAGCCATCAAGGTAACTTTACCAACCCCCATTGTACTTTTCTAGTGCATGAGCATTCATTCATCCATTCTCATACATGCATTCATACATTAAGTCATATATTCATCAATAGATTCATCCCATACATCCAAGCTTTGCATATGCAATTGTTGCATCACAACGCTTCGCGTCGCATCATGAAGCGATAGTCGTCTCATTCGATATGAGCGGCGACCGATCGGGGTTCAAAGGCTGGCTCGCAAAGGGCTCGAGCCCGCCTTGCGTCAAATAGAGCTAGGAGAGAAAACATAGATGAGCCCCAGTGGCCCTCGCCCGATCCACTCAGAAGCGGATAGGGTCATCTCGATCTTCTCATTCGATCCTGACCTCTTGCCATGCCCATAGAATCTCCATCGAGGGGAGGCTAGCGGGCCACCTAAGTTAGTCTCTAGAACAGCTTGGGTATCTGCCAAGAGGTGGGCTAAGGAGCAGTGGAATGCCACATGAGGGCTATGTCGACCCTGTTATGAACGACGGACCTGGATTCCACTCGGACATGTCCATTAGTGAGCTCACCGAGCGTGTCACTTGAGCCATCGAGGCAAGCGATGTTAGCTTAACCCCTCTAGTTGCGGAAACCATGGACGGAGTGACGCACGAAACTTGATTGACCCCTACTGAGCCCAATGGGGCTCGGGGGCTTGGGCCACCTGACCCCGACTCAGAAATCCAGCCAACCGCACAGGTTGTGGTCGGAACAGACATGGGCGAACACCCTGACCGAAAGAGACATAAGAGTCCATAGCCCCCAAAAAGAGTACCAAGGTGCTCAGCCTCCACCGACTCCCTAGTCGCCCGCAGGTTCATGGGCTACACCCACCGGGTGCGCTCGTGTGCACCCGGTGGAAAAATGGATTACCAGCGACTGTCCTCCTCAGGGGCTGAGTGTCTATGTCTACACATCGCGCCTCCACGGCCTTCGCCAGTCCCCTCCTCAGGGGCTAGGTGCCAATACCCTCCAGCGCACCTTCGTGGCCTTCGCTAGTCCTCCCCACGGAGGCTGGGTGCCCGTATGCACTCTGTGTGCCTCTGTGGCCTTTGCCAGTCCTCCACATGGAGGCTGGGGGCCTAAATCCTACTCGGTTACCCTAAGTGGTACAACAAACCAAGGAGGAAAAAAACCAGAGTTCCAATAATAGCCCGCCTCCATGGCACAATGGGCACAGGAATTACAAAGGAAATACCAGCTTTCATTAAGCTAAAAACACAAGCCCCTGGCTTTTACAATATCATGCAAAGCGTGTGCAAACATCCCCTTCACGGCTTCATAGAAGTCCCAAAGGGGCTCGAGGGCTCCTACCGGGTTCATAAACCCAGGTCCCCAATGGACCCGCTTCCTTACAAAACTCGGCCCAGCAGGCGGCGTAGCGACAGCACGTGCCTGGGTCGACCCAGATACATAATGACAGACCAAAACCACGATCCGATCCCCAACTGGCACCTCCGGCTAGGGGATCTGATCAGAGGTGCGACCGGAAGGCCTGGCCGTGGTGGGCCACAGTCTGACTCTGACCCCCATTCTCTGACCGAGAATAAGATGGACCTCTACGCGCTACTCTTTCCCAACCGACACGGTCAGGGCTGACTGGGAACGACCGACCGAGGACGCCCGCTCGGTGTGGGCTCGGGGAGCAGGTGGTGCAGATAAGGTAAGGCGCTCAAGTCAACCGCAATACCGAGGACCATACCCTAACATGCCCTGCGCACCTGTAGGATGGTGCTATCGGGGCATACCAGGTGAACATGGTAGAGTCTGTCAGATGTGTTAGGGCGTAAACAGTATTGTGGACGCCGTCGTTTATCGTACCAGGCGAACACGGTAGAGCTTGCCAGATGCGTATGAGCATAAACAGTATTGTGGGTGGCGTCGTTTGCTATACCAGGCGAACACTGTGTAGCCTGCTTGATACAACAGAGCATGAACAGTAAGGTGGGCGATGGCATGGGTAACAAGACTAGGCAGCGCCTGTATGCACTCTCTCTTTCTCTCTTAGAGATGTGTAAAATTTGTGAATGATGTTAGTATCACTTTGTTGGATGAACAAACGACAAAAATAAAAGTTGTAGATCTTGATTAGTTCTACATCTTTGTTGTTGATGACTTTTTCATTTGAAATTATTTAGTACCCCAAAATTCTATTCGAAGTTCTAATATTTTGAAATTCAAAATTCGAACTGTTCAAACAAAGTCATATGGAAAAATGACCAACACAAAAGTGGTAGATCTCGATGCATTATACAACTTTGTTGTTGCCATTTTTTCATTTAAAATCATTTATTACCCCAAAAATCTATTTGAATTCCTCATATTTTCAAATTTAAATTTTAAATAGTTCAATCAAACTCTGATGGGGAAATGACCAAAACAAAAGTTCTAGGTCTCAATGAGTTGTACAACTTTGTCATTGACAACTTTCCTATTTGAAAGACCATGTGTGTCATGCTAAATTCTGTTCATTTAAAAAAAATACTTAAATGTTAAAATAAAAAACTTGATGCAGTATAATAGACCTAAACCCTAACCAAATTCAGCCCACCACAGCCCAAATCAAAGGCCCGCTTCATCCTGGACGTTAGATCGAAATGGACGGTCAAGATGCACTCGGCCTTAAATAAATACTAGTTAGAACACTAGCCCTCACCCCGCCCATCACTCAGACTCTCCTGCTCGCCCGCCCCTCTCTCCACCCGTAATACAGATCCCGCTTCGCACGACCCCTCCTCCGATGGATCCTGCCCAACCCTTCCCTTTCTCCATCCCTCCCTCTCCTCTGCCATACACTCACTTTCCTCGGCGATGGCATGGATGCTGCCCTAGCACAGACGGCGTCAGCGGCGCTGGATGCAGCCTCAGTGCGGTTGGCGGCAGCGGTGCTGGATGCAGCACCAGATCATGCGGCGGCAGCGACACTTGATGCGGCACCGGTGCGGGCGGCGGCGACGGTGCTGGATGTGGCACCAGCGCATGCCCAAGGAGGATCTCATCCCTGATGCTGCCCTTCTGTGGGTTGCCGGAGGCCGGAGCTCGAGTGCTCGACCGCACGCACGTTGGTCGTCGGGGAGTTCAAGCTATGGGCGCATCTTCGTCACTGCAGACTGCACCGAGCACCATCCACTCTCTCCAAACATGCTATGGTGATTCACTGATTCTTCTTCTCAAATCCCAATCGTTTTTGCTAGAAGTAGTACTACTACTTGGATTAGTAGTAGACTCGATACTAGAGATAGTAGAAGTAGTACTCATATTTATTAGTACAAGTACTATTGCTAGTCTGCTACTAGTTAGTAGAAATTAAATACGTACCAGAGATCTATTAGTAGAAGTAGTGCTCTTGTACTTAGACTCTTTAGTACCTATAAGTACTACTGCTGTTTGATTATTTAGTAGAAATATGGCTAGTACTTTAATCGTTACTAGCACTGCCTTGCTGATGATTTAATAAAGCAATTTAGTTAGTAGAAATATGGCTAGTACTCTGAACTGCAACCCAATTATCCAAATTTATACAGAGAAAACAAACTGTAAGAATGACTAAAGTAGAATGCTACCTACCTACAATGTTATTTTTACTCAAGTTGCTCTTTTGGTTGTGGGAATGCAATGCTAGTAGCCTTGACATTACCAACATATAGTAGTTATAATGAGGGGAAGATATGCATACATATTGCATGTTTTTTTGCTTAACATCCAATCATTGGGGCTTATTAGTGGACAAATTGGTGTTGTTTTCTGTAAAATAAAGGTGACATTGCTCTAGTTGTATATCATATTTGAGAGTCTAGTTGTAAAAGAAATCCAGATTCAGTAAATATATGACTACAAAATGGGGAATGTATGAATAGTCCACAAAATGGTCATACTCCTCTTGTAAATGAGATATATGTAAGTTACATAATTATTGGGTACATGTACTTTACTCAAGTAAATGCCTGGTGAACACTTCTATGACCTTGTTAAGTGGATTCATGCTATGTAGGAACATATGCTTGCAGACAAGGAAAGAGAACCAGAAGAAGCACTAAAGTAGAAACTCAGTTTGAGGCAACACTCCAAGTAGAAAGAGAGGAAGCTACTAGGAAGCACGAACAGTCAGAAGCATAGATTCTTGCTCAACAGGCCTCACTTGAAGCAAACCAAGCAACACTTGAAGAAAACCAAAATTTGTTGCGCCAGACCCAAGAGGAAGTGAGGGGATGTGTGGGGGTATGGCCCCCGATATCCATAAGACAAGACATGGGCCGCACCATCAGAGGTGGCCCAGCCCACAAAATCAAGACGTGCACGACACTGCTCGCCGTGCACCATAAGCTATTGCATAGTACCAAATAGGATACTTTCCTTGTAACCCTACCCCTCTAGAGTATATAAGGAGAGGCAGGGGTCCCCTAGTGGAAAGATTGATACATCTCAATGCAATACATCAGAACACATGATGTAGGTATTACGTCATACTGACGGCCGAACTTGTCTAAATCTTGTGTCTTGGTGCTTGTATTACCATCTCGCTCCTGATCTCGCTCACCACTATGACAAATCTACCATCGTGGGATACCCCTCGGTGGACTGTCGAGCATCTTTTGTCGATAGTTGGTGCGCTAGATAGGGGTGTGCGCTTGATCCCATGGCGAGCCAGATGGACCTCGAATCAACAGCGCGTTCTCGTCATCAATCTTGTGGAGATCCATGTCGGTCCACGACGACGATTCATCGCTGGCTACACCAGCCCCCACGACAGTAGATCTGATCTCGGAACCACCTCCGATGTCATCTTCACCAACAACTCACCACCCGCCAGGTGCTCGCCGTCAATGCCGACCAGCTAATGCCATACGTCGCCGACCAGACTTTCTGTCTAAAGCTAAGTCACGTTTTAATATTCTTTCTAAATATTCTCCAATCTTCGTATATCGCCATAATGTTTCTCCAAGCTGTTTTCTCCATGTTTGCTCTCCAAACGATTTTTCGAACCCCTGAACAGTCATGCTGATGCTCGGACGCCTCCAGAGACGGCCCTGTCTCCGGCTCCTCCCTACACGTGCTACGGGCTCCGTGCTCTGCGTTATGGTTGGTCGGCAGCGGTTCCTTGGTCATGCCTGTTCCTCCTACACGTGCACGGGCTCCGCGCTCGACGTTATAGACTATGGGCTAGCTAGAGCTAGAGACTCAGCTACACACTAACTGGTCGGGCGGTTTATATTAAATATAAATACATCTTCGCTCCAATTGATCGCCGAGCTACATACTCTATTTTTTCTCTGGGGTTCATATATTTTTACATCATGTACTACCCGTTCTACATATTTGTATTGCAGGATCATCGTCCAGGTGATCGGACCACCTGGTGCTCGGATTTCTCCACTGATCAACTGGTCAGACCGCAAGGTTCATGGACTTCATCGCTGACCAGTTGATTGGACTGTTCGCCGGTCGCTTCTACTCAATGCTCACTTCACCGCCGACCAGTTGACCAGACTGTTCATCGCTCGTGCTTCATCACTAGTTACGTCGGTTACTCCTCGGTGCTCGGATTCTTCATGCTCAAAGACTAAGTGGGCACACTTCACCTTGCGGACATCGCCAACAACACTAGGGACTCCTCGCTCTTCAGTGCTCGAACATCGCCAGCGACATCGGGGATTCCTCACTCTTCGGTGTTCGGACATCGCCAGCGACGCCGGGGACTCCTCGCTCTTCGGTGCTCGGACATCGCCAGTGATGCCGGGGACTCCTTGCTCCTCAGTGCTCGAACATCGCCAGCAACGCCAGAGACTCCTCGCTCTTTGGTGCTCGGACACCGCTAGCTACGTTGGGGACTCCACAGTGCTTGGACATCGCCAGCTACGCTAGGATTTCCTCGGTGCTCAGACACCGCCAGCTACGTCGGGGACTCCTTGGTGCTCGGACATTGCCAGCTACGCCGGGGACTCCTTGGTGCTCGGACATCGCCAGCTACGCCGAGGACTCCATGGTGCTCGGACATCCCCAGCTACGCCAGGATTTCCTTGATGCTCAGACATCGCCAGCTACGCTAGGATTTCCTCGGTGCTCAGACATCGCCAGCTACGCCGGGATCTTCTCGGTGCTCGGACATCGCTAGCTACGCCAGAGACTCCTCAGTGCTCGGATCTTGCTACGTCTCATCGGTGTGCTATCAAGCTGCTCCATGCTGTTTGGATCAGGGTGCTGATCTTGGGCAGCACGTCTGGGGTCTTGATACGCGCATGTCAGACGACGTCGGCAAGCTTTTAGACTTCTTTTTCTTTGACCCTACTACAAGATTCATTCTTCATATTCCAGCAGGCTCGGGGACTAAGTGGGCACACTTCACCTTGCGATGAATGTGCACTTTTCTCATCTCAAGGCTATGCCCGGGGACTGACTGTCTGCTCATCTGGTCTTCTACTTTCTGACCTTGGCACCACATGACTACGCCACCTACTGTCAGGCTCGGGGACTAGCTGTGGGGGTATGGCCCCCGGTATCGACAAGACAAGACATGGGCCACACCATCAGAGGTGGCCCAGCCCACATGATCAAGACGTGCACGGCACTGCTCGGCATGCACCGCAAGCTATTGTATAGTACCAAGTAGGATACTTTCCTTGTAACCCTACCCGTCTAGAGTATATAAGGAGAGGCAGGGGTCCCCTAGTGGAAAGATGGATACATCTCAATGCAATACATCAGAACACAGGATGTAGGTATTATGTCATACTGACGGACGAACCTGTCTAAATCTTGTGTCTTGGTGCTTGTATTACCATCTCACTCCTGATCTCGCTCACCTCTACGACAAATCTACCATCGTGGGATACCCCTCGGTGGACTGCCGAGCATCTTTTGTCGACAGGATGCATACCAAGTTTGAAGAGACTAATGCGCTACTGCGAGCTATGCTAAAACTTTATAAAGATTGAGGTAGGTCTGCATGATGTTTCAGTTGATGATGCCTTTGCCTAATCTTTGGCTACATTGTGAGAACACCAAACTTTCTCTATGTTTGTTGGAACGACTTGTGCACTATGTTGTCGGAAACTATGTGCAACTTATTTGCATCTATTTGTATGTTTGAACTTGTGTGATGAAACTTGGTACTAGTGTGATGTTTGAACCTGCAAGCAATTGTGTCTGGTCTTATGGTCTGGAATGTATGGAGATGATGGCTTGGCTAATATGTATGAGCTGTGATGAGAATGCTGGAAAAGTCTGTGTGACATTCGTCATTGAATTAATACATATGGCAATGCCACATTCATCATCGAATGAAGGTAATGACGACCCACATTCATCACAATAACTTATCTAAATTAGGTTCCCAGGACACAATTTATGATGGTTGGTGTATTAGGTGATGAGTTGACCAACCAATATGTGACAGTCATAGTCATCATTAAATGACAACAATACATGACGACACAACAAAACCGTCACAAAAGGTCATCACATTTTGTGATGGTTTTCTATATTTTTGTCACAAGGTACATTATATGACGACCTTCATGACGGTGATTTTTCGTCATACCATTCATTTTGTGACAAATTCTATACTTTCCATGACACTTTTAGTTTGTTATAAAAGCCTAGATTTTTTTGTAGTGCCACCGGGCACTACCTGATGCTGCCACTCCCCTTGCCGCCACAGGCAAGTGTTCCTCTCCCCAGTGAACACACTCCCACATGCAATTGATAGCCAACCAAACAAATCTCGCTTTCTGCATGGTAACATATCTCCTTGTTTACTCATAGAATTACCATTACTGTTCCCACTGCCATAGCAAACAACACCTAAGATGTTGGGACAACCAAGCAAATTACATGATGTATATGCCTTGTATTTTGATATATTGAAGATAATAATTGCACTAGTAGGGATAACGTGGAAAGCTTTTGCACTTATTTGTGGGTTGATGTGGACAGTTCTAGCATTTAGTAGAATGACGTGGATATATAGCTTGCATGTTGAGATTGAAAGTTAATGTAGGTTTTCTTTTATAATATAGATATAGATATAGATATAAATATAGATATAGATATAGATATAGATATAGACAAAATTAGTTCATACTAAAAAACTTCATTAGTTTGGTAAGAGTGAATATAAGAACATGTGCCACTAATTCTTCCCAAGTATGTGGGTCATTCGCCCGTGTGGTAGGATTCTTGGATAGCCAGGCTAATTTCTCAGGAGAGGAAGCTGAAAGTGCATCAAGATCCTAAGTGGTTTTGGTGGATTTAGTAACAATGTGATTAAGGGACTACCAAGTTTGATGAGATCATATGTAGGTGTTTAGTCCTAGATTGATTAATATAACTAGGCTCTAATGAAGCACATGACAATCAAATGAGAATTAAGTCCAAGATTGATCTATGAAATAGAGAAATAACAATCATATGTTGGAAATAATGATAAAAGATGCATGGATTGATGCATATAAGTTGGCCTTTCACATGAAGCTTGTTCATATTGAGGATACTAAAACTAAGAGTTCATGATTTATCAAAAGCCAAGCATATTTGATTCAAGTAGAATGAGACACGAATAAGTGCATATGAGTTGGTCTCACAAGAAGGGCTTGCCAAATCAACTCAAGAATATTGATTTTGAATTACATATTTATCAAAAAAATGGAGAGAAAATATGGAAGTTTGATTGATCTCAAAATTGATGCAAAAGGAAAGTATCAAGCAATGATCATGTTATTGAAGAAATGTATTTTAGTGGATGCTTAAGGTAGAACAATACATGGTATGACTTGAGGATGTCTAGATGAAGTGAAAGTAGCAAGGAAAGGGTTTCAAGGGATTAATCCAAGGTTAAGGGCAACCAATAGCATGGCAACTGAGGTACCACGGCTAAGGTAAAGAAGCAAGCACTTTCATTTATTTGAGGTACTAATCAAGCTATGAGGAGTCATACTATATGTGAATGATCAAATTATTGTTGAATCATACGAAGAAATGACTTATGCATGAAAGGTGTAGCCTTGATAACATGGCTTGAAAGATCCTAAGTACATGCTCAAAGAGGACATACTCACTACAATGCCATGTCGAAGGCCCTAAAACGACAAAGATTGTAGCGATGACTTATATTCAAGAAAAAAGAAGCTCAAAAGTGTGATTTAAATGTATACATTTGATCTTGAGTATAGGTAATGTTGTCAATCAAGAGTGACGCAACATTGGTTACTAGATAGAGCCTAAAAGTTCTCAAAACAACCAATAAGAGAAACCCTAGTGTTTAACTCAAAATTAGATCAAAGTGGACAAAAGTAAAAAAAATGGCCAGGCCGACTTTGCCTAGTATGTACCTTTAGCTCCTCTCTCAAACCATTCCAAATGACCAGCTTTGATAGGGATTTGTTTTAAACCATCATGAAATGATTAGAGAAGTGAATTGGGAGGGTTATTGGGATACATAGTTGTACTATAAAGAGAGGCCAATTAGTTGCTAATGAAGTTATCTAGTGCCACATGGTGAGATCTAACACTACATATGCATTAAGATTGAGTAGCATGGTGAGAAGTAAGTGAAAAAACTTTGAAAATGTTTTAAAATGCTAACTCGGTGCTAAAGGTGATGTTCATACCATGGGAGACCTATTAGAGCTAGCCATTTAAAAAGGTTTGAGAGAAGGTGCTCGGAGGAGTGATTTTACACTAACCAAAGCTCTCTGGTGTGCACCGGAGCTTAGTAATGGTGCTTAGCCGAGAGCAGTGAAGTGTTGAATAACACACGCACCTTATCTTCCAATGCCATAAGAGTTGTGAGCATTGGAGCTTCGATACAACAACTATCAGTTGCGTAGGAGATTCAAATAAAGGAATTGGAGCTCTTTGGTGTGGCACTAGAGCTACGCACTAGAGGGTCGGTCTAGTAAGGAACCTTTGGGTTCCATCACGCACCGTAGCTCTCTTGATGGTGCACCATAGAGCACACTTAAGAGAAAATAGCTAGCTGGCTAAAAGCCCTAGCTTAGTTTTGATAATTGAGTGCCAACCAAGTGAACTAATGCTTTCAACGAGTTTGATAAGTTAGGGTCCACTTGATGGTGACGAGCAAGGCTTAGGAGGTGGTGGAGATGGAAGTTCATGACCATATCAAGCTAAGTGCTCAACCATGGAGAGAAGGAGTTGGAAAGCAAGCCCAAAGGCAAAGGTATAATGCGAGGGCTTTGCTTTTGCTGGCCAATGTGCAATAGAGTGCATGGTCGGGTTTAGGATATATATCCATATTGTAAAGAGGGGGAGCTCTAAAGTGATAAGAGTTTTCTAGTGCCACTAGGTGTGACTAACATTGCATGTGCATTAAGACCTAGTGACGTGATGGGAATGCAAGTGAAAAGCTTTGCAAAATATATTTGGAACATGCTAACTCACTTTCTTGATGTGTTGCATCACTTAGTGGAAGTTATTGATGCATTTGAAAAAGCGTTGAAAAAAAGAGTTTGATGGGTTTTTTGGTGCCTCACCAGATTTATCTAGTGGCTCAAGGGGTGTGGGCACTAGAGTAAAGGCCGTGGTGTTGTCCGTAAAGTCATGGGTTGTGTTGGGCCACACTGGTAGGCCTTGGCAGTTTGATCGTCGGCCCTCGCTGGTTAGATCATAGCCCTCCTAGGTGTGCCATGGGTTTTTTACATCTTCACAGTCGGTTGTTTTGGTGTTTGGGCTTAGTGGCCCATCGAAGGAAGCTTGCCTCCCCGTGGCATTGATCCCGCTTGTTAGTAGTGAAAGGCCCTTGTTTGGTTTTGGTAATTAAGTGATAACCTAGGTGGACTAATGTGTTTAGATGTGAGATACATAGGTGATTAGTCCACAGGTACACTTGTGTGAGCAACTCATGCCATAGAGGAGAAATGGCTTGGATATGTTGCGAAGCTCATACATATGATGAAGGAGGTCATTGCATATGTTTTGGGTTCATAAACCTAGGGTCCCCAATGGACCCACTTCCCTACAAAACTTAGCCTAGAACACGATGCAGCAACAGCACATGCTTGGGCTAGCCTAGATACACAATGATAGGCCAAGGCCATGATCCGATCCTCGACCAGCACCTCCAGCCAAGAGATCTGATCGGAGGTGCGACTGGAAGGCCTAGCTGTGGTGGGACCATAGTCCGACTCTGACCCCCTTTCTCTGATCCAGAATACGTCGGACCTCTGCTCGCTGCTCTTCCTCGACCGACACGGTCGGGACCGACTGGGAACGATCGACCGAGGATGCCTGCTCGGTGTGGGCCCAGGGTGCAGGTGGAGCAGATAAGGTAAGGCACTCAAGTCAACCGTAATATCAAAGACCATACCCTGCCATGCCCTGCGCACCTGCAGGACGGTGCCATCGGGGCATACCAGGCTAACACGGTAGAGTCTGTCAGACGCGTCAGGGCATAAATAGTATTGTGGGCGCCATCATTTGCCATACTAGGTGAACACCGTGCAGCCTGCCAGACACAACATAGCATGGACAGTAAGGTGGCGATGGCGACCATCCCATACCCGATGGTGTGGGCAATAAGACTAGGTAGCACACGTATACACTCTCTCCCTTTCTGTCTTTGACTTGTAAGGCCATCCCCTTCATCTATAAAAGGGGATGCGCTCTCTCCTCTGAAAAAAGGTCGTGGACTCGAAGACTCAAAGACTCGAGGACTCGACAACTCAATAGCACAATGGCTCTGGTGCTCGACAGCTACACAGTCTATATGCTCTCAATAGCTGATAAGCTCGAACACACAGACCATATGCTCTGATACTTAGCGCACGTTTGAGCATCCGTCACTACCTTCCACTTGGTTCAGAGTCCGACCAGGACTCTAACACCCCCCTTCTCATTCCTTACTCATTTGTAATCCCACAGCAAACTTTGAGCACCTGGGCTCAGGAATAAAGTCACCGACCGACCTCAACTGGATGTAGGGCCTGTTGCCTGAACTAGTATAAATCCTGTGTCATTGAGTGCTAGGCCACATCCGATCACAATGCACAGTAAAACTTAAAATATTTACTTATTGGCCACATTTTACACCGACAGTTGGCGTCGTCTGTGGGGAAGACGCCGTGCATTCACACTTTTGGTCATCGAATGGCCCACCTTTCCACCATCTTTGGCATGGCAGTCTCGAGCGATATGATTTGCTTTGGCTCACTGGAGTTTCCCATGCTCCCACTTGCTAGGATATGGGTTCCTCCCATCTTCGTGCCACTCTAGACCTTATTCTTCGAGAGTCTAGACTTCGTTGATGACTAGCTCAGTGTACTCCGCCTCCGCGAGGAGGCGCTTGTCTCGGCGCCCTCCACCGGCCCTGGGTCGCTCGATGACCTCGATGTTGAGACACTCGCGCTTCGCCTCGAGCCCATGCTAGGCTCAAACCCCATGGTGAGTGATGTACATATTGTTCTTTACTCACTGTTTAACACCTTCTGCTAACTCTCCAAAGGGACCCTATTGTCCCCATCGCAACCGCCTTGCGACCGGTCCCCCTATGGCTCCGTGTCCCCAGTGGACGCGTGCGCATGGGAGCTCCGGAGGATGCTAACACCACCCCCTCTTAGGTCCGAGTTCGTGGGGATGGCGGGCTATGCCTCTGCCTCCTTCCATGACCTCATTGATGATGAGGTCGAAAGTGATGGCTCCAACATTGGCGATGTCATGGCACCTAGCCACCCTCTATCCTGGGAGTGTGCTATGGCGGTGCCCCAGTACGGCTACCAGAGGTGGTGGAGTCTCTGCAAACTCACACCCCTCCGGACCCCCGTGTGTAGGCCCTAGCACATTCATAGGAGCACGGCGAGGAGTTACGACAAAGGCGGCAGAGCCAGCCGCCACCTGAGCCAATGTGATTGATGCAGCACGCTGCACCACATGCGCTCAACCCAGCGAGCGACGCTCAGGGTCATGCCCGTAAGGTCCAGTGTAGCATACTGGATGGAGGGGACGACCCCTCTTAGTTTGCTTGGGCTGGCTAGAACATCACTGCTGTAGCGATGCTTCTACGCGGCCTCCCCGAGCCTGCCAACCCCTAGGAGCGAGCAATCCACTAGAACCTCTAGGCGCTGGTGGAGACCGCCACCGTTCAGCAGGTAGAGAGCTCCGCATCGCGACACCGGCTCGCGGCCTCTTGCCCAACTGGGGGACTAGAGCTGCACCAATCGAATCGCTCCATCCACTCACCACAGTAGTTGTCGGGCATGCAGCAGGAAGCCATGACTACACCATAGCCTAACCTGGTGCCCGCTCTACACCGACCACCTGTGCGCGAACGGTTTGGGCCGAACCGTGATGCTTGCAGCGTCATCAACCATCGACGCCATGCTTGGCACGATAATGACGTCCACCGAATGGCGATGAGAGTGGGCGATGTAGGCCCTGGCCTGACCATCGAGGAGTGCAAGGACATGCACCCTAGGCATGATGGCCAACCGAACAATCAGAGCCCTAGTCCGGACGGCCTGGGGCCATGGTGCTTTGGTCACCGCATCTAGAAAGTGTAGTTCCCACAGCGCTTCCGACTGCCCACCAACATCGCTAGGTACATCGGGGAGATGAACCCCGGTATATGGCTCAAAGACTTTTGGCTCGCCTGTCGAGCCAGAGGAGTGGATGATGACTACTTCATCATCTAGTACCTCCCCATCTACGTGGGGGAGCATGTTCGAGCATGGCTCGAATTCCTTCTGCCCGACAGCATCCACGACTGGGTGGATCTCAAGAGGGTCTTTGTCAAAAATTTCCAGGGGATGTATGTCCATCCTGGGAATTCTTGGGACCTCAAGAGCTGCTAGTAGGAGCCCAATGAGTCCCTGTGGGATTACATCCGTAGGTTCTCAAAACAGTGCAACTCCCTTCCTGATGTCAGGGACTTCTGGTAGGAGTCCTATACCACTTGCATGGATAAGCTCATGAGAGCCAAAGCTACATAGCGTAAGCTAAAGAATCATGTGCGCAAGCACAAAAAGGCAGCAAGTGAGGCTTGATGGTAAACTGATCAAGCTTATGTAACTTTGGGAAATCTTCACACCCAAATGGAGCAAGTTGATCAGCAGAGAGCTATCGCCCAAGAGGCAAGAGCGGATGATCAGGCAATGTTAGCTAGACTACGGGAGCAGCTGGAGGCGCCCGTGCCGAGGCGTTCACAGCTACATGCTAGCAGATCCTAGCAAACAACCGTGCAGCTATGGCAGAAGCAGAACAAGACAGGACCCAAGCCTTGAGCGTATAGCAGGACCATGTCAAGAGGGACTTGCGTCAGCAGCTTGCACAAACCCAGAACATGGTGGTTGATCTTCAACATGAGGTGCATTTTTTGAACAACCAACTGCACCCGATCCTTAATGAGGAAGAAGAAGATCCAGAGATGTTGATTGAGAATGACAGTTGGGAGGAAGAAGTAGTGCTAGAGGGTAAGGATGATCCTATCTCCGACCTCGACAGCGAGCACGCGGAAGATTAGCATCGACTCCAAATGTCGTTAGCGCGTTCCTCTCTAGGACAACCTGCAAGTCCCTGATCCACAAGCTTGGCTATGTGAAGCCTCGTACCACCCGCGACCTGCTTGACATCACCATGAACCACGCCTCTGGTGAGGAGGTGGTCAGGGCGGTCTTCAGCGATGGTCGAGATAGTGGCAAGGCCAAGCGCGAGGACCAAGGCGAGGGCCCCTCCACACAAAAGGGCAAGAAGAACAAGAAGGATCGACGCCGACTGGCAAACCCAGCTTTGGTCGCCATGGCCAACTGCCTAGGCAAGCAGCCATAGTTGGGCTAGCCCGACCACTTCGACAAGCTCATGGAGAGTCCATGCACCAACCACGCCTACCCCGTCAAGCACCTCTACAAGGACTGTGAGCTCCTTAAACGCTTCCTGTGGCAAGCCAGCAAGCTGGCAAGCCAAAGGAAGGGAAAGGCAAGGAGGACGAGGCCAAGAAGGGAGGCACAGTGGGTAAGGATGGAAACAGCTTCCCTGACCTCGAGGAATACCTCATGATCTTTGGGGGATCCGACAATGTCCACTCCAAATGCTAGCATAAGGTACACTACCGAGAGGCATGCGCCGCTGAGTCGGTCATCCCCTCTTTCCTTAGCTGGTCAGACTCCCCGATCACTTTTGATCAGAGAGACCATCCTTCCCACATTGCTCGACCAGGTCGCTACCCGCTCATCGTCGACCCCATCATCCGCAAGAAGTGCCTCACCAAGGTGCTGATGGACGGAGGCAGCGGCCTCAACATTCTCTACGTCGACACCCTCGACGTCATGCGTGATCCCAGGGACGTAGGCATACCCACTCGGGCAGATTGACCTGCTGTTTACACCAAAATTTGGAAGAAGAGTCGCAGGGACTCGAAAGCTCCCAAGATCATGTCATCAAGGGATCAATTGCATGCAGATCGGAACCAGCTAATTCGGATGCAAAAACTGGGATCGACTTTCTTCAGTTAGCGCCAGCGGATAATGACAAAGGCTATGTTCGGTGACAGAACAAAACATGTTGGACTCTACAAAAAGGAAAAGATTAGAGTCCAAGTTATCTTAAATTAGGAATGTTTTCTTTAGGGTCAAAAATTGTGATGAGTCGTTCTTCGACAGGAGTCATGTGTAGGTCCCGGGTATAAATATCAAGCCCCGGCTATTGTAGAAAAAACAATCAATCCAATATACAAGTTATTTACTTTTTTAGCTCCGGCCACCCCTTAGGAGTAGGAGTAGAGTAGATCTCAGCGAGTTCTTCAGCAAGTACGGCTGCATCGATCCGGTCAACCTCCACTGCTTGTTGTAAGTACCATCATGGCTTATACCTCTATTCGTACGGCTGCATCGATCCGGTCGACCTCCACCGCGACTCTGGTATAAGTTAGTTATCGATTCTTGTCTAGTTCAAGTATGGCTGCATCGATCCGGTCGACCCCCACTACATGAACTAGATCAAGGTCAAGTTATCAGCTCTACCTTAGGATGACAGTCTTTGGTAGATTCATTAAGTTACTGATATTGCTTATTGCTTTCATTATTTATCTAATTATAGCAATATCACTCTGCCCGATTGGGATTGATCTAGATCGGTCTTATATCTTGTTTCGCCCATCGTTTGCTAATCTAAATTAATCTAATCTACACCTTAAATGATGAGTTATGTTTTATCGGCTGTTTTATGTCAATCCTGATCATGCATAGCGTGCGGTTAAGGCGTGTTGCGTCTTGAGTAGATTTATTGGCTAGCGAGAACCGTTCCATGGCCCATTATCACAGCCTGTGTGATTCTGCCTCACACCCCACTATTAGCACTGTGGAGTGGGGACCGTTATTTGATAGATCTATTCCTGATAAGGCATGACTTTAGCTGTGCGTTATGCCTGAATCGGCTATTTTAGCCGATATCGAGTGCTTTCACGAACATTTCGCATCATGAGACCATTGAAGTAAAGATAGGTTGAAAGATATGTTAGCCCCATGATCTGATTATTGTATTACGGCCTACATGATTCTATCTCATGCCCCACTGATATTAGTAATGAGTTAGGGTCGTGAGTCTATTGTTATTTCTATGGCCCGCATGATTCTGCCTCATGCCCCACTGGTCATAGCGATAGATGAGATCTGTGGGGGTATTAACCCCTATACCCTTATGGCTAAGCTTGGGCTGGCCCGGATTGATGGGTTCAGTCCACCCGAAAGATGACGTGCGGCCCAGTTAACCTGATCGGAGTCCCGCACAAGGAATCAAGACGGATTTGGCGACCAAGCAGGATCCTGGTCGGTTAGAATAGGAATCCTTATCCGGCCACATATGGCAATTGTAACTGACTAGGATTAGTTTCCAGATCTGTAACCCTGCCCCTGGACTATATAAGGCGGGCAGGGGACCCCTCTAAAAAACATCTCTCATTGACATACAGCAATACAAATCAGGCGCAGGACGTAGGTATTACGCCTTCTTAGCGGCCGAACCTGGATAAAACCTCATGTCCGTCTTGCGTCACCGTCCTGTTTGGGGCTTGTGCATCTGTCTGCCGATAATCTACTACCTTGGGCATACCCCTAGGTAGACTGCCGACCATATTTCGTCGACAGTGGCGCGCCAGGTAGGGGGTGTGCGTACTACTCTCCAAGCAAACAAGATGGTCATCATCTCCGGCTCCATGGCTACGCCCAACGGCCTCACGTTCACCGTCGGCCAGATCACCTGGACCACCGGCTCCGACGACTCCATCGCCATGACCACGGAGGAGGCGTGGATTCAGCCTGCGTCGACGCCTACTTCACCTGCATCGGCTACGGCTCCGACCACGGTGAACACGGCTCCGACCACGGTGAACACGGCTCCAACCACAACAGATACGGCTCCAACCACGATGGACCTGGCTCCGACCACGCCTACAGCCACGCCGACAACCCGTCATCTGCTTCCCCGCTACAGAGGAAAGCAGATCGACAACACCGACCTGCTCGACTCCGTTGATCGGGTCGGCATCCAACTCGCTGAAACCCTGGCTCTAGTAAGTATGATTCAAAGCCAACCTAACGAGCAGGTAACAGCTCCCCACAACAGATCTATCCGACCAGTTCGGACCAGTCGCCCTGCGCGACTTGGAACAGATCTTGTGGTCGTATCAACTCCTGAGGGGCGTTTCGCTCGTCGCCGGCCAGCCATCGCGACGGGTCTCCAACTCTGCGAGTACGAAGTCCCGACGGAGAACCACCAGGTCCAGCCCTATGGCCTGCAAAATGCTGCCTCCTGCTACGCGAACAACCTGCGACGCCGCTCGGATCTGTGTCCTATACACCGATCTCGGCCGAAGCCATGCAACATCGTCAACATGGTCCGGATTGAAGATTATCAAGAAGGATCCGTCCACACAGTCCGAGAGGGTGACTCCAGCTCCTCATCCGGCATCGCATCCAACGCATCTGTCCACACCGAGCTTCAGCGTCACGAAGATGAAGGCGTCAAATACGATCTGGATCTACCAGACCACGCCCCGGGTTTCCCCCAATTTCCATCTTTCCCGCCAAGACGAGGGGATTTGATCCATGTTGTCAGCAACGACGAGCCGCCAACAGTTGGCGAAATAGAACAAGAAAAGACTGCACGCGAAGCACACAATATTGACCGGTTTAATCACCGGCAAATCGAAGCTGAAGCAGACCAGGAGGCACGACGCATAAGGGTCCAACCACGTGACCTCAACAATGCTTTCGACAGGGTGGGGGACAAACAAGTCTTCAAGACTCCAAGCGCCAACGTAGCCGTCGCCATGGCGACAATACAGCGGCTGCCCAACACTCCCGAGACCCAAGCGATCCGTAATGACATACAAGCTTATCTGACAGCTGCCATGGCTTAGACCGCAGAGATGAATCAAGCCCGGGCTCCATCCGTTTCTGTCGAATCAAGCCACAGCCGCCAATACTCAAGTCGCTCACAGCCACTCAACCAACATGGCTCGCGCAATAACGACCCATCGGACAACCGTTAAGGCGGAAATGGTGGTCATGATGGTGGTCGGGACGACAACCGCCGCCGGGAGGATAACCGCCACGACGTTCGAGGCGACAACCGCCGAGATAACCGCGACAATCGCCGTGATAACCATGGTCGTAGGGCTAATCCAGATGGCAATCGAGATCACCGCAATGGCAATAACGATCTCCGCCATTACCTCGTCGGACGTGATCTGCGCGCTCGCATCAACCAGAGAGCCAACGATCGTGCATCCCATGAAAGCTATCGCCGTATGGAATATGACACTGCCCATGGCCCGCCAGGTTTGAAGCAGTTCACTCCACACCTTCGCCAAGTCATATGGCCCAAGAATTTCAAACTCGAGAAACTTCAGAAGTACGATGGCAAGGAAAACCCCGAATTATGGGTCATGCTCTACGAAACTACGTGCCGCTCAGCCATGGCTGACGAGCACGTCATGTCTAACTACTTCCCAGTCGCTGTTGGTCATGCAGGTCACCAATGGCTAGTTAGCTTGCCAGCGAACTATTTTGACTCTTAGCAGGAGCTCAGGCAGGCCTTCATCGACAATTTCATCGCTACTTGTGAACAACCCGGCAACAAGTACGACCTGCAACGGATCCGAGATCGGAAGGATGAACCACTGCGCGAGTACGTTCGGCGTTTCTCGGAGATGCGCATCAAGGTTCCATCAATCTCCGACAACGAAGCAATCGAGGCTTTCGTCACCGGCCTTCGGTTCCACGATGCCCTAAGAGACAAGCTCCTCCGGAAGAGACCCGAATCAGTAACAGCGCTTTTGGCCACTGCTAAGAAATACGCGGACACTGACGACGCTAAAAAGATAATCGTTGAAGAAGCAGCAAGGGTTCCACGCTCCGACCACCCTCCACACCACGACGATTACCGCGGCAATCATGGTCGGAACGACAATTTTGACCGCCGCAACCAGCGCAACAACTCCCGCGACCATCGTGATCAACGTAATCAGCGGCGCAACCGCCGTGACGATTACAGGAGCAAGCGCGCTCGGGAAGACGACCGCGAGGTCAATACCGTGAAAAAGGGCAGCAGACGTCGTAACTACGAGGACGACTACGCCAAAGCATTGAAGGGGCCCTGCCAGCTCCATCCTAAGTCGAACCACACCATGGAGAATTGTCGCGTCCTCAAGACTATCTACACGCGTCAACAGGCTCTGGATACGTCCGACAAGCCTAACGACGCGGGGGAATAGCGCAATGAGGACAACGACGACGACGATGCAGACCCTCGTCATAAATACGTCAAGCCGACTGATCGCGTGCACACCATCATCGGCGGCAAGGTGTCCATTGAGACCAAACAAGAACACAAGCTGCTCGCCCGCGCTTGCTTGAACATGGCAAACACCGACAACCTTCTCACCGATCCGTGTTTTCCTCCGTGGTCTCACCGTGAAATCTACTTCAGCAGGAAGGACCAATGGGCCGCCATACCCGAGCCAGGGCGTTTTCCCCTGGTCCTCGATCCTTGTATCAACAAGGTTCAATTCGACAGGGTACTGATAGACGGCGGCAGCTCCATTGATATACTATTCAAGAACAGCCTGCCAGCTCTGAAAATAGCCCAGGCGGACCTGAAGCCGTACGAGGCACAGTTCTGGGGCGTTCTCCCCGGACAGAGCTCCACACCTCTCGGGCAGATCACGCTACCTGTGCAATTTGGGACTCCGGACCACTTTCGCACCGACTACGTCAACTTCGTGGTCGCTGATTTTGACGACACCTACCATGCTATTCTTGGTCGACCGTCGCTCACCAAGTTCATGGCCATACCTCATTACAGGTATCTGGTGCTCAAGATGCCTACTGAGAAAGGAGTTTTAACCCTCAGGGGCAACGTATACGCAGCTTATACCTGCGAGGACGACAGCTTCAAAATAGCAGAGGCCCACGACCTCTCTATTCGCATGGCCGAGACCATGCTCGACGCTAAGAAGACCTCGGCCGATCACCTGGAGATCCCAGAGCTCGAGGCTCCACGCAAGAACATCAGGTCCAAGGAGCACAAGACGATCCAGCTGGTCGAGGGCGATCCCAGCAAAACGGCCCTCATTGGGGCCGACCTGGATCCCAAATAGGAAGACGCGCTCGTCAGGTTCTTGAGGGGCAACGTGGATGTGTTTGCATGGAAACCTTCCGACATGCCCGGTGTACCTCAGAACTTGATTGAGCACTCCTTAAATGTCAACAGCAAGGCCAAACCAGTCAAGCAGAAGCTACGACGTTTCGCTCGCGACAAAAAGGAGGCGATTCGGGTAGAAGTTACACGGCTTTTGGCAGCCGGATTTATCAAAGAAGTGTATCATCCGAAATGGTTAGCCAACCCGGTTCTTGTACGCAAAAAGATTAATGAATGGAGAATGTGCGTTGATTACACTGATCTCAACAAACACTGCCCTAAGGACCCCTTTGGCTTACCTCGCATAGACGAGGTCATAGATTCAACTGCCGGTTGCGAGCTGCTTTCCTTTCTCGATTGCTACTCTGGTTATCACCAGATCGCTCTCAAAAAGGATGACCAGATCAAGACATCTTTCATCACGCCTTTCTGCGCCTACTGCTACACGACTATGTCATTTGGGCTCAAAAATGCCGGTGCTACCTACCAACGCGCTATACAGGCCTGCCTCAATGACAAGATAAAAGACGGCCTCGTCGAGGCTTACGTCGACGATGTAGTTGTCAAAACCAAGGAAGCACATACCCTTGTTGACAATCTGGAATGCACCTTCGCAGCCCTTAATGCGTTCCAATGGAAATTAAACCCAAAGAAGTGCATCTTTGGTGTCCCTTCTGGCATATTGCTCGGCAACGTCGTCAGTTACGACGACATACGCCCTAACCCGGAGAAAGTCAAAGCTGTCTTAGACATGAAGCCCCCAAAAAAGGTGAAGGATGTCCAGAAGCTTACCGGCTGCATGGCTGCTCTAAGCCGTTTCATATCAAGATTAGGAGAAAAAGGACTACCGTTTTTCAAACTGCTCAAAGCGTCCGAGAAGTTTGAGTGGTCAGAGGAAGCAGACGCTGCCTTCACGTAGCTGAAACAATACCTCACGTCACCTCTGGTACTTACTGCTCCCAGAGAAGATGAAACTCTCCTACTTTACATTGCGGCAACCGATCGGGTGGTTTCCACTACAATGGTGGTCGAGCGCGACGAGCCGGGCCACGCCTACAAGGTACAGCGGCCAATTTATTTCATTAGTGAGGTACTCAACGAATCCAAGACCAGGTACCCACAGATTCAGAAACTGCTCTACGCCATACTGATAACATCCCGAAAGTTGAGACATTACTTCGACGGATATCGTGTGGTGGTCATGACCGAGTATCCTTTGGGGGACATCATTCGCAATAAGGATGCGAATGGGCGCATCATCAAATGGGCAATGGAGCTATGCCCCTTTTCCTTGGAATTTGCAAGCCGTACTACAAGCAAGTCTCAGGCACTCGTCGATTTCATCGTCGAGTGGACAGACTTAAGCACGCCTGCCTCTCCGGGATCCGACGAATATTGGACGATGTACTTCGACGGTTCTCTCAACATCGACGGTGCGGGAGCAGGAGTTCTTTTCGTGTCACCATCCAAGGAGCAGCTCCGGTACGTCCTCAGGATTTATTTCCCAGCATCTAATAATGCCGCCGAGTATGAAGCATGCCTGCATGGTCTATGCATTGCGGTTGAGCTTGGAGTTAAACGTCTCTATGTCTACGGAGATTCGGCTCTGGTCATCAACCAACTCAACAAGGACTAGGACACGACCAGTGAAAAGATGGACGCATATTGCAAATCGATAAGAAAGCTGGAAGGCAGGTTCTATGGCATCGAGTACATACACGTGGTCCGGGACAAGAACCAGGCAGCGGATGCGTTGTCAAAGTTAGGATCATCCCGAGCCAAAATCCCACATGGCGTATTCGTCCAAGACCTGCTCACGCCCTCCATTGAAGATGAAGATTCAACGACCGACAAAGTTTCAGACCAGCAATTAGTGGCTATGGTTCCGGCGCCGAGCACAACCGAGCCGCTTCCGACCACTCATGAGAAGGACTGGAGAACACCTTTCATCAAGTACTTAACAGATGGTAGCGGTTATATCGATCGAACAGAAAATGAGCGCCTGATGCGTCGTAGTAAGCAGTATCTGCTCGTCGATGGCAAGTTATGGCGCAAAAATGCTAAGGAGGAAATCCTGATGAAGTGTATAACCTAGGAGGTAGGCGAGCATCTCCTAGACCAAATCCACTCTGGCTCCTACGGCAACCACGCGGCCTCAAGAACACTGGTCGGTAAGGCTTTCCGAGCAGGGTTCTATTGGTCGTCAGCAGTGGTCGACGCAGAGAAGCTAGTCCGCCGCTGTGAGGGTTGTCAGTTCTTCTCCAAGAGAATCCATGTACCAGCACATGAGATCCAGACGATTCCAGCCTCTTGGCCCTTCGCATGCTGGGGACTGGACATGATCGGGCCTTTCAAACCAGCTCCTGGGAAATTTACATGCGTCTTCGTGCTAATTGATAAGTTTTCTAAGTGGATAGAATACATGCCTCTGGTACAGGCATCCTCAGAGAAAGCTGTCATATTCCTCGACCAGGTCATCCACCGTTTCGGCGTGCCCAACAGCATCATTACTGATCTGGGTACTCAGTTCACCGGGAACGCTTTTTGGGACTTCTGCGATGAAAGGAGCATAGTTGTAAAATACGTCTCGGTGGCGCATCCTAGAGCTAATGGACAAGTCGAGCGGGCAAATGGCATGATCTTGGACGCATTGAAGAAGAGGATGTACAGAGAAAACGATAAAGCTCCTGGAAGATGGCTCAAGGAGTTACCAGCCGTGGTCTGGGGCCTCCGAACTCAGCCCAGTCGTAACACCGGCGTCTCACCATATTTTATGGTTTACGGCGCTGAGGCAGTCCTCCCACCAGATATAGCTTTCAGATCAGCACGGGTAGAGAACTTCGACGAAGGCAAGGTCAATGAAGTACGGGAGCTAGAAGTCAACAGCGCAGAAGAGAAAAGGCTTGACTCTTGCGTACGCACGGCCAAATACCTTGCTGTTTTGCGCAGGTACTACAACAATAACGTTAAAGAGCATTTCTTCGTGGTCGGGGACTTAGTCCTGAAGTGGAAGACGAACCAGGCTGGTGTCCATAAACTCGCAACCCCATGGGAGGGACCCTTCATGATCAAGGAAGTCACACATCCAACGTCTTACAGGTTAGCTCATCTGGACGGCACGGACGTACCGAACTCATGGCACATTGACAAGCTTAGACGTTTCTATGCTTAACTACTGAGATATGTACTCTACTTGTATTTTCGATTTACTTTACTAAAGCAACTATGATTTCTTCGACCACTCTAATGTGTCACTCCGAATTTTATGGTTATTCTAACTTAAGCCAGTACAAGCCGACCACCACTCCTTCTACGGTTTTCGGAGCAGGCCCTGTCTCCGGTTCCTCCCAACACGTGCATGGGATCCGCTCTCTACGTTGCGGGTGATCGGCAGGTCCCCCTTGGTTTGACTTGTCTGCGTCCACGTGTGCACAGGTCATAGTACCTCACACTCCGACCACATGCCAGACTAGGGCCGCACAAACTTTTCAGGATGACATGTCGAGCAAAACGGTACAACTAAACAGAACGTTAACACGTTCCCACTTAGTTACACCAACAAAAAATTTCAAGCTTAAAGTACGTTTTGTATAAAACAAACAAGCTTATAATGATATACAGTTACGTTATTACAAGCTTGCCTGAAAAGGCTCAAGTTTATAATAACACAACTATGTCCTCCTTCTACAGCTCTAAGCCTATTACATTGGCTGGTCGGGGCGCATGGCATTTACTGCTCGCCGCCTCTGATACCCTACTCGAGTCTCGGGGACTCTTGAGCTAGTCAAGCTGAAGGGGATGGCCCCGCCGGTGCCTGGCTGGTCGAGACCACAGGCTTCGTTGGTTGGCTTGCAGCTGATGGCATTTCCAGCTGGCTTGTCGATGGCATACCCTGCACAGGTGCTGTCCCACCTCCGCACAGGTTAATATCGCCAATTATCTTTGATGACAAATCCAGCTAGGCCATCCGAAGCTCTTCGGCCTTGTCTGGGTCTATCTCCTTCGGGTACCCAGCCTCCAAACGTTTGAGATCAATCAGGGGGTAGTGAGCACGCACCATGCTTAGCACATGGGCACCCGTGTACTCACCCGCCTCCTTTACGAAGTCTTGGAACCATCCCCATGCTTGCTTGCATCTCTCGACCAGTCCAAGCTGGGGCGTCCTTAGCTCTTCCTCTGTGAGCGCCGGGTCGATAAGGTCGAGGACGGGCACAATGCCAGTTGCCATTTCTTGGCACCGCTTGTTCCACGTGTCCCGCTCCTCGGTGGCCTTAAGGCATTGTGCTTTCCAGTCATCACGCTCCTTGATCACGGCCTCCAGGTGCCTCTTGGCATTGACTTTCAAAACTGAAAGCAGTATAAGACATCAAATGTGATGACACGACAAGGCAAGGTGGGCAATAGAATGAGAAAGGTGGTCTGGAGTGCTTACTTTTTAGGTCGTCCTTCATTCTGTTAGTGTGGTCTTGGAGTTCCGACTGGCTGCGTGCCAGTTTCTCGTTGTCCTCCTTCAGGCAACCACATTCTGCAAGCACATGGCTGTTCTCCCCTTGGAGGCGGGTCACTTCAGCTTCTAGACCTGCATTACAGCTATTACTGCCAAGAACACAATAACACAAGTCCCGCACTTGCTATGATATGGTGAAAACTTACCTGTTCTCTCCCGCTCTTTGTTTTTGAGCTGGCCGACCAGGTTTTGGTTCTGTGCTTCTCGGTCTGTCCTCTCCTGGTCGGCGGCTTCAAGTTGGTGCCGTAGGCGTTCCACTTCAGCCATCAGCTCCTTATTGGTCGTCGTGATTCCTTCTATCTGGTCGAAGCACCTTTTTTGGTATCTTGCAGTTTTCATCAAGTCCTGCATTCAGACAAGCTACGTCAGACGGTTCGACTACACAACAGGGTCAAAGAACTCAAGCCAAATATACTTGGACTTTCATCACCAGACGCTTGGCCGCCCGTTCGACTCTTAAGGTCTCTTCGTCCTCTGGGATTTCCTCGTGCATGACCCATTCGTCGTTCCAATAGTGCGACACATATACATGTTGTCGCCTATCTTGGGGATGGCCCAGGACTTCTTCCACTTCTTCCTCTTCAGCCTCCTGTTTGGGAGGCGGCACTGGTCTGGAGTTCGCAGACTCCACGACCACCAGGGCTTTCCCACGAGCCGTCGCGTCGGCAACCATGTTCTGGGCAACTTCTGGCTGCTGCCCCTCGGCTAGTTCCAGCTCCCTTGGTGCCGTGGTATCCGCCTCAGCAGGGTTCGTGCTTGGAGCACTTGTATTCTGCTCGGTTGTCTTCTTGACCAGCTGCTCGGGGACTGGCGTCTGGTCGTCCGCCTGCTGAAGCCCAGGCGAAGTCCCTGCCATGGGCTCCTCCACGGCTGGGTGCTAGGCAGTTTGTCCCGCCGTTGTTGGTGAGGACGTTCCGCACCCAGCTAGCTGGTCGGGGCTTTCGGTGGATGCCGATCTAATGCATTCAGAGACAAATTCAGAAGATAATAGCATCCAATGCAAAATGCAAGCTTACATAAAAAACATAGATACTTACAGTTTCGACTTGCGGAAGGATGTGGCGAAGGAACGTCTCCTCGACCGCCCCTGCTCCGCTTCCTCGGCAGTTTCCACCGGGACTTTTTCAACCTCCGGTACGGGCGTCGGAGTATGATGTGGCATGTTTCCTTCGCCTGTCCTCTGTGTCGCAGTGGTCGGTGCTGTGACAACTGCTGGCCCAGAGGAGCCACCCTGCTTCGTCGGTCCCACCTGCCTTCTCCTCTTTCGGGGGACGAGCCAGAAGATGTCCGCATCTTCTGCTTCGTCATCCGACAGGGGGAAGATGGCTTGACGTCGTTTGCTGGCAGCCGGACGCTTGCCAGCGGCTCTGGTCGAGGAGTCCTCTATGGTCTCGAGAACCGCCCAGTGAACGTCGTCGGTCCTGGCGCTGGTCTGGGCGGCTGGGCCGGTAGCTTGCGGCCATTCTACACCGGGGGGAGGCGACATGAACACTTCTGCCCGATCACGGCCATTACACCGAGACACAAAATGAAGGAAAAGACAGTTATTTTCTTGATACAACATGACTCTACAGTTAAAAGGAGGCGTCATTTACCTTTGGGGGAGGTCGAGCCAGCTTGAAGGCGTGCTCGATGGCGTTCAGTGCAACATAATTGGGATCGGCCAGGTTGAACAGCTCTCCAATCCTGGCCTTGATCTCCATCTTGTCGAGCGGCTCCTTCCTGGTCCTCGTTGGATCAGCGCCTCCTTGGTACTCGAAGCCAGGATGAATCCTTTTCTAGCAGGACTGAATTCTTCAGCTGATGAAGTTGCCGACCACGCTCGGGCCATCAAGCCTTCCCCACGGGATCATCCCGAGTAGTTCGGCGATCTGCTCCAAGTTCTCGGGCTTCTCCGACCAGCTACTCTTCTTCTCTGGAATCAGCCCCACATCGCACAGAGTGATGGTGTTCGGCTCTTCACGGATGTAGAACCACTTCTTGTACCACTCGTCCAATGAGGTGTTCCAGGGGCAGTGAAGGTATTGAGCCTTCATGCCGTCACGCAGGTTCAGGTAGACGCCTCCGACGATCTTCGAGCCACCGCTCCCTTTCTTCCGAAGATAGAACAGGTGGCGAAAGAGGTCGAAATGGGGCTGGAAGCCACCATAAGCCTCGCAGAGATGGATGAAGGTGGAGACAAGAAGAATCGAGTTGGGATGCAGATTGCAAATCCCAATCTCGTAGTACAAGCAGAGACCCTGAAGGAAAGGGTGCACTAGAATCCCAAAACCCCGTTTGAAGAAGTCTTCAAAGACCACAATCTCACCTGGTTGTGGATCGGGGAAGCTTTCTCCTTTCGGCGCACGCCATCCCGCAAGTGCCTTGTTGTGGAGCACTCCCATGGCGACGAGGTCCTCGATGGTCTGCTCATTGCTCCACGACTTCCACCATTCCTTCGCCATGACCCCGCCTTTCTTCTGGGCGTCTCTCTTCGCCATTAGTTCGTCCTTACTAAGTGTGTGGATGCGGAAGACCGAGGGGATTGGCGATGATTTTTGGGGGAATAGGGTTTCGGCAGGAAGAAGAAGAAGGTTGTGGCGGTGGATGACAATGGGGAACGGTGTGAGTAACTTACCAGATCTACATTATATAAAACAAAGAGCACCGTCGTTTCGTTCGCCCGAGAATATTGGGAGTCGTGCGCACGCGCCGCAGACGGTTGTTCACACAACCTCGAAATCTGCGCCAATAAATGTGCTCCTTCGTTAACAGTGTACGCGCCTCTTCGTTGATGGTGTAAGAGGGTCCACACTGACACACCTTAATACAGGTGTCAACCGACTGTTTGCAAAAAAAAAAAAGAAGAAGAAGACAGAATGACGTACTATACCTATTTACTTTTTTGACCAGACGTGTTAGACTGGACTTGGCAAAGAATAGAGAAAAATAAGTACACCAAATAATAATACAAGCAGCGCAAGTGATCGTGGATTTGCCCTGACCACTACTGTGCTCGGGGACTGCCCAGACCACTACTGTGCTTGGAACTGCCCAGACCACTACTGTGCTTGGATACTGCCCAGACCACTTTTGTGCTCGGGGACTGCTCCGACCACGGCCGTGCCCGGGGACTGCTCCGACCATTACCATATTCAGGAACTACTATGACCACCGCCGTGCTCGGGGACTCTCCCGACCACTTCTTATAGTTTTGCTCTCCTCGGCTACATGTGATTTGTACTCACATACAGTTGAGAGACATTTATTTAGACCTTGCTACAAGGCTCATACTTCGCCTTCCAGCAAGCTCGGGGACTACGTCGGTACGATGCACCTGCCGGTGTGTCTTGTTTTGCCTGTACGGCAATTGGATTCTTAACTTTAGTGGAATTTCTTTTTCAAACCCTGGCACCACGTGCCTGCGTCACCTACTACCAGGCTCGGGGACTAAGTGGGCACACTTCACCTTGCGGTGAATGTGTTTGTTTAAATCGACCCCTGTGCTTTGAATGATTATAAGGATTATTAATATGCTCGGGGACTGCCCCGACCACCGCTTGAATAATGGTTCTCCTTGGCTACATGTGATTTATACTCACATACAGTTAAGAGACATTTCTTTAGACCTTGCTACAAGGCTCATACTTTGCCTTCCAGCAAGCTCGGGGACTACGTCGGTACGATGCACCTGCCAGTGCATCATGTTTTGCCTGTACGACAATTCGGTTTTCAACTAAACTATGAATTCTTTTTAGACCCTGGCACCACGTGCCTATGTCACCTACTACCAGGCTCGGGGACTAAGTGGGCACACTTCACCTTGCGGTGAATGTGTTTGTTTTTCGATCCCTACGCTTCTGATGTTCAAGGACGCTATGCTTCAAGACCACTTACATTTCTTATCAGAAATACAAGTGGGCACACTTCTCAGGACAGAAATCTTTTTCTTTTTTCTTAAGAGCACCATACATTCTTCGGACAACCTACTTCTCCGGTGATGATGGTGGTTGGAGGCATCAAGGATTCAAGCCTCGCTTGTCGGAGAAGGTTAAAATGGCGTGTCGCAGCATAATACATGATGCTCGGGGACTAGCTGTGGGGGTATTAACCCCTATACCCTTATGGCTAAGCTTGGGCTGGCCCGGATTGATGGGTTCAGTCCACTCGAAAGATGACGTGTGGCCCAGTTAACCTGATCGGAGTCCCGCACAAGGAATCAAGACGGATTTGGCGACCAAGCAGGATCCTGGTCGGTTAGAATAGGAATCCTTATCCGGCCACATATGGCAATTGTAACTGACTAGGATTAGTTTCCAGATCTGTAACCCTGCCCCCCGGACTATATAAGGCGGGCAGGGGACCCCTCTAAAAAACATCTCTCATTGACATACAGCAATACAAATCAGACGCAGGACGTAGGTATTACGCCTTCTTGGCGGCCAAACCTGGATAAAACCTCGTGTCCGTCTTGCGTCACCGTCCTGTTTGGGGCTTGCGCATCTGTCTGCCGATAATCTACTACCTTGGGCATACCCCTAGGTAGACTGCCGATCATATTTCGTCGACAAGATCTAACATGTTCATTAGATTTACCTTTATTAAACGGTTAAGTGGTGCTGAATTGTTTCTTTATATAAAAAGGGGTTCAGTTACTTGTAATCATTGGCTCAGCATAAACCAATCATCGTTGACATCTTATTGCCATTGATTAATATTTGTTCAATAACGACATTTACCTGAATGATAACCGATTCTTCTTATACAACTCAATGAGCTTTAACCGATTTATTCTCATGAATATGCTAGAATCGGTTGTTTAGTCAATCTCCTTTCATATCGGCTCTTAGAGCCACACATTTGGAACTGTCTGGCAACACCAGCAAGTTCTACCCTTAATTACTGATGAACTTTCTCTCCTTGTCAATTACAGGGTCAAATTAACTGGCACATCTCAGGAGGAGTGCGTAGGATCGACCACCCCTGCGCTGAAGCTAGGCAGATCTACAGCTCCATCGAGCAGACCCTTTTGGCTTGCTGCGTGTGTCCTCGGCATGAGATGAAAATTCTGTGTCAACACGTGTTTCTGGCACGCCCGGTGGGACCCCACAATCATCATGGCGGTTTACAACAACAACGACATCCTTATGCTGCATTATGAAGATCTACCTGATGGGGATAAGGGTATCATCAGTAAAGCTACAGAGGAGTTTCAGAACAAATGTTTGTTGTCCTACACCAAAACACGTGACAACATGATTGTTCAGAAATTTCTACTACCAAGAGTTCTGTTACATGGGCAGACAGACACAACTGAAGCTGAAGACAGGCGTTTCTTTAAGGAAGTTGTAGACAAATCTATTCGCGATGCCATATCAAGCCATAACAAAGCTTTCATGGATATATTCCACAATGCCATGAAAGAGGTGATTCATGGGTTTCCAGTTGGTCAAGGTGGGCCGACTTATTACAACATTCCAGATCCGTCAACCCAAGGGACCAATCAAGTTGGTACCAGCCATCAAGAAGCAGCACCAGCTGGTAGTGGTGATGTCCAGATAGTTCAGGGTTCATCTAAACAAACTCAAGGAACTACTGCAAATCAGACACAGTACAATCCTGGACCATCAGTATAGCATGTGCAACAGCCGGCGGGGCAAAGTCAGAACCAGGTGATCAATTTTGGCACATCAGGCCACATACCATTGTCGGCTCAAAAAATAGCACCATCAATTCAAAGGATCCGTAGAGATATAGATCCTTATGTCTATAATCAGAGACTTCAAGCAGCAAGCCAGCAAAGGACCCAGCAGATTGAGATTCCACAAGAGTATCACTATGGCACAGATTACAATACCCTTCACATGATGCCAAATCCAAGATATCAGGGCACATGAGATTTCAATCTATAGATGGGTCAGCAGGTGCAGAGAAATCCAAATCCGCAAGCTGATGAATTATTGCTGAGGGTGACCGAGATGATGAAGAATCAGTCCGGTCTAAAGCCAAAAGGGCTGACCTTTTCGTACAAATGCCCATATCCAGAATGGTATGATTTGGTTGCTCTTCCAACAAGTTACAGGCTCCCAGAATTCGCTAAGTTCACTAGCCAAGACAGTACAAGCATGATAGAACATATCAGTCGGTATCTTACACAATTGGGCAAAGCATCAGTTGAGGATGCCCATTGAGTTCATTTCTTTTCTCTGTCCTTATCAGGGCTAGCTTTCACTTGGTTTTCATCATTGCCAGTCAATTCCATTGCCAATTGGGCTGACCTGGAGAAGAAGTTTCATACATATTTTTACACTGGGATAGGAGAAAAGAAGATTACTGATCTGACAACTATAAGATAGAAGACTAATAAATTGGGCACTGAATTTCTTTTGAGGTTCTGAGAAACCAGGAACTTGTGCTTCTCCTTAAACTTGGCCGATGATCAACTAGCTGCTTTAGCTGTTCAAGGAATGCTGCCAATGTGGAAAGAAAAGCTGCTAGGACAAGAATTTAACAACTTGGGACAATTGGCTCAACGAGTAGCAGCACTCAATAGCCAATTCTAGAGCATGCACAGAGATACCCAGTTCCAGAAGAGTACCACAGTAGCTGAAGCTTATGATCCATACTCAGTCGATGACGACTATGAAGATGAAGAAGAAGAGGTTGCTGCGGCTAAATGGAATTAGGGCAAGAAGACAGTGATGGTGCCAAATCCTTGGGGAAGAGGAATCAAGGAGAGCTATGACTTTGATGTCACCAAATCAGATAAGCTCTTCGATTTCTTGCTTGAAAAAGGGCAGATCAAGTTGCCCGATGGTCATGTCATGTTGCCCCTGATCAGTTGAAGAATAAGAAGTTCTATAAGTTCCATAATGCTACTTCTCATTCCACTAATGAATGCAAAATCTTCAGGCAGCATATACAGAGAGCTATTCAGCAGTGGAGGCTCAAATTTGATACGCCTCGAAAAATAAAAGTTGATGATAATCCCATCCTAGGAGATCAAAACATGGTTGATGCTGGGCTATTCAAAGGAAAAACTAAGGTCCTAACATCAACCAAATCAGAAGAAGCTGGAACAGTCGATCCCAAGATGCAAATATCGGCTGACAAGTACAGAGAGATTAGAAGACATCGTGCCGAGCAAAAGAACCGATAGGAGCAGGGGAAGACGTCAAAAGCAGAGATGACGAAGCCGCGGGTCACATCTCGGATTCTATTGAATAAATGGCAGTGGCAGAAGGAAAAGGATTATCAGCATTGGTTGAAAGATCAAGCATACCAGCATCAACTAAAAGAAGAAAGGTATGAAAGGAAACAAGCCGAATTACATTGGAATTGTCCTTTCTTCAGACATTGCTGGAATGAAGGTTTGAAGTTGCCTACCAGACATGACTATCCAGAATGCAGCAATCAATATCAGGAATATAAGCAGTCTCAAACCAACCACCGGTCTATCCATGCTCAAGATGCATATCATCATAATAACATGGATCGGCGCTTAAAAAATAAAAGTGTTCATGATCGGCTTGGAAAAAGAGTCGTTGATCAGGATTGGGCTGATCATGAAGAGGAAAGCACTGAAAGAAGATATGTGTGGTAGGAAGGCCAGTGGTGCCTAGGAGGTTTAATAAGAAGCCAGAAGAGAAGGGTGCAATGCCTAAGGAATAAAGAAATGGAACAGGCTCAGGCATTCGGTAAAACTCAAGTGTGGCGTACCAAGCAAATAGCCGACAGGAAGCAACCATCGGCTAATATCCAAATGGCTTTTCTGTTGCCATCGGAATTCAGAGCTCTGATAGATCAAGAATTTTATTCGGATTTCGATGAATCAGAGTATGAGGAGATAGTCGCCAAGTTGATGGTTGTATAGCAAGCAATATTTGACAAACCAGTCAAACATCGGCACTTAAAAGCTTTATATATGAAAGGTCTTGTTGATGGGAAGCCGATGAACATGATGTTGGTGGACGGAGGTGCTTCTGTCAGTCTTGTGCCATACACTACTTTTTGTAAACTTGGCAAAGGACCAGAAGATCTGATGGAGGTTGACATGATGCTTAAGGATTTTGGAGGTAATATATCTAAGACCCGGGGGGCAATAAACGTTAAACTAACAATCAGGAGTAAGACTCTGCTCACCACATTCTTCATCATCGATGGAAAAGGGTCGTACAGTTTGCTCCTCGGTCGTGATTGGATTCATGCGAATTGCTACATACCATCAACCATGCATCAGTGTTTGATTCAATGGCATGGAGATGACATCGAACTAGTTCACGCAGATGAGTCTGTGAGCATCGCAACAGCCGATCCAGTCTTTTGGGAACTAGGAGACTTCGAATGTTTTTCTGGCAAGTCATGGGAAGGAGGCTTCATTAAAATTAGCAATGAAAGCCAACAGCTGATGCAAGCGATCGGCTCTGAGAGTTTATTTTAGTAGAAAAGTCACGGCTTCACATCGGCCATTGGATTAAAGGAAAAATAAGTGTTGAGTCTTGAAGATGAGTTTAGGCCGACGTATGTGAATGCTGAGTCAAAGTGTAAGTGCGATTCAGAGTTAATGGATTTCTTAGAGAAGATCTGTTTCATTTAATTGGATACTTGACCTGGGTTGGTCAATCGTCTAACCTTTGGTATGAAAAGTTTTGCGGCAAAATATTTAAAGGGACGTTGTCCTAGCATCTGATCAGCATTCGATAGCCGATTCGTTCTCGGCTCTAATAGCCAGTACAAGAGAGGTATCGCCTCTAGTTCAAAAACGAAAATCTTCAAAGACAATAAAAGCCGATACAATATGTATCGCCTATAGAGCAAAAACAAAAGATAAAAAACAGTCATACACAAGAGCATTGTACCAAGGTACATTCACGGAAAGAACAGGAGTCTTTGTTCATCAGATTATCCTAAGTACAAACTAATCAAAGACCTTGTTCACCACATCCTGAGCAGATGTGATGTCTACTATGGCCTCCGCTGCCATAGTGAATTCTTCAAGTAGGTCCTCATGCTCCTCAGGTCCATCGCCCATTGGGAAACCAGTCTCCATGGCGTGGAGCTCATACCTAGTTCGGACTTGTGCCACAGTCAGTGCCACCACCGCACCATGACGAACACCGTGGAGGGTGATCTCCCAAACGCAGACCAGGACGTCTTGGAGATGAGCGCCAATAAGGGAACCCCGGGCATTGACGGCGTTTACGGCCGCATTCGCCACCAGTTGGAGAGATTCCAGCTATGCTGTCAGGGCCGACAATCACAAAAACAAGAAGACGGTCAAGATGAAGATGATGGAAGTCAGGGTAAAGAGCCTTCATGGAGTTCATCTTACCCGCCACCATGACATCGGATTTAGTCAGCCACACTTGGATGGCGCTGGCCTCCTCCTCAGCCGTGTGAAGGGCGGCCTGAGAGACCCCGAGGTGAATCCCTAGTTGGTCGTTCTCCCAAGTCACCTCGGAATAGCAATTTTGTGCCATCCTCCACTCATGAAGGTAGCGCCGAGCGTCGTCGCCATTATAGGAGTCGGAAGAATCCGACAACGAGGCCGGCACAGAAGATGCGGCGTCAGAAGGCCCGCTGGCCTTGGGAAGAGGACGGAGACTATCATTCACAACAAACCTGTAGGCGAGTCAGAACTGTTCATCATCATAAACAAGAAATGTCAATCTCACCTCATGCGTCAGAGACGCTGGTTCATCGGCATATTCTCCTCCAGGATTTCCTCCACTGCACGCTTGCCTTGGTTGTCTTCGCCGGCCATGGAGGATGATTGGATCTACAAAAGGGAGAAGGAAAACCGCTACAGGGTTTTAGCAGGCGAAGAAGAGCAAAGGAATAGTTGCAAGTAGAGATGTGTTCGAGGCCAAAACCATCGGCTAGAATTTGAAGACCTGAAGCGAAGAGGTGGACGCCTCGGGATGTGCAAAAGGTAACCGCAATTAATAGAAAGCGAAGCGCCACTTCACTAATGCCGATGGAAGTACGGCGTTGAGCAACTGAAGGTAGGAAATCGAAGGGTTCTCTTAATAAATATCGTGTTTTCAGACTTGATTGGATTAGAAGTCTAGGATCGACTATACAAATCGGCTCTTTAGCCGAGAAAAGAAGCGTAATTAAATAACAGAGAATATGATCAATTCTACACAGGATACATGTTGACATACATATTTCAAGTTTGAAACATCATGGATCGCTCTCAATATTTCTAGCCAAATAGTATCAGCTCCCGCGATCTGTTTGACTTCTTCGGCTGATCTGGGGATGCTTTTGAAGACTTATGGTGGTCAATGGCAATGAGACTCCATGGAAAGCTGGAGATGGATTACCCTTGGCAGCCAAAAGCGAGATAGCTGGTATGGTCACCTAATCGGGAGAAACCTTATCGGATCAAGCGTTGTGCGCCTGGCGATATTTACACTTTGGAAACACTAAAAGGAGAAGAGGATTCAATAGAGCAATCAAATGGGGAATATTTGAAGGAATATTACCCTAACGTTTCGATTAACACTTGACAGCCAAGTTGCTCGGCTGCCAGCTCTAATAGCCGATACCAGAAGGATATAGCTTCTAGTGCGAAGATAGACCTAGAAGGATAAAAGCCGGTACAATGTGTATCGCCTGCAGGAGCAAGGCAAATACGAGCAAAGTGATGGATGAAGTAAAAATCATTAGAGATGAAGGAGTTATTCACTGATATCACTTATTACAAGCTATAGATCAGAAAATACTTTGTTTACTATATCATCGGCCTGGGAGGTCAGGGCTACAAAGTTGGCGATGTCGAAGAAATCCTCAACCAGTCACTCATAATCCTGGGGTATCTGGTGACTAAAGCTCCATGAGGAAGAAGCCAAAGATCGTGGCCGGAGTGAACTTGCATAGTAGCCAATGCCATGACAGCACCATGACGAACGCCGTGAAGAGCGACTTCTCTGACGCGGTTCAGGATGTCATGCAAGCGAACCACCGGAATGGCGCCCCTAGCATTGACGAATCCTGTCGCATGGTCCGCAGCCAAACAAAGGCTTTCCAGCTGAGCTGATAGATCTAAAGGATTTAAGGAAAAGGTGAGCAGGATCTTGGAGAATAAAAGTTGAAGAAGAAACAGAAAATTATGGTAAATGTCTCACCGGCAATTCTGGCTTCAGCCTTGGCCAGCCTCTCCCACACCGGGTTGGCCTCAGGAGGTGATCGGCCTTGAACTATGGCTAGAGCCGACTCCGCAATAGAGAGGCAGTCGACAAATTTCTCGCTGGTCCGGTCAATGGAAGCGATCAGGTCATCGTTATCTCTCGGCATCCTCATATAGCAGGGGAGCTGGCGACAAATTGGTGCTAAGGATGACCCCAAGGGTTGAGTAGAGTAGAGTCAGCCCTCTGCTCTGGGATGATGGGAACATCACAAGTTGCACCCTCTTGATGGTGGATGCACTGGTGCGATGATGTAGATCCAGTGAGGGCCTCTTCAGCAGACCTCTTGATGTTCTCCATAATCTCAAACCTACGGAAAAGCAGAAGCTATACTAAGGATGCAGAAAGTTTGAGACGAAGTGGGTTGTTGTTCGATCCACGGCCGTGGCTTGTATATATATATCCCAAAAGGCAAGAAGATAGATTTCACCGAGGATGTGAATTTGGAATCGGAAACGGAGGTGGAACGACACTCCGGGAATTCAGGGGACAGATAACGAAGAGATAACAGAGATCAACCTATCAAGGCTTCTTTGGATTGAAGGGAGTTTGGGCCCCCACAAGGCCGAAGGTCGTCGTGAAACGAATCGACATTGGCCCATTGATAAAATTGTGCCTGAGAAGAGGAAAAATCACCCGCCTAACATGTGCTCAGCCAATTTCTCGGTAAATCAAGAAACTATGGGAAAGAAGCCTGTGGCTTTCCCAGCGGGCGTTTAGTGAAACAAACAAGGGAAAGGTGTCCACACATTTTAGCCCTTGCAAACACTAGAACAGCTCTGCGAGCATGGTGAGAAGACACAGGTGATGTCACAAGACTTCTTCTAGCTATAGTAGCTGATTCTCTTGCTTGACAAGGCGCTAGAATGAGCGACACAATCACCCTATGCACAAGAATTCTTCTAACCGCTCAAGATCTTCATAGCAAGAGAATGGACCATGGAGGGTCCGACAGAACTAGAGGCGCTCGAGGGAGTAGATGGAAGAAAAACATGGCTGAATTGTTGAGTTGCTCTCGCTAGGGTCGGATAGGCATTTTATAGCCGGCCCGGGAAGATGAATCCAAGTGTCCGTGAAGCAGTGACGCTCTTGTAAAAAGTTTTGAGGCATAGGCTCATGAGTGGACATAATTGATGACAAATAGTGCACCCTAGATCAAGGTTCTCTACCCATGACTGTGGACCAATCAGGGATACAGACATGATAATTTTGGGATAAAATTACTTTTATCCCAAAATTGGGGGCATCAAAATTTGGAAGAAGAGTCGCAAGGACTCGAAAGCTCCCAAGATCATGTCATCAAGGGATCAATTGCGTGCAGATTGGAACCAGCTAATTCAGATGCAAAAACTGGGATCGGCTTTCTTCAGATAGCGCCAGCGGATAACGACAAAGGCTACGTTCGGCGCCAGAATGAAACATGTTGGACTCTACAAAAAGGGAAAGATTAGAGTCCAAGTTATCTTAAATTAGGAATGTTTTCTTTAGGGTCAAAAATTGTGATGAGTCATGCTTAGACAGGAGTCATGTGTAGGTCCTGGGTATAAATATCAAGCCCCGGCTATTGTAGAAAAAACAATCAATCCAATATACAAGTTATTTACTTTTTTAGCTCCGACCACCCCTTAGGAGTAGGAGTAGAGTAAATCTCGGCGAGTTCTTTAGCAAGTACGGCTACATCGATACGGTCGACCTCCACTGCTTGTTGTAAGTACCATCATGGCTTATACCTCTGTTCGTACGGCTGCATCGATCCAGTCGACCTCCACTGCGACTCTGGTATAAGTTAGTTATCGATTCTTGTCTAGTTCAAGTATGGCTGCATCGATCCGGTCGACCCCCACTGCATGAACTAGATCAAGGTCAAGTTATCGGCTCTACCTTAGGATGGTAGTCTTTGGTAGATTCATTAAGTTACCGATATTGCTTATTGCTTTCATTATTTATCTAATTACAGCAATATCACTCTGCCCGATTGGGATTGATCTAGATCGGCCTTATATCTTGTTTAGCCCATCGTTTGCTAATCTAAATTGATCTAATCTACACCTTAAATGATGAGTTATGTTTTATCAGCTGTTTTATGTCAATCCTGATCGTGCATAGCGTGCGGTTAAGGCGTGTTGCGTCTTGAGTAGATTTATTGGCTAGCGAGAACCATTCCATGGCCCGTTATCATGGCCTGTGTGATTCTGCCTCACACCCCATTGTTAGCACCGTGGAGTGGGGACTGTTATTTGATAGATGTATTCCTATTAAGGCATGACTTTAGCTGTGTGTTATGCCTGAATCGGCTGTTTTAGCCGATATTGAGTGCTTTCATGAACAGTTCGTATCACGAGACCGTTGAAGTAAAGATAGGTTAGCCCCATGATCTTATTATTGTATTATGGTCTGCATGATTCTGCCTCATGCCCCACTAATATTAGTAATGAGTTAGGGTCATCGAGTCTATAGTTATTTCTATGGCCTACATGATTCTGCCTCATGCCCCACTGGTCATAGCGATAGATGAGATCTAACATGTTCATTAGATTTACCTTTATTAAACGGTTAAGTGGCGTTGAATTGTTTCTTTATATAAAAGGGGTTCGGTTACTTGTAATCATTGGCTCAGCATAAACCAATCATCGTTGACATCTTATTGCCATTGGTTAATATTTGTTCAATAACGACATTTACCCTGAATGATAACCGATTCTTCTTATACAACTCAATAAGCTTTAACTGATTTATTCTCATGAATATGCTAGAATCTGTTGTTTAGTCGATCTCCTTTCATATCGGCTCTCAGAGCCGCACATTCGGAACTGTCTGGCAACATCGGTAAGTTCTGCCCTTAATTACTGATGAACTTTCTCTCCTTGTCAATTACAGGGTCAAATTGACTGGCACGTCTCGGGAGGAGTGCGTAGGATCGACCACCCCTGCGCTGAAGCTAGGTGGATCTACAGCTCCATCGAGCAGACCCTTTTGGCTTGCTGCGTGTGTCCTCAGCATGGGATGAAAATTCTGTGTCGACACCTGCCCATCACGTTTGGCAACCGCGCCAACTTTTGCTCGGAGGTCCTAACCTTCAAGGTAGTGGACTTTCCAAGGTCCTACCACGCCATCTTGGGGTGGCCATGCTACGCCAAGTTCATGGCGATCCCCAACTACACCTACCTCAAGCTGAAGATGCTGGGGCCGAATGGTGTCATCACCATAGGTAGCACTTTCTTGCACGCCTACAGGTGCGACCATGAGCATTACGAGCTCGCCACTGCCGTCATCAACTCCACCGAACTCTCGGAGCTCAGTAATTCAGCAACTCCAGCAATCCCCGACCGCAACGGGTAGACCTCCTCAAGCACCTTCTATCTGATTGAGGAAACCAAGGCGGTGGGGATCAACCCCACCGACCCGACCAAGACGGTGTGGATCAGGACCAAGCTCCCAGCCAAATTGGAAAGCGAGCTTGCCGACTTCCTATGTGCAAATCACAATGTCTTTGTGTGGAAGCCTTCTGACATGCCGAGCATACCAAGCGAGGTCGCCGAGCATGCACTATGTGTCATCCCGGGCTCAAAGCCCACCAAGCAATGCCTGCGTCGCTTTGACAACAAGAGGCATAGGGCCATAGGCGAGGAGATCGCCAAACTCTTGGCAGCCAAATTCATCAAAGAGGTATACCACTCTGACTGGCTAGCTAATCCTGTTCTTGTGAAAAAGAAGAATGGGAAATGGACAATGTATGTTGATTATACTAGCCTCAACAAGGCATGTCCAAAGGACCATTTTCCTTTGCCACGCAAAGACCAGATAGTTGACTCTACCTCAGGATGCGAAATCCTCTCCTTTTTGGATGCCTACTCAAGCTACCACCAGATCATGATGAAAGAGTCCGACCAGGTCGTGACTTCATTCATCACCCTATATGGCTCGTACTGTTATGTAACCATGCCTTTCGGTCTAAAGAATGCTGGCGCCACCTATCAACGATGCATGCAGCGATGCTTCACCAACCAAATCGACCCGCCCAACCAACCTAACCAAGTCGAGTGGCCAAAACCAACAATCGCCGTCTATGTAGATGACATAGTGGTGAAAATGGCTCAAACTAGCGACCTAATCACAAACTTGGCAGCCACATTCGCAAACCTCCGAAGGTTCAGCGTCAAATTGAATCCCAAAAATGTGTTTTCGGGGTTCCAAAGGGGAAGATGCTTGGATACATCGTGTCTGAGCGTGGCATCAAAGCCAACCCCGAAAAAATCATGGCCATCTCCAACATAGGCCCTATACGCAACGTCAAGAGTGTACAGAGGCTCACCGGCTGTTTGGCCACCCTAAGCCATTTCATCTCCTGACTAGGCGAGCGAGGGATGCCTCTCTACAAACTTCTCAAGAAGATAGACGCATTCGTCTGGACAAATGAGGCACAGCAGGCTTTAGAAAGCCTCAAAACATCACTAACGTTGGCCCCAATCCTCATCGCTCCTAAATAGGGAGAATCCCTCCTCCTCTACATCGTGGTAAGCAACCACGTTGTGAGCGACGTCCTCATCATACTTCATCGGTGAGGTACTCACCGACACCAAAATTCGCTACCCCTAGGTTCAGAAGCTTCTGTACGCCATGATGATGGCAACCTAGAAGCTCCTACACTACTTCATCGACCACGAGGTCATGGTCGTCACCTCGAACCCACTCGGGGAGGTCATCTGTAACCACGACGCCGCCGGCTGAATCTCCAAGTGGGCTCTTGAGCTCATGGGCCACGACATCATGTATGTCCCCCGCACCGCTTTTAAGTCCTAGGCTCTTGCCGACTTCATCGCCAAATGGATGGAAGTCCAGCTCCCAATCCTAGACGTCACCCATGAGTACTGGACGATTACTTCAACGGGTCAGTCATGGTGCCCGGCTTGGGGGCTGGAGTGGTTCTGATCTCCCCAGAAGGGAGCAGGCTCCACTATGCGATCCGTCTCCATTTTTTAGCCTTGAACAACGCCGTGGAGTACGAGGCCCTCATCAATGGACTGCGCATCATTGTTGAGCTTGACGCCATGCGACTGTATGTCCGTAGCGACTCAGAGTTGGTCATCGACCAAGTCATGAAGGAGTCCTCCTACAAGAGCCCTCTCATGGCGGCGTATTGCCAGGAGGTGCACAAGCTCGAGGACAAGTTCCGAGGGATCAAACTGCACCATGTCCCTCGAAAGGACAATGACGTCGCCGACTTCCTTGCAAAATTGGAGGCCAGACAGGAACCGCCCGTCGATGGGGTCTTTGTAAACGACCTCCACGAGCCGTCTACCCGCATCAAGAGGATCCGACCCAGACGTGCTCCAACACCAATCTGGCACTTAGGGGCTCCAACCCCCCAACATGCCTTGACCCCAACTGAGCGCTCGGGGCTCCGACCTTGGCATCTCCATGGAAACGTCGCCTGGTGACATCACCGTGATGGCACTCGATCCAGCCAATTGGAGAGCGCCGCTGCTCACCTACATCCTCGAAGAAGTCCTCCCACCAGAAAAAACTAAACCACGATGAGTCACTCGATGCGCCAAGACGTTCGTCGCCATCGGTGATGAACTTTACAAATGGAGTCCATCTAGAGTACTCATGAAGTGCATCCTGACCCACCAGGGGAAACAGCTCCTCCTTGACATCCACGATGGAATCTGCGAACATCACGTGACCCTGAGGTCGCTGGTTGGGAAAGCCTGTCACCAAGGTTTCTACTGCCCCACTGCACTCTGAGATGTAGAGGAGGTTGCTCATAGATGTGAAGGATGCTAGTTCTATGCTCGGCAAACTCACCTACGACGCAGGAGCTTCAGGCCATCCCTATCACCTGGCAATTCGCGGTCTGGGGCCTCGACATGGTCGGACCCCTCAAAAAGGCCCCGGATGGCTTCACTAACCTACTCGTGGCGGTGGATAAGTTCACCAAGTGGATAGAGGTGAAGCCCATCACCAATATCCGCTCGAAAGAGGCGGTCAAGTTCTTCCTCAACATCATCAATCGGTTTGGTGTCCCTAACTGTATCATCACCGCCACGGAACAAACTTCACTAGGAAGAAGTTCTTAGACTTTTGTGACAGATACGGCATCAGGATCGATTGGGCCTCGATCGGACACCCGCATACTAACGGTCAGGTCGAGTGGGCCAATGGTATGGTCCTCTAAGGACTCAAGCCCCACATCTTCGACTGACTCAAAAAGTATGTTGGGCGATGGGTTGCAGAGGTCCTAGCGATCCTCTAGAGCCTAAGAACGACCCCAAACCGGTCTACAAGGTTCACCCCTTTCTTCCTAGCATACAGAGCCATAGCAGTGTTGCCATCCGACCTCAATCACGGCGCCCCAAGAGTAAAGGCCTTCGACCAAGACCAAGCCATGGAGGCTTAGTAGGACACGATCGACCTGCTCGAGGAGGCTCATGAGACGACCATCATTCGCTCTGCTCATTACTAGCAAACTCTATGCAGGTACCATGAAACAAAAATCAGGTGGAGGATCCTCGAGGTCGGTGATCTCGTACTCAGGAGGATCCAGTCAACCAAGGACAAACATAAGCTCTCTCCACCATGGGAAGGACCGTATGTGGTGGCCAAGGTGATCCAACCGGGTGCCTACCGGCTGAAGAACAACAACAGCAATGTTCTCACCAACACATGGAACATCAAACAGTTACGTTGTTTCTTTCCCTAAAGCTCGATCTTACCGTTTATTTCCATTCAACGTTTTCTCCTACAGTGCCCCAGCCCGAGCACTCTCGACTTGGGTCACTCGGGGGCTCCACGCAGGTACGATACCACCACCTTCCATTTTTTACTATCATGTAGTAACACTTTAGGCCCAAACAAAAGGGCATCGCCCAAACGAAAGGGCATTCCGTTCCTTTGATTACCCTACGTAACTTGCGCTTTAGCCTCCCGACCGATTACACCCCACCATGACCTACAATTACGAGTAGCTGAGCCTCATGGGCCACACCCAGGTTCTTAAGGTTGCAGCCTATGGGTCAACGGGCAGGTGTGAAAAAGAAATGATAAAAAACAAAGCTACGCAAGGATAAAAACAAGGGCGGATGGGACAAGCTTCCCCTCATGATTGATTTCATCACAAAACGAACTTAAAATATTCACGAATGTAAAACTGTTCACACGGGTGCTCCCCCATGAATTCATCTTTTACATAAATTGACTATTTCTACTCTAACTCTACTGTGGCCCCCCGGCGGCATCGGTTGATGGTGCGGTTGGCGAGGACAAAGGTAGCTCATTTGTGGTCGAGACAATGGCGCTTGGCTCGGCTATGGTAGGGATGACAGTTGGCTTGGTTGGGGGCGGGACGATGCTAGCCTCTGACCTGGCCTCCGCGGCCTCTGTAGGCTAGACGACGTCTTCCGACGCACATCTCCAGCCACGGTCAAACGGCAAGCCTCCATCACCCACTACGCAGTGACCTACTTAGCAACCACCTATGCGTGTGGCACCAAACTTTCCCCCAGCACATGGATCTTGTCTGCGCTCCACCCGTCGGCATATCCACTGTAGATGGCCCCGAACTCCAGATCAGGGTAGTGGGTTGCCACAGAGGTCAGCACCCGAACTTTATTTGGGACCTCCGCCAGCTAGATGGCGGGCGTACTGGTGCTCGGTCTCGACCCGAACACCTCAAAGACCACCACCTACGCAATGTTGCAAAGCTAGTCGAGCTCTCCCTCGAGAGTGTGTCACTCCTCAAGGGACTGGGCCAGTACCTCCGCACTCCAACCGATCGCTGCTTTAACCATCTCCAGCTCTTGCTCTAGAGAGCCGATCTTTCCACACAGTTATAGAAACGGACAACAAATTCAGGAGCAAGGAAAAGAAAAAATCAAGGCATCAACCGAGGGTAGAACAGGTATGTACCGTGGTGGGTGCTTTCGAGAATGGAGAGCCCTTCCTCTTGCTAGGTCACCCTCTTGAGCAGCTGAGTGTTCGACTCCTCTACCCTGAGCATCTGCCCCCAGAGCACGACGACCTCCCACTCGGCATCCGACCGGGCCTTTCGCTCTGGTTCTAGAGCATCTAGGGACTTCCTGAGTGCTGCCTCGGTCTTTGCTAAGTGGGCCTTCGCCGCATTGAGTTTCTGCTCGATAGTAGTCACCCGCTCGACCACACACAGCTCTATCGCCCGTGCTCTCGTTGCCTCGGCCACCCAGTCTTGGGACTCATGGCGGGTGAACTCTAGCTCGCACCTGACCTCGTTGACCCACCGCTTCTTGCTCCATCCGACCATGCTCCTCCCGAAGAAACCGGGACTTGCGGATCGACATCATCGCTAGGTCCTACGAGACAAGAAGCAAGCATGCTGAGACAACCATTTAAATGCCAAGGAATCAATGACAACACTAGGAATGCAGAAAACTTACCTCTGCAATGCGTGGCAGGTCGATAGTCATGGCATGTTGGATGAGCTCAACCCTCTCTAAGGCCTCCTTAAGCTTTGCCTTGGTAAGGGTGAGATCAGACTCCATCGATAGTCCTCTCTCCCCAAGCAGGTACCAAAGCTTCACCTCTTCCTCATCATGAAGGACAAACTAGGCCTTTCCTGGCTCACCGGGGCAAGGCCATACCAGCTCACAGGCCACCCCTGACCCGTCGAAAGATCCTGCCATCACAGTATCAAGCAACGACCAGATCATCACCAACTCCTAGGACGGCGGGATGGCTGGCAGCTCCACCCCGGTGTCCTCCTCACCATCAAAGGGGATGTCTACCACCAAGACTCCACGGCTCACCGGTGGCTGCTCCACCTCTGGCCTGGCTGCGGCTCCTTCAGACCCCTCTAGCTTTGACCAGGCGAGCGAACCATGCGCTCCTCCACTAGGCGAGACAGGGAGCCTAGATTCCCTCCTCTCCTCCATGACTGGCGGGGGACGGACCACAAGAGTCACCTCCGACCTAGCCTCCACCGTCACCATGGGGATCACCGCCATCACGGCCACCGCCGTGCTCATGACCGGTTGGGAAGACGCAACCCCCATTAAGGATGGTCGCACCGCCACCAGCCTGCTTCCCCCTTCGCTCATCATAACCCGCTGCAGGCTAGGTCTCCACTCTTTTCACATGGGAGGTGGTGAGATCCCTACTCCTGTCGGCTCTTGGCCGCTGCAAAAAAAGGGCACAAGCGCAGGTTAGTCACACTCAAAAACTCAACTATGAGAATAAAGGGAATCATGAGTACATACCCCCGACCGGCTGACGACGAGGCAACCGGATGAGGATCACTCGGGGGTCACGACCCGCGCCCCCTCGGATCAACCGAGGGTGGGGGCAACCCGGCCGGTCCCCATTTGCCCCACGAATGGCCACGGCCGCCAGCTCGTGGTGAAACCACTGAAGCAATTGGCGGGCATCTCCCCATTAGGAGTTGTGCATGCACGTCAACCCCGAAGATGCAGGGGAATGATCACGTCCCCCCGACCGACCGGCGTGCTCTGCCACACTCAGAGCAAGGGGCCACGAAGTCGATGACGCCTCCGAAGGGCGCGGAGACCGCGCCCACTTCACCTCTTGTTCGTGGGTGGCATCCTCCCCGCGGCGTGTTTCCTTGACTCAGGAGCGTCACCGCACGTCTCCGTACCATGCCCACCGCCAATGGGCATAGCTATGGGCTTATGGTGCTCCACCAAGGTCACGGCAGTGCCCCTATCTCCCTCGTCCTCTGAGGAACTCATGTCATCACCTGTCTCCATGGGCTCCTCAAACTCGAGCTCCGTCTCCACGTCGCTCCGGCTCTCACCACCATGGACCCGCTGATTGATCTCCTTCTCCTTATCAAACCTCCTCCAGACCTTCTTGGTTTTCTTCTTCTTCTTGGCAAGCACGGCCTCCCTCTGGGTGGCTTGCCGAGCCACGCCTTCCACCCCTCTCGGAAGATTCGGCCGAGATTTATACCCCGCGAGCCCCTGTGAAACAGGCGGCTTAAAATTGATCTAAAGATCAAAATAGAAAGGAAAAAGGTCACGAGAAAGGAGTATACCAGATCAGACAGCTTTGCGGCATGGAGAGGTCTAGGAGTCCCTTCGAGGGACTCATCATCCCCCAACTGCAGCACTCGATCGAGATGACTCCAGACTTCATCCCTTGATAACTCTTCCAACGATGCGCGGTCGGGATCCATCGGGCCGGAGTATTCCCACATCGGCCATGTTCTCTCCGCCAATGTGGTGACCCAATGGTGAAAGAAGGTATGGAAGACCTGCAACCCATCGAGGCCAAGCTGCACGAGCCTCTGAAGCTCCATCTCGATGATCTCTAGCTTGTTCTGCCGACGAGCAGGACCCCACGACCAGCTTTCCCTCCTCTCTGGCCTCTCCCCGGTGAACGTCAACAATGGCGCCTCCACCGAGTTCCTGATGTAGAACCACTCACCATGCCACCCCTGGTTGGAGTCACTGGGGGAGTACGTAGGGTAGGGGACCGATGGCTTCGGCCTCTTCTATAGGGCAAACCCTCCAACCGGTGCTGTTCTAGGAGGTTTCCCCTTGGACAAGGCTCACCCGCTAAAGATCTACCAGAAGAGATCCACGCGTGGCTCCATCCTGAGGAAGACCTCGTAGACGGTGATGAAGCCAGTGATGTGCAGCACCCCAGTCAGGTTAAGGTGCTACAACTCCTAGCCCCACTCATTGAGGAGCCCATGCAGGAACTAGTGCGTGGGGTACCTAAGCCCGTGCTCGTGGAAGGCAAGGAAGGAGACGACCTCATCGGCCTAGGGTTGTGGAACAACCTCCCCTAGTGCGGGAGCCCTCTAATATGCCACCTCCTTCAACGGGAGTAGCCCCTTCTCGGCGAAGACGGACAGCACCTCCTCATCCATGTTGGAAGGCCTCCAGTTCGACATCGCACCTTGGATTTACGAACGAATATGTGAGTTTTTCCTCTCCCTCACTCTACCCTCCTCTCTCCTAGAAACCACCGCGGCACACGAATAGGCTTGGTGAACAGAAGGAAGGAGAAATGGCAGCGGTTGAAGAAAGGTGAAAGAAAGGTAGGAAAACCCTCTCCCTTCCCCCTGTTTAATGCAGAAAGGTGTACGACGGGACGTGGCCCTAGCTGATGGGACACGGCCTGCCCAACATGACGTCACCTGGCTAACAGGATGTGGCCTAGGTGGGGCCACCACTACCACAACCCCGGCACAAGAAACGAGGCGCGACCACACGCAAACGACCCTCCGCCTTCCTAGGCAGGGTTTGGAGGGGCCTACCGATGGAATCTCCATCGAGGAGAGGCCAGCGGGTCACCCGAGTTGATCGGATGGCTCAGACAGCTACCGAGAGATAGATAAGGAGCAGTGGGATGCCCCATGTGGGTTGTGCCGAGTCTGTCATGAATGATGGATCCGGATTCCACTCGGACATATCCGATAGGAGCTCCCCGAACCCGTCACTTGAGACATCGAGGTAACTTCACCAACCCTGTTCTACTTTTCCAGTGCATGAGCATTCATTCATCCATTCTCATGCATGCATTCATACATTCAGTCATATATTCATCCATACATTCATCCCATACATCCAGGCATTGCATATGCAATTGTTGCATCACAACGCTTCGCGTCGCGTCACGAAGCGGTAGTCGTCTCATTCGATATGAGCGGCGATCGACCGGGGTCCAAAGGCCAGCCCACAAAGGGCTTTAGGCCGCCTCACATCAAACATCCCGCTTCCTAGGTTCCTCATTCCCATTTATATTTGTACCTATATGCTGGTCTGTCTATAGGTCACGTTGTCTTTATGAGCGTACTCTTGGTAGTAGGGCATATGGTCGGAGGTTGGCAACCTAGGGATACATGCGTTAGTTCATGACCCTGAACGTGGTGCATCGTTCATGGTCATACCTTTAGTGTTCCGAGCGACAATGATGGGACCGCACAATAGTGGTGGTTTCTCATAAGAGGGACCTACAACAGCTGGCCTTACCTCCCCTGTATGGAAAGACAGGAATGAATAGCCAATTAAATGCCTAGCCAAAGGCTCGCGCATGCCCATGAGTAAAGGAGTGTTCCCCTTAGGTGCAAAACAACCACTGCCATAGATATCACCTCACCACCGCCCATCCCACTCCACGACGCCATCCACATCGATGCAATAGCCCCCCACATTAAATAAGGTTCTTAGGTTACAAGACAGAGCGACATCTGGGCAACTATAAAATGCGGTGGTGAAGGATGGATTCCTCAAGCTCCAAAGCATAACCTAATTGAACTACCTTTCCATCGAGCATCGTTGCTCTTCCCCCCCTTTGCCTGCTCCCATAAAGGAATCCACCAGCTACAACTGTCTTCCTCTTCACCGTTGGCCTCATCAAGGTGACCAAGGTATAAGCATCCTTACATAAATCTTACCCTCTCCTATATGTTCCAGACATGACGTCCCCTTCTTTTCCTCGCAGATGGCGGATGAAGCTTGGACCACTAGCTACTGCTTGAACACGTTTGGTTTCCCGAAGCTTCTATATGCAACCATGACCAGGCTAGGTATTTTGGACCACCCAGAATATGTTGGTAGGGAATATGAGGAGTATAATACAGAGCGGTGCGAGGTGATCGTTTATGTCGGAGCAAGTAAGGATTTTCATGACACAATACCATGGGTGGTGTCTACCACAGGGTTTCGCTTCGAGGACACTTACCAAGTTGCCACTCGCAAGGCTTTGAGTTGCCTATGCCAAATTTATGAGAAGCAGATATGTCGTACACCCATGAGATTCTTCCCCCCTTTGGTAAGGAGCAGTCCTATATGGGTAGCTCAGATGAGGACCCTGGAAGGGGCCGGATTACGGGAAGATGACCCAACTACGGTGTTCATGTCTGATTACTTGCTTTTCCTAGATGAGCAGTATGACAGGCAGGCCGCCGATTTGAGGAAGTCCATTCATATAATAGAGGAGGCCGAGAAGCAGATCAGAAGCCACGAAGTGCAGCTTGCCGAGGCTAAGGCACAAGTAGCTAGAGCGGAGAGCCGTGAGGCTACAACAATTGAAGCCTCCAAGCAAGCTAAAGATCGGCACAGTCAACAGCCGAAGGATTTCTACCTTGTCACTAGGGCCAAGAGAAGGACCCTCACTTTGGAAGAGAGGGAGTGTCCCATACTAGATGGAATCCCAATTGCATCCATGGAAAAAATCCAGGCACCCATAGTGGACGTGGCCCCCGCGCCTCCCCCAACGGAGGCCTCACAGGTAATTTCTGACACAAGGTCAGTTAATGGAGAAGAAATCCTCCCACTCACTCAGACACCGCCAGGGGATGGTGCCTGCTCTCATGCCATCCTCCCGAAGGATCCCTCAAGCTCCAAAGCATGATCTTAGTGGACACATCCCCCCTCATGGAATGAAGCAAATACGGTTCGAAGCCAAGCCTTTCAGAGTTGTTTTGCATATGAGGATATGTACCTGTATTATAGTGCTTGCATTTCCCGCCTACTATGTAATCCCACGTAATGTAATGCTTTGGTTCTACTGGAGTTAGCTGCTTGAGCCCCCCACTTTAATAGCTTTATGTAGACGTCCTTTCGCCTAAGATGAGTGGATTCTAATTCACTCTTTTGTAAACCCTCGCGTCAGGAGATGTACTTGTGTTGTAGTTTTTGCTCTTTCCACCTATAATGTAATCCTACCCAATGTGCTTTCAATCTGAGTGTGTTAGTTGTTTGAGTCCAACTCCATCAGGTACTTCTTTACACTAACATGTCATTGATTTGCTGGCCTAAAATAGGCACTATGTAATGACAACCAACCTCTATGTTCCTTTACAACATTCTAATGAAAAAAAAACATGTTACATTGCCTTTCCATATTTTCCCAACATTTAATGTACAAAATAGACCGACCTTTCATGAAAACGCGATGAGAAAACATATTAGATCTCCAAGATTTCCTATACCGATTCCTATACCGAGCACATCACCCTAAGCGAAGCACGGGTAGCAGTGGCGAGTAGCAATTCACGCACGCTGGCAGCCAACGAACGGTTCACCATCGACATCTCTGGCATGCCACCGCATCTGTGGTGTGAACCAGCAATATATCGCCTCTTCGATGGAATCTGCACCATCCGAGCCATCAAATTCATACCTGCAACACTTTCCTACGAGATCACCGCTCACGGAGAGCCACACCTTGTACCTGACATCGCACATGTAGGTGTCAGAAAAACAACTGAACCTCATGACCTCGTCAGCATTTGGCGACTATCCTATGAAACATACACAGATGAAATGTTTGGCAGAATGACCCCACCAGAGTATCGACTATCTGAACGCCGAGGTAACCACCAATGTAACTGCAGCATCACCAAAAAATAAAATCGGGCCTCTTTCTGACAACACTGCTTCCTAAATTAACAGGGTACTCAGAACTTGGTACAACACACCGGCAAGAGGCGCTCGAAGAATATTTTGCTTACGCAGGTAACATCAATTTATTTGAACCAAACATACATGAATAATAATAGCCCTGACAATACATGCTACACTAATTTTTCCACTCAACAGGCTACAACGACGAAGCAACCTCCCGCCCACGAGGTAAGCCTACATAAACTCCTTTAACCATGCGCCTACTGCTACTCAATTCACTTACAATATCAGCCTATTCTTTATAATGTCCAAATCAATGTACAGAAAACTACTTTGTCCTACCGTCAGCATTGCTCTGATACTACTTTGTAGCACCCGATTTTAAAAACAAAACCAGATACACACTATATGTGAGCCCAAGAAGTCATATCCCACATATAGCTACAAATAAGGGTAATATCAATAGACAATGCTCAATATATAACGTACTTAGTATAGAGAATATAACCTTAGATAGCAAACAGTGAAAAGACAACTCCGATCTTCGGGTAAAGACTCCAGTTCCACAAGAACAACTGACTATTTGATCACAAGCCTAACTTCTTCAAACTCTAGCAATCTGGTACCCATCCGGGATTTTTATCCAAATAATTGAAAAATAAAACAAGCGTAAGTACATGCCGTACTCAACAAATATATCATGGGGTTCATGAGGCTCAAAAGGCTGACACTAGTTTAACTACGATTAGCTTTTAATGAGTCATCTTTTAGCAATTGGGTGGCAACAAGTTTATTCACAGGCCCATATAAACACATGATCATGTAAGCATGAATAATGAATAGCATAAACTGTAATCATTAGTGGGCATCTTTATCATCAGTATCATCAGTGTTCACCATGAGCACGGCTGATATACCAGTTATATACTCTGCAGAGGTTGTACACTTTCACTGTGAGTCGTGATTTACCCTTTTGCCCGAGGTAGCTAATCTCTTGACCCACTTTCAAGGAAGGTCGGCAGGGTTCACTATGAAGCCTTTCACAGGTTCGTCTAACAAGCTAGGGCCATTAGATTCACTCGGCAAACAGATGTAGAGCCCCCTTCCTGATGGCACAATGACGCGCAGCCTATACACAAGGGGACAGAGGCCGCACTATACCCAATTCGGCAAGCCATTTTTACGCCATAAAGGTAACCTCTAACAAGCTAGAAAAGGTCATCATACTGAGTTAAAGCCAGAGCCATATAGCCCTCACAGTTGTACTGTAAGTCACGGATGTTCGCTTATAGATAAGTCCTTAAGGAGAGGAATCTATAGCACCATAAAAATAGCCCAATACTCTAGCCCCTTGGTTCCATGTTGCAAAGAAAACATCTTTTAGTGTTTATTGCATATACCATTAGTCAAGTTACAAGATCATGGCTTTGGTTGAGCACTAGCATCATACTACCCAATGCAATAACCCAAAGGTGTCAAGGAATCCAGGATATCAATTAGCTAGGAAAATTACTACAGTTGCCAAGGTAGACACATGCAGCATGAATTAAATAATTAAAGGTATATAGGACAATAAGGAAGATCACATGCTATACTTGCCTTAAACTCTGATCCATCTTCTAGTCCAAAGCTTCCAAGGAACTCCTTCTTGATTAACATGTAAAGCTCACCAACTGGATAGGATCATAAAGCACCACACAAACATCCATGCAATCATACACGAAGCAAACAGTAGAACTAAATTAGAATAGTACACCAAACATATGAAACAACAAGTAAAAATGTTTTAAAGATGTTCTACACGTTACTACGAACACACAGACGCGAAAAACACTCTAATCGGAGCTATAACGATGAAGTTTTGAATTAAACAAGATTTCCTTTAATAAAATAATAAATTAAATCTAACCTCAAATTTCAAAAGTTGAAAACATGTTTAGCAATAAGATGAACATGTAGATTACTCAATTATGAATCTAACGCAACTTAAACGGATCAAATTAGAGCTAAAACGAAGATTTTATGGCCTAAAGAAAACTAGTGGCAAAACTATAAATAAGTGGATCTTCTATTTTGACTTAAAATAAATAAAAATTGGAATTTTAAATCTGGAGTGGACTACGGGTTCGAATACGGAAAAGTGCAGGGGATCTTTTGCAAATAAACCTGGCGAAGGGGTATGGTCTAATCTCAGCCCTTGATCTTGGATTGGATGGACTGAAACAAATCAGTGAGAGAGAAGGCATGGCCGGCGTCGGAACAGGAAGAGGTGGCGGCGGTGACCGAGCTCATCGGCGCAACCCGAAAACGGTCCTAGAGACCATGATTTGACGCGGGGATTACACGGGAAGAAAGAGGACGGCGAGGTGAACTCACCTTGGCCAATCTAGGCGGCGTGGAGTGGACGGTGACGGCGCTGCGAGCTCGAGGCGGCAGCTACGCTAGGGTTATGTGATGGGGCGGTGGGTGCTCGAGATGGGAGCAGCGCGTGCGGGCTTGATATTTATGGGGGCAGGGAGCTTGGTGCGCACGACAAGGCACGGAGAAGTGGTGGCGTCAGGCTTCCATGGTGCAGCGGAGAGTCCTGGGCAGCTACGTCGTGAGGAGGAAGAACACTGACAGACGGGTCCCACCAGTCGGTGACCGAAGGAGCGGGGCCCGTGCGTCAGTGGAACATGGCGAAAGAGAGGAGGTGGGTGTGTCCGCCCGTGGGCTTTCATGCTGGGCCGCCAGCTGGGCTATGGGAAGAGGGAGAGAGGTCGAGCGGGGTTGGCGTCGAGCTGGGCTTGCTGTTGGGCTGCGGGAAGGAGAGAAGGAGATGGGCTGCAGGGTAAGGCCGGCGCAAAGGAGAGAGGGGAGAGGGGTAGGCCTTTGGGCCAGAAATGAAAGAGAGGGAGAAGAGTTTTTCTATTTTTTCTTTTTCTAAATTATATTTTTAAATCTATTTTCAAACCATTTCAAAAGTATTTGAAATTATTTTGAATTTTTGGACAAAACTGCCCATCACAAAAAAAAGTATGCATCAACATGAATGCACAAAAATGTTGCTAAATTCCTATGATAAATTTTAATTTAATAAAAATTATTATTTTTCCTATATTTCATGAGGACAAACATTCAAAATTAACTCAATTTACATCTATTTAAAAAGGAGCAAATTTTAGGGTGTTACAATTGTACCTCCCTTAAGATGAATCTCGTCGTCGAGATTCAAAAGATGTTGACTAGGAGATAGGGATACTCCTTCTTTGGATTCTTCTTTACTTCCTCGTGTAGTTCCATCTTCTTGATAAGGATCCCACTTTACTTTGCATTCCTGTTAACCTTACTCTAAGTATCTTGCCAAATTGATTCCAAGATTCTGACAGATACTCCAAACAATACTCAGGTAACTCCAATCACTAGGCCACCTTTTCTTTTCAGTCCATACTTATTAGACCTCTTTCTTCATATGTTCACCTTCCAACGGAGCCTGACAAATCTCTTGGTCAGAAGGAGATTCTACTACCAATCTTCAAAACATTAAGAATTCTAGTTAAGTTACTCGAACCTTGAATACAATTCATAGTCCTTGGTGTCACCTGAACCTTCTTAGCATAATTTTTCGTTGCTAAGGGCATCGGCCATGACTTTGCTCCTTGAAGTGATAGCACTTTTCCAAGTCATAATCAATTTTATTCCAACGAGGATATCACAAGCTCAAGACCATCTTAATGAAGATGTCTTGTAAATTCTTGTGATCCTCCTAGATGTTACTTTTATGCCCAAATAGATAGTATCTTCATGCTCCACAATGTATAACTACAGATCATAATATGTTGGGTAATCCAACCCACGCTTCCTTAGTTGACTTAATGAATAAGCTACTACTTTTTCCTCTTGTATAAGGACACATCCCACACCTTGACAGGATGCATCTTAGTGGATATAAAGCTCTTGTCCCGATCTGGCAAAGCTAATACATAGGTTTTACTTCACCCCTTTTTTTACTCCTTCAAAACTTAGCTGAGGTATCTTGATCGGAACTTAAAACCTTTTCCAATAATACTATCAATATCTTGATGGTCTTGGATAAACCTCCGTTGAACCTCTAACCAAACCTCATCACTGAAAACTCTGAGTTTCTCTCACATCCTTGGGTGGGTTCCTATCACATCATTAACTTTCTTCAATCCAAACCTTCTTGTCATGCTTAGTATATCATTGGGATTTCCTAAGACTCCATAGAACCATCTATAGTTATCAGATATCTCATTCCTATATCATCAACGCCTACTTGTCCTAGGTATGTTGAAGATTGGACTCCCAGCTGAGGATAGCTCGAATTACGGAGCCATATTGACGAATGCATCCATTCCACGTAGATGATCCAATAACTTATCAACCAAGTAAAGGATACTTAGTCTGGATGATGAAGCCCTTAAGTGGTATACATCCTCTGAGTATACACCTTCTAATAGGTCATTCTCATATTCCTCAGGTGCAGGTTGAATACCCTCATACTCAATTCTTTCTCCTAATGATGTTATTAGAAGCACCGAACGTTGGGCATACTTAATCCCTCCTTACAAGCAGACAACCATCCCATTCAAAGGATAACATCAATGTCCATTAACTCCAAAACAACAAGGTTTGCCTCAAAGTTTACCCCCTTTATACCAACACTTACTTTTGGGCATATGTTGTTTGCCTTCATTTCTCCTCCTAGAGACTTAACTATCACCGGTCTCCTCATTGGAAGCATAGTTATCTTATGATCTTCCACATATTCCCTAGAGATGAATGAATGTGAAGCACTAGGGCCAAACAACACCAGGGTGGGAGTTGAGTTTACTACAATCAAACTATAAATGACCTCCTTAGCTCCATGAGTGGTAATCATATCCACATTGTTCAGACTTCCAGGGATGTAGTTTCGCTTTAATTTATTTTCTTACACTTGCTTCTTATAGACATTCTGTTCTAGCTCCTGCTGCTATCGATTCTGGCTTTGATTACTCTCAGCAACATCTCAAGACAATCGTTCTCATAATGTTCAATCTTACCACAATCATAATCTTCCTCACTAGTAGAAGTATTTGTCTTCATCAAGGTGATAGTGGGAGATGACAGACATGGCTCTTGAGAGCTAAAATGTTGCACTTCATCATAGGGTTACTGATACTGACCCTGATCTGTACTCCCAAGCAGATTCATAGGGTGTGACTGACATTCTGGTTATGTAGCAAAACAGAGACAAGTGTTTCTTAACTGGCGTTGAAGATCATGCTTTCTCTACTTCTCTTCCATCTCTCGATGCTTGTTCCCAATTGCAATTGCTCTGTCCACCAATATCTAATAGTTGGCATACACAGCGGTCATCAGCTATAGTTGCAACCCATCATTTAGTCCTTTCAAAAAGCATTTTTTGCTTTTTAGCATCACTATCCACTTCTCTTGGAGCATAGCGTGACAATTGAGTGAACCGGTTACGATACTCACATAGTGACATAGATTCTTGCTTCAAGTTGAGGAACTCTTCTTGCTTAAGTTCTACCTCTCCTAACAGAATATGGTAGGACCTGAAGCTCTCGCTAAACTCCTTCCAGGTGATCTGTCCAACATTGTGAGGACATCCATCCTGGTAAGACTCTCACCAGTCTTGTGCTATGCCCTGGAGTTGGCTGGATGCAAAAAGCACCTTCTCATGGTCATCACACTGAGCTATGTCCAATTGTCGCTCCATAGCTCTAAGCCAGTCATCAGCTTCTAGTGGTTTGCTTGTATGAGAGAATGTCAGTGGGTATAACTTCATAAATTCACCACGCTTGTCAATAGGTGGTGCTTGATGCGGGTTGTTCAACACACTTTGAGTAATAGTCTATAATAACTGAGTCTGCATCATCAAAGCCTGCTCTATAGATGGAGGATTAGGTGGCGGTGGATTAGAATTGGCAGGATTCCTTCCCAGTGAGAGCTAGAATCTACAAAACCACCTTCACTTTGACTACCCCCTTAAGAAAAGATCAACTAGGGAACACAAAACAAGTAGCTTGCACCTTCTTCTAGATAAGCTAACTAGTATCAAGACGTTCTGACATCCCAATGATACTCTCATGTATGGGCAAGAACAAGAAATCTAAAATTCCTCGCGAGCAGAGAAACAGCAGTGCAGTAAAATAGCTGTAACTCCCATTCTATTAATCCAATGAAATTGTAGCTCATACCATTGGAAAGCTTATGAAATCCTCCACAACTTCCTTATAGAATGCTTTTCCAAATTCTGTAGTTCAGGTAGCCAAAAATAGTGCACAACAGAAATTGCTCTAGGCTTCAGACAACACAGGTGCATCATCTTGTGATTTTCATAATTCCATAACCAACATAGATATCATGGTGATTATTGTGTTTAGAGAAAGATGTTGAAGTCTACTATTGTACATAATTTTTCTATGATTTTTGGTCTTCCAAAAAAGGAGATAAAAGCTAAAGAGGACAGGCTGCTCTGAAAAAGACAGGATAGAGGAAATAGGAGAAACCAAAACCCAACTATTTATTGCACTAATCCTTATACCTTAGGCCTATAAACTAAATGAAATTGTGGACAAACCCCATAAGATCATTGCACTCACTACAAAGATCCAAAACAAGCATAAACATAATGACAACCAACTGAACAATAAAGGTTCATACTTCAAACATTGACTCAACTAGCGATACTATCGTTTTCTCCATATTAAGGGCAAAGATCCTAAAGCTCCTCTTCCGATGACGCAAGAAGATGGTAAGAGAAGGTTCTAAAAGCATATCAAATCAAGGAGTGGAGATGAGAACAAAGACTTTAAAATAAGCACCAAGGTAGAGATGAATAGCAAGGGTAGAGATATAGTAGAGAAGAAAATATCAAAGTTCATAGAGCAAGGATTTTTATAGCAACTTCTAAACCTTAAAACGACCCGTTTCTACTAGGCTTGTGTCCTACAGTCAGCATTGCTCTGATACTACTTTGTTGCACCCGGTTTTAAGAACAAAACCAGATACACACTATATATGAGCCCAGAAAGTCATATCCCACATATAGCTACAAATAAGGGTAATATCAATAGACAATGCTCAATATATAACGTACTTAGTATAAAGAATATAACCTTAGATAGCAAATAGCGAAAAACACAACTCCGATCTTCGGGTGAAGACTCCAGTTCCACAGGGACAACTAACTGGTTGATCACAAGCCTAACTTCTTCAAACTCTAGCAATCTGGTACCCATCTAGGATTTTTATCCAAATAATTGAAAAATAAAACAAGCGTAAGTACATGTTGTACTCAAATAATATATCATGGGGTTCATGAGTCTCAAAAGGCTGACACTAATTTAACTGCGATTAGCTTTTAATGAGTCATCTTTTAGCAATTGGGTGGCAACAAGTTTATTCACAGGCCCATATAAACACATGATCAGGTAAGCATAAATAATGAATAGCATAAACTATAATCATTAGTGAGCATCTTTATCATCAGTATCATCAGTGTTCATCATCTATTCCGTAAGGGTCTAATAAGGCCGCTCGTGACCGTGAGCATGGCTGATATACCAGTTATACACTCTGCAGAGGTTGTACACTTTCACTGTGAGTCGTGATTTACCCTTTCGCCCGAAGTAGCTAATCTCTTGACCCACTTTCAAGGAAGGTCGACAGGGTTCACTATGAAGCCTTTCAAAGGTTCGTCTAACAAGTTAGGGCCATTAGATTCACTCGGCAAACAGATGTAGAGCCCCCTTCCTGATGGCACAATGGGACAGAGGCCGCACTATATCTGATTTGGTAAGCCATTCTTATGCCATAAAGGTAACCTTTAACAACCTAGAAAAGGTCCTCATACTGAGCTAAAGCCAGAGCCATATAGCCCTCGCAGCTGTATTGTAAGTCTCGGATGTTTGCTTATAGATAAGTCCTTAAGGAGAGGAATCTAGAGCACCATAAAAATAGCCCAATGCTCTAGCCCCCTGGTTCCATGTTGCTAAAAAACTTCTTTTTGTGTTTATTGCATATACCATTAGTCAAGTTATAAGATCATGGCTTTGGTTGAGCACTAGCATCATACTACCCAATGCAATAACCCAAAGGTGTCAAGGAATCCATGATATCAATTAGCTAGGAAAATTACTACAGTTGCCAAGATAGACACATGCAGCATGAATTAAATGATTAAAGGTGTATAGGACAACAAGGAAGATCCCTTGCTATACTTGCCTTAAACTCTGATCCTTCTTCTAGTCCAAAGCTTCCAAGGAACTCCTTCTTGATCAACACGTAAAGCTCACCGACTGGATAGGCTCATAAAGCACCACACAAACATCCATGCAATCATACACGAAGCAAACAGTAGAACTAAATTAGAACAGTACACCAAACATATGAAATAGCAAGTAAAAAGGTTTTAAAGATGTTCTACACGTTACTACGAACACAAACGCGAAAAGCACTCTAATCGGAGCTATAACGAAGAAGTTATGAATTAAACAAGATTTCCTTTAATAAAATAATAAATTAAATCTAACCTCAAATTTCAAAAGTTGAAAACATGTTTAGCAATAAGATGAACATGTAGATTACTCAATTACGAATCTAACGCAACTTAAACGGATCAAATTAGAGCTAAAACGAAGATTTTATGGCCTAAAGAAAACTAGTGGCAAAACTATAAATAAGTGGATCTTCTATTTTGACTTAAAATAAATAAAAATTGGAATTTTAAATCTGGAGTGGACTACGGGTTCGAATACGGAAAAGTGCAGGGGATCTTTTGCAAATAAACCTGGCGAAGGGGTATGGTCTAATCTCAGCCCTTGATCTTGGATTGGACGGACGGAAACAAATCAGTGAGAGAGAAGGCGTGGTCGGCGCCGGAACAGGAAGAGGAGGCGACGGTGGACATGGCCGGCGGTGACCGAGCTCGTCGGCGCAACCCGAAAATGGTCCTAGAGACCACGATTTGACGCGGGGATTACATGGGGAGAGAGAGGACGGCGAGGCAAACTCACCTCGGCCAATCTAGGCGACGTGGAGTGGACGGCGACGGCGTTGTGAGCTCGAGGCGGTGGCTGCGCTAGGGTTATGCGAGGGGGCGGCGGGTGCTCGGGATGGGAGCGGCGCGTGCGGGCTTGATATTTATGGGGGCGGGGAGCTTGGCGCGCACGGCAAGGCACGGAGACATGGCGGCGTCGGGCTTCCATGGCGTGGCGGAGAGTCCTAGGCGGCTATGTCGCGAGGAGGAAGAACACTGACAAACGGGTCCCACCAGTCGGCGACCGAAGGAGCGGGGCCCGTGCGTCAGTGGAACATGGCGGAAGAGAGGAGGCGGGTGCGTCCGCGCATGGGCTTTCCTACTGGGCCGCCAGCTGGGCTGCGGGAAGAGGGAGAGAGGCCGAGAGGGGTTGGCGCCGAGGTGGGCTTGCTGTTGGGCTGCGGGAAGGAGACAAGGAGATGGGCCGCGGGGTAAGGCCGGCGCCAAGGAGAGGGGAGAGGGGCAGGCCTTTGGGCCATAAATGAAAGAGAGGGAGAAGAGTTTTGTTGTTTTTCTTTTTTTCTAAATTCTATTTTTAAATCTATTTTCAAACCATTTCAAAAGTATTTGAAATTATTTTGAATTTTTGGACAAAACCGCTCATCACAAAAATAAGTATGCATCAGCATGAATGCACAAAAATGTTGCTAAATTCCTATGATAAATTTTAATTCAATGAAAATTATTATTTTTTCTATATTTTATGAGCACAAAAATTCAAAATTAACTCAATTTACATCTATTTAAAAAGGAGCAAATTTTAGGTCGTTACCATCTGTGTTCTAGCAATTCCTCGATGGCCACGTCAGACGACGACAATCAGGGCTGTGAATCGGACCGCAGCAACACGTCCCACTAAACGTTCATACAACTACCTCCAAGAATATAACAACCTGCAATCAACCTGCTACTGACCTTGTATAATATCGACGCCGAGCACTCTCTCATGGTTTTGCACAGTTACTACAAGGGCCACTAGATGCTGCCACATCTACTTGCTCCTAGCATTGTATTATATTTGGAGCCAATGAACTGTAATGGTTTAGTATACCCACCGCACTTCATGGTTTAACAAACCAGGTCTTTGTTTGTATATATGTAGACCAAAAAAACATATCCTACTAAACTCCTGCCAAGTGTTATATACAGTTAGCTCCATGTTTAATATTTATACTAGGTAGCGTGCTCATGCGTTGCTACGGGATAGCTAACAATTTATACTAAAAACACACGGATCGCACGATAAGATAACAATACTGTAAAAATTAAATATGAACGTTAAAGTTACAGTTAATCCAAAAAGCAAAGTTTATGAAATTAACAGTCACAGAGAGCACGGCGTCACATGCTTACAAACTCTACTTTATAGACCTTTCCATGATGCGCCTAAGATAATATTTTATATCGACGGGAAGAAATCTCCGATATCCATTTCTTTCGTGCGTTAATAAATCTACGAATAAGTACCGCCGCATCTCCGTACCATCCTGTACACAGGCTCGAGTATATATGTCAATATTAGTGCATGTCGCATGGGTAATACTACGTCTCTTGAAAAATCTTCCACAAAAACTTAAAACAAAGTGTTATACTCACCATATAAATATGTTTGGCTTTTGGTCTATTCCACGTAGACATATACTATAGAATAAGATATCCACTTAAGTGTCTGTGGTAAGATTCACGATCAGCGATATATAGAAATAGTTAAAATGTAGGTATTATTATTGCAAGCCATATTGACTCTGAGTTAGTTACCCATCTATGTTATCTGCAATGTTTTCTTCCCGTCTGAATTTCCATTTGAAGACATCCTCATTCCATCTAGGAATATGTACATTCACTGCGTCTGTGTACTGCAAGGTAAATCTAAGAGTGTACCTGGCATACATCAGCGTTGGTGTGTCTTTACACCAGTCTTCAATAGGTCTAGGATCAATCATGATAAGCATCTTCTCCTTCTGATCGAAAACATAAAGCATATACTTTCGAACGTGTAGCCATGGCAAAAGAAACTGCAAACATGGTAGCGTTTAGAATAGTATATAGGAAACAAGTAATAAAAGCAGGAGCAAGCGACTTACGTATCTGCATTGTGCTAAGCTATATTCCATATCCTCACATACACCAATCGTAGCAGCCATTCCTTTCTTTGTGTATTTTTTATGGTATTCTGGTATTTTTATTAAAGCACACATTTTCTGAAAGAGAAAGATATCGAGAGTCAGGATTAGTATAACTTGGCCTACTTTATACAATTTGGAGAACAACAAATAAAACAATATAATATAGCACGATAAGAATTTTAAAAATGTGCTTACACAGAATCTCAGGTCCATGTGATGCTTTGTAATACTATTATATTTTTTTATTATATTGTACTCTCGAGCTGCCTGAAAACGGACACCTAAGTTGAAACAGTTCTCCGAGATGTCTCGATTGCTCATTAACAACTCTTGTAGGTCCTTAACACTTAGGGCAATCATGGAGGGATGAAAACCTTTAACCCAAGGCTTCCTGCAAAGCATTAGACATAGATGATGGTTTTCGTCATATAAGATAGCACACTATTATTAGTAAATAAAATAATTAAAATAAGCATGTAGCTTACTTCAACGTCGCTTCATCCTAAATTGACATGACGTAATCACACAGTAACTCAGTCATCTCTTCCTTGTTCATTGGTATGTCTTTCATGGCCTCAAATGTCCAAAACTCATCAGGGTCTTGGTTGGCATGGACTTGTGGGGATTTATTCTAAGTTTGTATGTGTTGAGAAGTGCCCGTTTGAACCACTAAGTATTCGGCCTCCTCAAAATGTTTTCTCTTTTTTGTGGACACTTGATCAGCCATCTTTGATTCTCTATTATGGCACAGTCGCTTGGGCTTCCAATATTTTCATCCCTATCAAGATATGGAGCACCCTTTCATTTGTTTAACTCTGACGATAGCAAGATCGCCGCAAGCTTCAATCTAAATTCTTTCATATCATCCTGCACGATAGTATGAACCTAATTAATTATTAATTAAAAACCCACAGCTAGTGCACACTCATAACTTGTGGTAAGACGCATAGTTTACCTGATTGAACTCGTCTGACAAATCGTTCCTAGTCCAATACTCCATAAAGTTTATTAATAATAAACCTCATGAAAAACTACATACAACATTAATAGAGGTTCAGGCTCACATTAGATCAAAAGAGCAAAGACACATAAAATTCAACTTATATGATATGCCATTATTTATGACGTACCCATCTATTTGTAATAATTTGCCATGGAAAATCTCCCTATCCGGCCAGGCATCAACCTCAACATCTAGCCATTTGTGCTCTTTCGGGCCTGTCTTCTCCAATATGAAATCTATCTGTTTCCGCAATCCACCTCGCTATTTGTTCATAGAAGAACGAATCAATCAGCATTTCTAAAATATAAAATGTGTACAAATAGCTGTGTTAGGAAATACCCACAATTTTATTGAGGTCAACACGTCCGAACATCTCGCCCAAAGAGTCTAGCACCTGAACCTCACGTTTGTGGGCGTTTATAACAGCAAGGTACTAATGTGTATTTGTAACATTTATTGGAAGGAACACCTATCAAATCAAACAATAAATATTTTGCCAGGCATAAAAATTGATAATGAAAGACCAATAGATCGTTTAAAAAAATTACTACCATATCATGCTTCAAGTAAGCTAGCACCCTTTGAACTAAACCAAGACGCTGTGAAGTGTCACAGTTAGGGTAATTGGCTTCAATGGTCTCATCCTTTTCTCCATCCCGCTTCATGATTGCAACTAAGCACGCAGTTTCAAGATAGACTGTACCTCCTGGCCTCTTTTTCAAACCCTCCTAGGCCTTCAGCAGTTTAATATAAGCATCTATGACCTGCATACATTTCGCCATTAGAGAGAAAGGGCATTGAAGTTGGCAATGTTTGATTGAGTATTATGACTTGCATCTGTTACCTCATCAGACAAGTATTCGTATAGCTTAAAAAGACATTCCATGTGGTTTCTCAACACCGGAACATCATCTATTAGCACAAGCTCCTCATTCCCAAGTGAAGATGGAATTTTTTTGACAGATTCAATTGTGGCTCTATCAGTATCGGTACAAACATAATCTGAAAAGAGGGTTAAATTAAAGTATACAACAATAGTTAGCAGTTTTTCTAGGTTAAACCATCAAAGAGAAAATATCAATACCTTTTGGGCAACCGGTGAAGACATAGATTTTTTGGGTTTATTTTGTATGATTATGATTTTCAAAAGTCCTTTTTCTACCGTCGGATCTACCCCAGAAGTTGATAGGGCCTTTTCATCATGGGCCGTGCTAAAGCCCTGGTTAACTGCTAGAGCTTCGTGGGTAACTTCTGTACTCATGCTTTCTTGCAACCATCTAGAATCATCCATAGCCTCACTGGAATTTTCTGTTTGTACAATATCTTCTAAGGGGCCTCCATTTTTCTTTGAAACCGTTGCATCTGAACTATCCATCGAGACCTAAAAGACATACATATTAATTTTTTTTAAATAATTAAGGTACATAAAACATGGATGTCATTAATTCAGAACTGAAATAATATATAGCTATATAAAATTATATTGTCTTTGTTCAACTTTGTGTTTAAAAAAAGTATTATATACTCTCAGTTTAGTTTTCTAAGCACTAATAATGAAATCATTTAGATTTGTTCTGTTCAATTGAATAACCAAACAAAAATAGCGATAATTATTTAGATGATTTAATCAAACCCTAATTATGATGTATTTTTATATAGCTATATATCATTTCAGTGCTCACACCAGGCAGCTTTGCCTCGGTGTAAAGCAGGCAGCCCCAAAATAAAAAAAGAACAGTTTGGTCCTAAATTAGTATGAATGGTTAACTGATTATCGAACTAAATAATTTAGTTGAGGGATATCAAACATGGATATGTACCTTAATTAATTAAAAACATATTCAATTATTTTAAAACTACAATCATGCCATATATATAGTATCAGGTTTTTTCACAGAGAAATGAATGGTAAGGAGGCAGACCTGGACTGCAGGTAGCCTTGGCCAATGGTGTCGTGACCAGCCCTGAACGACTTGTGCTAGCTGCTGATGCACCGTTGCCGGCGGCAGGTTCATGGACGGCGAGGCTTGCGTTGGAGACGGCGTGAGGCCTGAGGGAGCAGTGATGAACCAGAACCACAGAGCCTGCAAATCTGGGACCTTAATATATTAGAAATCACACGGCTAGCGTTGATCCTCACGGAGACAAGAGGCAGAAAAGAACAATTAATTAAATTAAGCAGTACATGAATTTTTAGTATACAGTTAAAACAGGATTGAAGATCACGGTATACCTTAGGCCAATCGTGGGAGGACCAACGGTTGGCTGTGGAACAGTGATGCAGTCCACTGGACAAGGGATCCAAGGCGGGTTAGGCGGTCATGGTGATGCGTGGTACTCGTCTCCTCCTACCACCGAGAGAAATCACCGTGTATTGGATAGACGGAGGTCGCCGTAGGTGGCTGGCTGTATCACCGAGGTGAGATGATCAGGGCAGCAGGCACTCGCAGGCCCTTGGTGAATGGTTGTCCGCTGCAGGTAGCCCCTTGTCAAGGCTGGGAGTGGGAGGTGAAGGAATTATCGGTGTTGAGCTCGGGCGGCAAATGAGGAATGATGACAGATGGGCGTGGAGAGGTCCTTAAAGAAAAGAAAAGAAAAGATGGAAAGGGTGTCCACGATTTCGGAGCAGTTGATTTTGCATGCGAGCATGCGGCCGATTTGTGAGGGGCGCTGATCCTGCGTGGTGCCAATTTTGCATGGAGGCGCCTGCAGCTGATCGTGAGCAACAGAAAAGGAGAGGAAATCGGAAATATCTGGAGGAGGCGTGGATCCTAATCATGCATGGGAAATTAGCAGGAGATTGCCTCAACTTGAATATGTGGTTATTGTGTGTACTTTTATTACGAGTCTAAGAAATATGGAAAGATCTCTACACAGATCTTGCACATGTCGCAACACATACAGACTCAGACAACCAGACTATAAGTGGGTGGTGTGAGCAAAAGTTTGGCACCATACTCGAAGCGAAACGTGTTGAAGTGAGTGGAGTCTTAAGTGAGAAATGAAAGAAAATAAAGAAATATTTACTCTATAATATTATTTAATTTTAATATTATTATGTATAGATGTAGATGTAAATATAGATTTCGTATTTTTAAAGTTTCAGGACATTGCAACATATGCACAATAACAATAATTTTTAATTGAAAATAAGAAAATCAGCATCAACCTGACGAAAACGACTCCGGCAAGCTGGGATATGGGATGCGAGGGTCGGAGTTACTTCCTGCGGGGTGGCGACAAACGACTCCGGCGATCTGGGATCAAGGCGCTCCCTACGTACGACGTCCTTCAATCACTTAGTAGTACGTACTACGTGCTAGCTCAAAGCCGTACCACCACGTGCTCTGTGCCTCTCTCCTGTTATCTTGATGACGTCATGTGAGGCCTATGAAATCACTACAACACCTACATTGTTAATTTGTTAGCATACATGACCGCAAATTTGATGCCCGTGCATTGCCACGTGCCAACAAAATTTAAACTGTAGTATATGTTGATAGATCATGATGCAAATCAAACCACCAAAATGAGATCATGTTTTGGTTGCTATCATGATGCCTTAGAAATAATTTTTGTTTTATGATTTATTATTGGAGTTGTGTAGCCTCCAGAAATCCAATTCAAACTGGGCCATGAAATTTTTAGGATTTACATGCTCCAAGAAGTACAGGGAATAAATTTTATAAAGAGATAAATTTTAGGATTCACATAGCCTCTGCACGTATCTATCCAAGACTCTTAAAGAGGCATGATTTCAGATCACACAAGCACTGGAGGCAATAACAAATAAAGAAACGCATCAGGGCAGGATGGGATTCACTAACAGGGTGGACATTTGTGGAAGACAAAAGATGTTAGAATCTCCTCGTGGCAGTCCGCAGTCCTCCTCGAGGGCACAGCAAGATGGCGAAGGCGATGGCGGCAGGCGATGACGATGGCGACGCACTATGGCGAAGCACAGCCGGTGCGCGAGGGAGGGCGCGAGGGCGGAGGCCGGTGCGAGCGAGGGCGAGCTCAGCTGGCGAGGGTGGGCGCTATGGCGAGGCCATAGGATTTATAGCAGAGGATTGATAGCAGTCTCTCTCTTTCCTTTTGTCTTAATTCTCTTTCCTTCTGTGTTAATTCTCTTTCCTTGGAGCAAGGCATAGGGGAGCCGGGAGAGGCTCGTTGCCATGTATACTGGTGTATGCAAACATGCAATGTGTATATGGATAGCACAATAATTTTCTACTTCCTATTTTATCGTGATTCCATGTAAAAAAATTGCAATGCAATGCAAGTGCTAGCTTTCTCCCACGATGCAAATATGCTAGTGCTAGCACCCTTCTTCATCCACATTACAATTTACAAACAACAAAATGTAAAAAAAGATTATTTCTATAATTGTTTCACAATACTAAACAAAGTAGCATAGTAGCATGGCCAAATAAATTTGCTTATAAATTGCATTAAACATATAGTGCTTCCCTCCAAATTCATCGATCAAGATTGTGATTCATTCTAAATTAGAGAAGAAAATGGAATCTTTACCTAGTGCATGGATCTCGAGGGGACTTGTGCCTTACTACCTCCAATGCTTGGTCACTGGTCACCAGCGAGAGTCGACGAAGAGGGGCCGAGTTGAGGCCTCAACGTAGCCGGCCACTGCAGTCCGTGATCGTGATGCGCATGTGCTACTTGCCTGCTGGTTGCTGCTAGCTAATGGCTGCTGCCACCGCAAGGCAGAACTGCAGTCCACAACAGCTTCCGCCCTTCTGAAATCCCGATGCAGATTGCAGGCACGCGGTCAAGATTGCCAGGTGAACGAAAACTCTCGATGTTTTTTAGTTGTGTTGTATTGTATGTATAATATAGTAGAGATAGAGATTAATCTCTCACATAGTTGCCATCAAGCGTTCAGATGAGCCCCATGCACAAGCGGCCGTATATAAAAACTCAAATGTAATATTCGAGTAAATATAAATGTGTTACACGACATTTTTCTTGAAATGTAAATATAACAAGGAATATGACTCAAAAACACATGGAACATAAATGATCATTTTATTATTCTCTAGCCAATAATCCAGTGATTGAGTCCGACGCAAAACTAGAGGATTAGAATATGTTTTAGTTCAGGAATGATGAGACTCGCGACAAGAACTCGGAGTACTCGTGCCTAATCCTGTAGCCGTCGCTACAAAAGACAGCGCAGCCGCCGGTACATCCTTCTGCCATGCCGCAGCCGCTGCCCTTGCAACCTACCTCCGGCGGCGGCACCGGCACCAGGTCCATCGTTCTGTCCACCCTCCATAACACCTCCTGAACCACGTCGACAGCTTGCTCGTGGCACCTCACGCACTCCCGGTTGGTCCTGCTAGCCTCCGGCTTGCACCCGTGGGCAACGTCCTCGCCCTCCACCTTCCTGATGTACTGCTTGGCCTCATTGTCCCCGTAGAGGAGGATGCCGAGCATGTAGGCCACCACCTTGTGGTCAGCAACGGCCGCCTGTCTAAGGCAGGCAGTGCCGACGGGTCCGTGCGGCCCTACGTGAAGACGAGCCTGAGACCAAGCATGAAGCAGGCCTCCGAGTTGCCGGCGTCAGCTAGTTTGTCAACGAGGGTGAGGTAGCGGTTGGGGTCTAACCACCTCATGGATTCCTCCCGCTCTAGCACTACGTGGCTCCTCACGACGCGCTCCATGCACGTCACGCACATGGTCTGGCAACTGCAAAGACACACGCACGGTACAGGTAGACAAATTAAATTCGTAAGTAATGTGACTCATGCGTGGGTGGACTGTGGACACATACATGCCACAGAGGCTACAAAGGTCCTCCATCAGGTGTGGTGAGGTTGTGGCGACAAGCCCGGCGATCTCGATGACTATTTCGTATGGGAGCGCCAGTAGCGTCCGCCATGCCACCCATGAGGAACCGCTCCGGACAGAATTCGTCAGGGTCTGTCCATACCTTGCTGTTCCTCCCGATCTTGTGTATGTCTGTTATGACGCTCGCTGGCATGCTGTCGGTGGATGCCGGTGTTCGAGCGATCACCGCGTCCATGGCACTGACATCGTGTTAGTGAGATACTATTTGTGCAATATTTAATTGAATAAAATGCATTGTATGTGTTAGTAATGTTCCGTTACCTTGCCTATGGTGTTAGAACCTCCTTAAATACAATATTCTTCGTGAAAGTTCCATCCACTATTAGGGTCTTCTTATCCTTATCTTTTTTATTTGACGCATTCTTATTTTTTTCCTTGGCATTCTTTTTAGCATTTTTCTTCCCTATCTTTTTGGCCTCCTCCTCCTATGCATCCGCATCAGGCGGGAGGGCAAGGATCTTAATATTCGTTCTTGACTTGGCTCTAGACATCGCAACGTACAACTGACCATGAGAGAACACCGGTGCGGGCAGGTACACACCCACGTTCAGGATAGTTTGGCCTTGTGACTTGTTGACCGTCATGGCAAAGCTCAACCTGATAGGAAATTGCTTACTCTTAAACTAGAACAGGAACATCTCATCATCGGACGTGCATAGCGGTATTCGAGGAAGGAATACCCGCTTCCCTGCATGCTGCCCCACCATGATTTCCGCATCGATTGTATTTCTTCAGAACCCCCGCACCACCAGCCTTGTACCGTTGCATAGCCCATTGGTAGGGTCAATATTCCTAAGCAATATGACAGGACACCTGAGCTTGAGCTTCAAGACGTGTGGAGGCAGCCCGTTAGGGGTCAGACTGTTAAGGAACTCCGATGGATAGTAATTATGTGGATCATCTACTACGGAGTCAAAACTGTGATACACCGTCTCGCCGCCCTGGAACATATCAATCATTTTCATATTGATCATGTCAACCCAATCGTTACGTGTAGATAAAATCACTCTGGTGGTGATGTAGTCTTTGTCCGCCATGTTTACATTTAGATCTGGAAAGATGATGCTGATCAATCTATGAAGATCTTTCTTGGCATCGCTAGAGTATGGGACACAGATCTCATCTGGAATACGTACATTGCCATCTTCGTTAACCTCTTCCGTTCCACCACCGCAATAGATAATCCACAAACCATAGGTCACTCTGAGCCCTCATGTTGCGGATGAGCTTTAGGTGGCGCATGGATTCCCAAAGATACGACCTTCGTAGAGAAGCACCAACTATTTGAGCCCTGGATCCTTTCCGCACAACAGGGAGGACCTATCTGAAATCCCCACCAAGGACAACAGTCTTCCCACCAAACGGTAGGTCTGACCTGCCCATTATATCCCGTAGGCTATTGTCTAGTGCTTCCACATTTTGCCTCTTTGTCATGGATGCCTCGTCCCAAATTATGAGAGCTGCTTGCTGCAACAACTTGGTAGTACCACTCTGTTTCGTGAAGCTACAGCAACCACCCTCTTCAACAGTGAGGGGTATCTTGAAACACGAGTGGGCCATCCTCCCGCCTGACATTATGGATGTTGCGACTCTAGATGTAGCTGTAGCCACGGCAAGCTTGTCCTGGCTACGTAGTTTTGCGAGAAGTGCCCTATACAAAAAGGTCTTTCCCGTTCCGCCAGGTCCATCCACAAAGAACAACCCACCTTGTTTGTTGTAGATAGCAGACATTATCTCACCATAGGCAAACCTTTGCTTGGTGTTGAGTGAGTCGCACAATAGCACATCTTCGGGATTCTGCTCGACGCTAGCTTCCTCAAATATCTCATGAGGAATATGGCTAGCATCGTCGTATGAGTGGTCAATATCTAGAAGAGGAAATGACCTTGTGTCCTTCCCCATAGACTGCAGCATGTTTCTAATGTCTATCAAAACCATCTGTTGCACCAAATCCGGGGATGGATTATTGCGGCTGTAGTCCTCTGACATTGCATCGTAGTGTTTTTCCACAACCACATCACATCATTCGGCTGGCAGAATACCAATATTGTTGCAAATAGCCTTCGCAGAGAGGAAGGCTTCTAGAAGAAAGTAGCTTCACTTAGACATTCATCTAGTGTATTGTCTTCTTTGATTAGACCCCTCCTTTCTGCAACTTCACGGAACGAAGGCAGTAGCACGCCATCAACCGTCCTAAGGTGTTTGTATGAGGTAGCACCAGTAATATTGTTTAAGAGAACACGAAGAAAGTAGCGTTCTCCCTTAGCAGGATGGGCCGAGATGACTTTGCCAACTTGGAAACGGAGTTTTTCCTTTTCTGCCAGAATTTACCATTAGACTGCTAGGTAAAATGCTCTGGAAAGTCCCGATACAAGATTCCACAGGCTTCCTCATGCATCCTATTTGCCTCGAAGTATGCTGTCAGCATTGACTCTTCTACACCTGGCCTATTAATGATCCATTCGACCTTGTCCCGTTTATGAAATGCCACCATGTGCATGTCGAGTAGATGAAGCTGTAGTTGCTATACTGGTGGATGGTTCTTGCTCAAGTCAAAGCCATATATCCTCCACAGTGCTTCTAGAGGCATCACCCACCGGGCGTCTCTATACTGCTTGATCTCATCAACGTTGCCTTTCTCGTCTACTTTGTCAGTCTCCCTCATCACCATTGATGCCCTGTCATGTCCCTTGTATATGTACTTGAACAGATACTTTACTGATTTGATGCTCCCACAGGCCTCAACATTTATATGGTAGTTGAAGGTACGTAGTAGGCAAGGGTTGTAAGGAACAACCCATTGATTGTCCAAGTAATGGCCTTGAACTTTTTGCGTACGACCGTCATTACATCACCGATAGATGGGGTACGAATCCTTTCCTAGTGACGTGGCCTCACAGAATGGGCGTGGGTAACGATTTTTGCATGACCCGTGGCCCACCATGCACGGACAGTATGGATTAAGCGTCCCATAAGGACCATGCATCATATGCTTCATGACCATCTTGTATAGCTCAGGGTACTTTTTCTTGTTTGGTAGCTCTGCAGTGATGATCATGTCATATTTCTCGGGACATGTGAGTTTGTACTTCTGTTCCATTATTAGCAAGAAGTGTGCATGCGGCAAGCCCCTCTTCTAGAACTCCACTACATATACGTAGGCCTTCACCTTCCCAAGTATGTCTTTCTCCATCAACATTTTTCTCATCGCCTCTAACTTTGCTCTAAAGACTCGTGTGACGAGATCTGGGCGGTCCTGTGGTGTCTGGCCTAGATAAAGTTCATTCTTGATCTCATCCCAGTTAGGGTTGCACGTCATTGTGAGGAAGATATCATGTTTACCATACTTTCACACCAGAGCCATTGCATCCATGTATCGGCGCCTCATATCACGGGGTCCTCCGATGAATGACGAAGATAGGACATTACGCCTTTCGACATTCTCAGCAGATCCTTCATCCGAATGCATGCTGTCCACCAGGCCTTGGTATAGGTCAGCCCTCAAAGTATCTTGATTGTTCCTCATGTAGTCTAAATGCGAGCTCTCAATCTTGATGTAGGTGTCGATGGCGAATTGCTAGAAAAGATGCCGGCCATAGAGTATTGGATTAAATATCCCTAGCCGCATATGGAACTTGTAGCAGTAGTAGTCGCGCACGGAGACACATGTATTCGCAATAGGTTCTATAGGGAGACATTGTTCGAATTAGTATCATGAGTTAACAGAAAGAGTTCATATTGCATTATTGAAAAGAGTTCAAGTTACCTCCATCATCATCGTCACCATTCTCATCATGCTTTTTGCGGATTGCTCGAGCTCGATCAACTTGAGCCATAGTCACACCCACTTTTGGAATGCAGTTGTGCCACCCGAGCTCACCCATTGGAGAGAACACCGGGTATGACAGTGGGTCGTAGCATGCATTATATGAGCGGATGTCGTGTATAGACCGATCCTTCCCTTGTAGGAGAACACTATGCTCAAATTGGCCATGATGCTCACTCCCCTCAACCCAGACGGCGGCCACCTCTGATGTCAATGGCACGTTATATGTTCTCTGGTCAAGCCGCTAGTCAAGGTTCAACACGACCTGGTAATCCTCGAGGTTTCCAATGTGTCCCATACTCCTTAGTTGCTGAGAGTAGGGATTCCCATTAAAGATACTAACCAATTGCTCTATAACTTCTCTGCCTTTTTGGGCGCATTGCTCACGGCACTTGCTCATCCGATGCTCGAGGGACGGATCGTCGTCGTAAAAATAAAGCTCGAGGTGTCTCTTTTCGACACCCTCCTCTTTACCAAATGATCATATGTTATGGTAAATCTGGCCATGGGCACGGAATGTGTAGACACTGCATATTTGCATGTTAGTGGTCACACGATCTAGGTGGCAGTACAGAGAAGTGAAAGAGAAGTGGCCATTGAAATATCTGATGTTTGCACGAAAGTGCCTAACATCAGCGTCTGAGCTTGACCACAACCTCATGAGCTCTGGTGGTGTCTCAGGAGTTGAAAGATAAATCTTTCCACCTCGACAACAGAATCCGGGCGGTTCACCCTCGAATTTCTTTTGCGTTGCAGTGCTCGCAGTTCGGCATCGACGGTAGCATGTGCGACTCTGACAGAACATTAGCGTAAGCCCTGTCGTATGGATCCGAGACATCAGACTCACTGTTCTCTTGCTCATCCGTGTTGAGATCTAGCTCGACGTCGGTTCCCTCCTCATCGTCTTCTGACAAAATGTTGATGTGTTATGCATTGAAAGAAAGTACGCCTCATCCTCTTACTTGTCCTCCTCAAATATGACATCCTCATCATAGTCTATGCAACACGACCACATATATGATGACAGAAACATAATGGCATACAAAAAAATAAAAAGGGATAAATATAATAAAGAAAATACCATCCTCAACCATAGAGTCTGGTGTATGAGCTTGTGCACCGTTTGGAGGCATTGAAGAGGTACCGTCAACTACAGACGGTTGTGTCTATGTACCTATGCAATTATTAGGTGGTGGAACTGGAGCTTCCTAGGTTACAGCATCTATAGTAAGAAAAGGTATGAGTTTTTGGAATATAAGAGCGAAGGTGAAAGTACCAACAATATATAGTGATCAAGGCTAATTACCGTTGTAAACCACACTCAGTTGAGTCGGGTCGTTCGAATCATTGCACTTTCCATCCGCATACCCTCTAGCCCTTCTTCCAATGTTTGCTTCAAAAGCCCGATTGTGACTGGATAGAAGGGAATTTCTCTCTCCAGTGGTCACTCGATGCTTATGTATGGTCTGTGCCGCAGCCAATTCAGGGGTCTAGACTTCTAGATTTTGAAGTACAGTCGGCGCGATGTCAATAGGCGTGCCCCTCGATTCGGGTATTTCCATATCGTGTGAAGGCACTTTAGGTGAAGGGAAAATATGCTGAGGGTTAAAGTGAGGGCTCTCCATGGCGATTGAGTCCGGATGCAAATTGTTAGCTCGGTGTTCACTCACCATCATTTTGTAGTTTTTATTGCTCTCTTTTCGTGTCAACTTCTTCTCTTGTGGAGTCATATTTAGTTTTCTTGCTGCATTTTTTACCGCATACGACTCACGCCGCCTCTTGTTTATTAGCGCCTTTTGTTCAGGAGACATTGCAGCCCTTCGTGCTCTATCTAGCTCAAGCTTACGCTCTTTTGGACACGTGACAATATTGCTGATGGAACTGGATGCAGTTACAGCACCTATATTATAATACAAAAGCACGGTCTCAACGTCCAATCCATGAAGGACACACAATAATTAAAATTCTATGATAATAAAGTTTACGCAACAGTGTCAGCTACTTTGGTGTTCAAGCTCTTTTTTAAATTAAAAACAAAGCCACGATTAAAGGCGTACCCATTTCATGAGCAGTGTTGATATCCGTCTCTATTAAACCGTCGTCAATATCACCAGAAACTCCAATGCTTAAAGGGACAGGACCGTCTAAAAAATTAATGATATAATAAGTATCCTACGGCACCACGAAATTTTCGCTGTAAAGAAATCAATTTTATTACCATACTTGTTGACTGGGCAGTCTCCTTTGGAGTCATTTATAGCACCCTTGCAGACTTTTTCGGTGCATTTTTCGTTGCATACAATTCGCGCCGTCTCTTATTCAGTAGCGCCCTTTGTTTAGGAGACATTGCAGCATTTCGTGCTCTGTCACGATCACGCTTACGCTCTTTTGGACACGTGACAAGCCGGTTGATGGGACCCGGTGCATATCCAGAACGTATATGTCATGGAATGCCACTTTAATCAACGCACGCTAGGATGGTGTCTAAGCACAATTGTAATAAACAAACACAGGCACGATTCACCAGAATCTCAGGCAATGGATACAAAAGAATACCCGTTTCATGAACAATATTGTTATCTTCCTCAGTGTCAATGTTATCCACGTCACCAGTGCCACCAATAGTGCTTAAAGGTACCGGATCGTCTACAAATACAACCATACAATACAAATTGAATTATTCCATAACCAAACTATGTCACTTACAGTCGCCTCACCAAGCAATACTTTTATTTACAAAATAAGTCACCTGATAATTGTTGCAAGCCATTACAGTAGGTTGAGTTCCTATGGATCCAGTCACTATTTTCATCCCTTTCATTTGTTGTATTCCCATCTACAAGTTTAAACGTAATAAATTGTTATTAATCCATACAAAACAAATTGATCCTTACAATAAGCAAACTATGTCACCACGATTATTGCAGTCGCCACACCAATAAATACTTTTATTAGCAGAATAAGTAACCTGATAGTTGCTCGGCGCCATTACTGTAGGTTGAGTGCATATTGAGCCCGTCACTATTTTCGTCCGTTTGATATGTTGTATCCCTCTCACGACGTTTCTTGTTTCTTTCACTACTCTTTTCATCAGCCATTGTTGCATACCGTTCTCTCTCCCTCTGCCTCTTTTGCCCATTAGGATCCCCATCTAGTGGCACCAACCCCGGTCGGGTATGATTCCCTTCAATAAATTATAGTGAGGAGTTGCAAACATATGAATATAGATATGTAGAGATGTTGTATAAGTTTATATACCTCCATGTGTTGTATTTGTAAGGTCCCCCAAAGGTACCCGATCACCGGTTAGCCTTGGTGTGTCCATCAACACTACCTGTCACATATCTCTCACAACATGTAGTACACTGGATAACTTTGGCAAAAGTCGAATTGAGAAAGCATGTTTGAAGGCTATCGGCTATGGCAGGTAGAACTCAGAAAGAAAGACAACTGAAGAGCAAGTCACGAAGAAGCACAACTGCACGAGCAACAAAAAGGTGGGTGCCAATCAGAAAAGGATAGCAACTTCCAACAGGTGTTTCACATCATGTGAGAAGCTAATTTCTTTTTTCTTTCTTGATAATTATTTTCTCTGTTTTTGAAACTCCTATCCATTCTGATATTTTTTACAATTTTCTCTCTATTATAGAAGATGATCTATAATAAATCCTGTTTCATTTGCTCGTGCAACAAACAATCTGATTCTTTTAGTATTCTCGGCAACCAACCAGATAAATTCAGCTAGTATGTGATGATGGATGTATCCACTATTTAGCATTCAGTTAGCTAACTGTCTATTCTAAACTCTGAATGCATATGGGCCATACAGATTCTAAAAAGTAGTCGCAAACAAATCATGTCTATGATTACCTAGGACAGATGAACAACCAATCGGAAAGCTTCACAACTTCTATGATGCTTAGACTTGTCAGAGGAAAACTCTGGTTCCTATAGATTGCAAAAATAGTGATATCAGAATGGATTGATCTTGTGTTTTGACAAGAAGACAATTGATTGTGAGTCAATAAGGCAATTCAGGTTTGCAAATGATAAGAAGACAACCATATGACTGCATGTGACTTTGTTGGGTTAATACAAAGTTTCTAGATAAAGAAAAAATTAAATGGCCAATTGGATGTCGTATTCTCACCTCAGCCCTGTCCTCCTCCCTAGCATAAACAACAAAACAAGCAATAAATAAAGTGCAATTTTTTTTATCAAACTGAAATCACTCTTGGGTAGATATTAATGTCAGGAACAACAAATTCTCTTGAGGTTGTGCTAATTGTAATAGCAACGGAGTAAACCCTATATACTAAACCTATCACTGAAACTGAAATAGGGAACAAGTGTTACTGTCAAACTCTATCAGAGAAAGAGAAAGTTAATCAAAGCAAGTTTCAAGTCTAGCATAGGATCACTGAATTAATAAGCTAATGCTAGAAAACTATGCAGGCAAGTAATGATTACTTGGAGATTGGTCACTGATGGGATGGTTGAGATGCTGCTACTTTCTCCTGCCACTTCTACTTGGCGAGATGACCTGCAAGCTGCAAATGGAATGACTTGCTACAGATCGGAGAAGAATACCAATGGTTTAAATAAAAATTGGGATCTGGCACCTAGTTAGTTATCAGAATGCTAATTTATTTCAGAAAGTGACGCACTAAGGTTGCCCCTATATATTCAGCTTCTTTAATTTAAAAAACTTGTAGCTCTTTTGGTCAGAAACATGCATTAAGCATTTTCTCTTTAGATTGTACCTGCTACTCTGAGTTCAGAAGCTTGCAAACAAGCTTTTTTATCCATATGCTGCAACTTCATGCAGGGAGTTCAAAATGCAAAAAAAAACACCTTTACAGTCTACTAGCTTGTGTTTTGGGAGCAATTAACAATAAATTACCAAGCATATTTATGTGAATGTTTTTAGTTTTCTCACAAGCCCTATATATGCATAATGCCACAAGTTGCATCACATCCGCATGTAATTGATCTTTCCTGTTTCTTATAACTATCCATGAAGGGGATGCTTTAGAAATCTGATTAGCATATACATTATGCAAAGGAGAGGCGTCCTACTGAGCCATTCAGAAGCCCAATGCTTAATGCCACTCACTTTTCATAAGTAGTTTGAGACCTCATTTTGAAAACTACAGTGATTAAAAAGTAAGTCTACTTCTCAGTTCTCTGAATCAGTTAAGGCTTCAAATTCGAACGAGCTCCTTAAAAAGTAATTAAATTCAGGGTTAAGATATATGTGATTTTGAATTTGAAACCAGAGATCACCTTTGGATTCCCAATAATGATCTGTCGACGTTGTAGCTCCTTACTGTTGGTGTCCGATTCGAAAGAGCTGCAGCACGGATTGATTTCAGTTCTTGAGATAAAGTATACAATAGTGACAAAATGAAATATGGTTTGACTTCACACAATAACACATGCAGCCACACAGGTTACTGATAGGCTTTCAGAAACATCCTGAGTAAGTCATTGGAGTATGTAGTGACATAAGTGTGTGCCTACAGAGAACATGTGCCAAGGCTTTCTTGCAAGATTAAACAAAAGCAAGGAATAAATTGGTTTTTCACCATATATGATGGTTTGACAGGATCACTAAAATCACGAATGCCCAGTTTTAGCCTGTGAAACCAGTTAAATTCATGTATGTTGTATCGTCAAGAATTTGTGTGTCATAGGAGCATTGTGGATGAATCAATCAGTCACAGAACATGGTCACAAGAGGAAATCCACGACCAATTTCTCATGCCATAAGACAAACATGTTTTTTATAGCCCTATCTCTGAATTACACAACCAAGGAAACGAAAGCACATGCAGTTAACATTCAGAATAATAGAGTCAACATGCAGCGCACATCGGCAGCAAGCGCATATCGGCAGCAAGCACACAGCGGCAGCAGGCACACAACGGCAGCATCCACACAGCGGCAACGCACACAGCGGCAGCAGGCATCCAGCGGCAGCATCCACACAGCGACAGCAGGCGCGTACCAGGCCCGGCTACGGCCAGAGACGGCCAACGCAGTTCTACCGGCGGCGGCCATGGGAAACCTAGCGGCGGCGGCCATGGGAAACCTAGGAGCGGCGGCGGCCGGTACAAAGCCATAGCGGCGACTGCGGCACAAGAAGCACACAACCAGATCGATGGAGCAGATCGATGGAGTACATACCAGGAAGACGACGGCAAACCAGATCGATATGATGGAGAAGAACCACGGCAAAACTCGACGCGATGGAGGAAGTCACGCGCGAAAGGACAACGCCGTATCCACTGCACGTCCACGATGGAGGCGCCGGGATTCCGCTGCCGGCCTGCACGTCTCGCGAGGGATTGGCACGATCGCAGGAGGCGGTGAGGTATCGCGAGGGCGTTCGCGGTGAAGAAGGCCCAGCTTCCGGCTTCCGGCTTCCAAATTTGTCGCAGGGGTGAGGCGTGATCGCGCGGTTTCCTAATATGTCGCCGGGTGAGGTGGGATCGCGCGGGTTCTAAATTTGTCGTAGGGTGAGGCGGGATCGCACGGCGTGAAGCTAAGGTGAGGCTAAGTTTTTATCGTACCAGGTCTTTCTTTTAGTCTTTTTAGTTGCGTGAGATAGAAGAAAAACTCTTTTCCAGGTGGTTGTTTGTTTAGTTTGGGTCTTCTTTTCTATTAATACAATTCACTTCTCTTTGATTAGTTTAAAAACTATTATTATTCTCACTGTATGTGGTTGATTACTATTTTGAACTGATCATAAAAATGAGACGACAAGCTTCATTTGCATGATATGAGCACGAGATCAACATCAACATGGGAGGAATTTGTGGTAATAAATTCAACATTATTCTATAACCTTTTCAAAAAAAGAAAACATTATTCTATAAAGTATTAATAGAAATTAAAGTCAAATATACAGTTCATGGTCGACTTCTCTCTCTTTCTTTTCCGGTTCATTTTGACTTTTTGAGTTTGTTGTTGACATTTTAGATCCTCAAATCAGTATTTCCTCGGTTGCCACTCTGTACATAACGCCTCAAATTGTCTGGCGCTCAAATTAATTTTCTATTTTCCTTGAAGAAAAAAAAAACTCCAGATTTACTTGGTCAAACGTCGAAGCCCAAAGAAAACATGCCAACCTGGTGGCCCACTCCCACTCCCAGGCACGTGATCAGTACTCCCCCAAGCACGCGAAGGCAGCCACCAGAGCCCAGCCGCCACCGCGAGTACACCACCGAATCCTCGACGCCGCCGCCCGCCGCCGCTTCCAACTAATTTCGATTCGTTCCCCATTCTCACACCAGCACACCGCCACCGCCGCGCTGTGCGGACCATCCCAAGAGCGAGCTGCATTTGCCACCGAACCGGAGGGGAATCGGAGGCGCGAGGCGTGGATCCAACCGCCAGCGCCGCCCATGTCGAGCGGGGCTCGACCCCCTTGGCTGAAGAAGCTGAAGCGAATCATCGGACGGCGCCTCCGCTCGGGAAGCCTCAGCACCGAGGTCGCGCGCCAACTCTGCGACGAGGTGCTCCCATCGATCCAAAGGCATTCCCCGCCGCCGGCCGTTTCGGCAGCGGCGGACGTGTGGAGGGCCGACCGCCGCCCTTCCTGGGAGCTGGAGCAGTTCATCGGGAAGTGTTACCGATCGGGGGGCCTCGGCCCCGAGGACGCACTCGATCTATTCGACGAATTGCTTCCTCGAGCGAGGCCCGGCTCCGTTTACGCCCTCAACCAGCTGCTCACCGCCGTCGCTCGCGCCCCGGTCTCCTCCACCGTGCGCGAAGGCCCTGCGCTCGGCGTGTCCCTGTTCAACCGCATGGTCAAGAAGGTGGCTCCAGACATAGCTACCTACAACATCCTCATCAGTTGCTGCTGCGGTGCAGGATGCTTGAATCTCAGCTTCGCCGCATTGGGCCAAATCATTAAGACGGGATTGAGGCCACAAGCCATGACCTTCACGCCCCTGCTCAGGACCCTCTGTGCTGAGAAGAGGACGAGTGATGCGGTGAATATTGTGGTCAGGCGGATGCCTGAGCTCGGCTGCACCCCCGATGTCTTCTCCTACACCACACTACTCAGAGGGCTATGTGCTGAGAAGAAATGTGAAGAGGCTGTCGAGCTGATCCACATGATGGCTGAGGATGACAACTGCCCACCTAATGCAGTGTCCTATACCACTGTAATCGATGGCTTCTTTAAAGAGGGTGAGATACAGAAAGCTTACACCCTGTTTCATGAAATGCTCGATCATGGGATCCCTCCAGATGTTGTGACCTGCAATTCAATCATTGATGGCCTATGCAAGGTTAAAGCAATGGACAAGGCTGAGGAGATCCTTCGGCAGATGATTGACGAACATATTATGCCTGCTTGCGCTACATATACCAGTCTGATCCACGGATACCTCTCTCTTGGACAGGGGAAAGAGGCACCCCCAATGTCTTCTCCTACAACACACTACTCAAAGGGCTATGTGCTGAGAAGAAATGTGAAGAGGCTGTCGAGCTGATCCACATGACGGCTGAAGATGGAGACAACTACCCACTTGATGTGGTGTCCTATAACACTGTAATCGATGGCTTCTTTAAAGAGGGTGAGATACAGAAAGCTTACACCCTGTTTCATGAAATGCTTGATCATGGGATCCGCGAGATGTTGTGACCTACAGCTCAATCATTGATGGCCTATGCAAGGTTAAAGCAATGGACAAGGCTGAGGAGGTCCTTCGGCAGATGATCGACGAACATATTATGCCTAATTGTACTACATATAACAGTCTGATCCACGAATACCTCTCTCTTGGACAGTGGAAAGAGGCAGTCAGAATTCACAAAGAAATGTCTAGAGATGGGCAACGGCCAGATGTTGTTACTTACAATATGCTGATAGACTGTCTCTGTAAATCTGGATGGTGCGCAGAAGCTAGAGATATCTTTAATTCTATGATTCAGAGCGGTGAAAAACCCAATGTTTCCACCTATAGAAGTCTGCTTCATGGGTATGCTACCGAAGGCAATCATGTTGAAATGAACAATGTCAAAGATTTGATGGTACAAAATGGAATGCGACCTGATCATCGTACCTTCAACATACAGATCTATGCATACTGTAAATGTGGAAGGTTAGATGAGGCAATCCTTACTTTTAACAAAATGCAGCAGCAAGGATTGACACCAGACATAGTCAGCTATGGGACGATAATAGATGGTCTTTGCAGGATAGGCCGGCTGGACAATGCAATAGCACATTTCTGCCAGATGACTGATGATGGATTGTCTCCCAACATCATAATATATAGTGCTCTAATTCATGGTTTTTCTATGCACGGCAAATGGGAGAAGGCTGACGAACTATTTTATGAGATGATGGATAGAGGCATTCGTCCAACTGTCGTTGTCTTCACTGCAATGATAGACAAGCTATTCAAAGAAGGAAAGGTTACGGAGGCCCAAAAACTCTTTGATTTGATGCGAATTGCCAGTGTAAAGCCTAATGTGGTTTCCTACACTACAATGATTCATGGATATTTCTTGGCCGGTAAACTGGACGAAGTGCTGAAGCTCCTTGATGATATGCTCTAGGTTGGCTTGAAACCCAATGCTGTTATCTTTAATACTTTACTTGATGGCATGCTTTCTATGGGCTTGAAACCCGATGTTGCTACCTGTAACACTTTGATTGATAGCTACTGTGAAGATGGTAGGATAGAGGATGTATTGACTCTTTTCAGAGAAATGTTGAGCAAGGCAGCTAAGACTGACACTGTCACGGAAAATATAATTTCCTGAGTGTTATTTCAGATTGGAAGGACTGGCATTAAGATGGAACTCAACCTGAAGATGACCAAAGGAGGAAAACAGGTTCTTAATCTTAAGTAGGACGTGTTATGTTGCGCTCAGGTGATTTGGAAGTGTCATCATTCTGGAGAAGCTAAGCTATGGTTCTTATCTACCCTGTAGTATGTATATGATAGATCTTATCATTGTAAATTTTAGTATTGTGATGCTGCAAGTCTGAACTTTTGTTAAGTATGAATGAGGGGAGTCCATGCAATAAGGCCTATCATTGTATCTGCATCCTTTGGCTTTATTTGTTTTTAGAGCAATAGCCTTTATTTGTTTGCTGAAGAAATTCCGTTTTTGTTTTTGTACTCTTGAGGAGTTCAAGAAGACCTGGTGCTTAGTCTTGTGATGAAGTCTTCTGATTTTAAGACATGTTTAGAGTTTAGGCTAAAGTGTCTGCTTCTTTGTCACTGTTTCAATGTTGTACTGTTCCTCAAAGCTTTGGAGGTTGTTGCACCAGCACGAGTCAGTTCATACATTTGGGAAAGCAAGTCTACAATGAAGCTTACAATGCGAGTTATTTCAGTAAAAGTGATCTTGTTCTAGGTTCCCAGAACTAATCAAAGTAACCCAACAAAAGCATATCAACGACAACGAGCAAGTACATATGAATGGAGGTGATAGTTACCAATAACTCAAGGATGGCAAGCCACTGTCAAAAAGGCTAACAAGCAAAATTAGGCCCTCGCCACGATGCTGCCGTGCACGCTTGGTTATCCAGTCCTCGCTTCCAATTAGCCTGTGGTAGTGTGGTTTGACATTTCATTCAGTTGCCACGTGTGTGGCTGGTAAATTTAAAGCACCTTAATTTGTTTCTGATTGTATGGTTCCTTGATTTTAACAGAGTCAAGTGTTATTAGGACATGTTATGTTGTGCTTAATTGTACATGAAGATGTTTTGGAAGTGTCATCAGTCTGGAGAAGTTAAGCTGTGGTTTCTTATCTACCCAATAATATTTATCTTTTTGTTTTAACTTCCAGTGGTATTTATCCGGTGGGCCTTCTTGTCTTTGTAAATTTTAGTCCTGGCTGAATTTGGCAGCTCTTTACTCCAAAATTTGGTAAGCTTTCCCTGCAAAGGAAGAGATCGGCCGATGATGTCGAATGCAAAAAAAAATCTCCTAATTGATGTATATTTACGAACCAGTCGAGGAATATTCTTTAAAATATTTTAAGAGAAACATGATGTCCAAGATCGCTTGACGTGAGGATAAGAGACAGCTGGGAGCATGAGTTAATTTGCATATACGTGAAGAAAATTAAAGGAAGCCAGCCGGACTCCATATATATCACGTTATACGGGCTATCTCCAATACGAATCGGTCCAGAAATTGGCATACGTATGGCTGGGTACAAGCAAGCAAGCAAGATGGTCGAATTAATATACGTACGCATACATGGCATGCATGTCCTATATACCTTGCAACTATCACCATATATGAAATACTATTATGGAGGAACCTCGTCGATCTAGGACATTGCAGCCGGTGCTGAAGATGGATGATGTGACGGTCGGTTTTTGGCAGAGTGCAATATATGCAGGGATTGACTGGACCTCGGACTCCAATCCACGCGTCGTGGTTCAGGGAAAGAAAAGGAAATAGGAAAGAAACACATGCGTCGGCGTGGTTACCAGGTCAGTGCATGGTTTGGCCTGGGACAAGCAAAAATAGGAGACGTAATGGAGTTGGGCTACGTATGGCCAGATTAATTAGGAAATCTTAGTGTACTTATGAAAGAGTCTTATTCTTGTACGTATAGTCCAGCAGCCCTATAAATAATAAAGGGTCATGGCAGCTTGTAAGATATACAATTAATCAATATCAATTACTTTTCTTTCGGCTTCACGTCAATCCTTAGGAGTAAGAGTACTGTAGATCTCGACGAGTTCTTCAACAAGCAGAGCTGCATCGATCTGGTCGCGGCTTGTCTATAAGTACCGTCATGGCTTATACTTTTGTTCATAAAGCTGCATCGGTCTGGCCGACATCTTATGAGCTCTAGTATAAGTTAGTTATCGACCCTTATCTAGTTCAAATACGGCTGTATCGGTTAAGTTCGACCTCCACTGCTCGAATTATATTAAGGTCAAGTTATCGGTTCTGTCTAAGGGTGGCATCCTTCGGGTAGATTCATTAAGTCGCCGATCTTGCTGATGTTCTTGTTGCCATTAGTTTCAGCAATATCAACCTGCCCGATCGAGATCGATCTAGATCGTCCTCACATCCTTTTAGTCCATCATTTACTCTGTCACATTGCGATGGTTCTTACTCTAAACGATGGATTATGTTTTATCGGTTGTTCTACTGCGATCTTGATCGTGCATAGTACACGGCTAAGGCATGACTGGTCTTGAGAAGGTTTACTAGCTAGTTGAATCTGGTCTATAGCTCGTTATTATGACTGTAACGATTCGGTCGATCCCCACTGTTAGCACTTTAGATCAGAGTATGTTAGTTGGTAGATTTACTTTCGACCAGACGTGACCCTGGCTGTTTGTTATGCCTGCATCGGCTAAATAGTCGATCGCCCGTACCTTAACGCTTACAGTGTGTCTTCATGATTCTGTTAAATGTGAATAGATCTGTTTATTTCAAAAGGTTCTGTTGTCTTTATCACGACTGTCATCGATCTGGTCGAACCCCACTGTTAAGGATAATAGGTCATATCTGATGAGTTTATAGATCTGTCCATATTAAATAGTCGATTGTTCACATGTTGTAATTCATTTTCTACCCGAATCGACTATTTTAGCCGATTCGCGTGTGCTTTCACATATGTATCATGTTTTTCATGAACCTGTCAACATATAGATGGTTTTATGAATTTTTTTGTTTTAGTTTGTTATTATCATCATAGCTGTATCGATCCGGTCGAACCTCACTGTTGATAGCGACAGATTAGATTCAGATCGTTTGTAGATTCATTTGTACTAGACAGTCGATTTGTTCGCATGCTATATCTTCTCTCGTTAAACTTATCGGCTAAATGCTTTACACTGGTTATATCCATCTAGCTGATGATGTTACTTATATCTGGGTGTATTATATTCGTTACTATAAAATCAATCATGACCCGCTAGCTTTACAGTTTTTAACAGTCGATTTCTTCTCGTATCGACCGATTTAGTCGATTTTTTCGTCTGGCTGCTCCTGAAACGGCGTACTTGGAACTGTCTGAACAAAACTAGCATGTTACACCCTAAATTACTGATAAACTTTCTCCCCTTGTCAATTGCAGGTCAAATTGACCGGCACGCTCTTGGGAATTCGCAGGATCAACCGCTCCTGCGTTGAAGCCAGACAGATCTTCAGATCATTTCGGCTTGCCGTGTCCACCCGGCGCGGCTATCACGTTTTCGCACCTACAGCGGCTGAGGAGCTCAAGGGCATAGCAACCAGTGTCGATTTGGCCGGCGAAGACAGAGCATAATTGATCCGGCGGCGCCCCTTCAGCTCCACAACACCACGGAACCGTGGCTTCCTCTTTCTGCCGATGATGCTCACCGTGAATCTATTCGCTGCCCCAAGCGGCCCATGGTGTTCTGCCCTTTCCTCACTGTGGACTCCCGAAATTAGCCCATCACCGTTCGTCATGGTGAGTTTTGTTTTCCTGGATCGCCGTTGGTCAGTTTAATCAGTCATTGTTGGCAGCCGATAAGCCATCACCGTTCATCATTTCAGTTCAATTGTCTGTGCAAGCTTTGTCTCAACTCACGTCTCCTGTATCATCTGGCAATAGGTGCCGGCAGGCACGGTGATGATGGCCGATTCAGGTGATCGCCAACCAGTCAGCCAAGGCATTCAGTGAACAAAAATCAGGTCATCTGCATGAACTGGTTTATACCTAAATCTGTTGAAGTTCAGTCATTCATAGTTTCAGGCATTCATCGTTCAGTTTTAGGCTGGAATGTGTTCACTTTGGCCATGAAACAAATCTTCAGTTTCCATCAGACAATCTCAGTTTGGTCATTCAGTTTGATGTAGCAGGCTTTTATCATTCGGTTTGGTCTAGCTGCATACAGTTTGTTTCATAGTTTTAGACTTTCAGGTTTTTATATCAGGCTTGCATCATTCAGTTTGATTTATCTGTGTTCCATTAGAAATACATGCAAGAATGAATAATCTTCCTGGATGCATATCAGTTAAATAAAGAATGACAAAATAATTTAAGCCAACTATACTATCAGAGATAGCAAAACGTTGATAATTCAGCTAGAGAGAAAAAAAAACCAGCATTGATCTAATGTGTATAAGAGAGGTTATTTAGCTTTATAGTAGCAATCTTATTGATTCATCAGTACCAATACACTGAATTTCAGCTACTTCTTTGCACTGCAAGTTTGCCAGAGATTACCTTTCTGACCTTACATCTCGCCCTTAACCAATTATGTGATATTATAGAAGAATGAGGTTGTCAAAATTGTGATCCTAAATCGGACCAGAGGTCATTAAGTAGGATCACAACCATAGGATCTTAAATATGAAAATACTAGAAACATATATTCTATTTAGTAGAGTTATAAATCAAGCTCCTTTATCCGTAGGGAATCATTAAGTCATCTGTAGGTTTTGACAATCTTGCTTCTAATATATCTAAATATGAGTCCTAAGTTTAGGAGAAAAAAACAGCTTATACCACTTTAACATTTGATCTCCTAATTAAGGAACACAACTTTGGCGATTAGTCCAATTCAACATATGGGGCTGGACAGGATGCTCTGATAATGGTGGCTGCCGAGAATATCCTTGCAAAATCTACACTTATTTTGCTTGGGTCAGGAAGCTCAAAGAAATCTTGATACATATGCTGCTGTAGTTTATTGGTTAGTCACAGGGGCATCAATCTTAGTGTGGTTAGGAAGGAGACATGAACAGTTATGAAAATTTTAATAACCTTGATTTGTTCTTGTATGGTATCTGTTCATTATATATCTGTTGTCAGGCTTTATAGTTGGGGAAAGACTTCAGAACTGAAGCATGTTATGTTTAATCTAGATTCACATTGGCCAGTTTTGCATCCGAAGTACTTAGCAAATCCATTAGGCTATAACTACCTTGTCCTGTGTGGTAATCAGTTCTTTAGAAAATGAATGTTTTTCCCCTCCTGAGCCACCTAATAATATGATCTTTCTTTTTTGCTGTCTTCTTATGACTCAGCAGGACATATTTGTTTTTCAGTACCTGATGGAAGACCTTACAGTGCTCCCTCATCTATTATTCTTGCACCTCTTCGTAATCAGCAATGGGCACGCATTTGGGGCCAGTGTATTTCATATTCTCAGAATGCAGCACGCTAAGCTTCAATATCAGAACCCCTTCTTTATGGAGACTTTCATCATTGCTGCTTGGCAAATTTGGAAGCAAAGAAATAATTTTATTTTTTATAGAGGTCGCCCATCCTTTGGTTCTTTGAAAAGCTCCTATTGTGAAGAAGCTAGACTGCAGGCCCATAGATTCAGTGATGAAAAGCACCTTGTCTTTCTTTCCTGTATAGCTGCCCTAGATTAGTCCTGCAGCCCACCTCGGGCTGGCTTCTCTGTTGTTCTTCTGCTGTTCTTTTGACCTTTGTACAGTGTTCTTGTTTCCTTTTGTTTAATAAATCTTACAGTGGGGGTCTCCCCTGCTGTATTTTTCGTTCAAAAAAAATGTTCCTATAGTGGCTCGGAGGTAAACCTATATATGCTCATTTGTCTAAATATATAAAAATATAAGAAAGTGATAGGAAGCTACTTAGGGGTAGCATTTTTGGGCACAGCTTAATCTGATCTTTGAGTATCCCCTTCCTAGGTATTGGTTTTACCGTAATACTTTACTCCAAAGTTTCTATTACAAATATATTTATGTATCTCTTAATGGCATACTTTGTTCTATAAGGTTGACAAAGCGGCATCCTATTTGGAGGTAGTTAGTGCCATCCTTCAAATAGTGTCACTCTTGCAAATTAAACGGCTTTGATTAGGACCAGGAGTCGTTGAGCAAGTGCTTAACTAACTCAGTTTTGAAAACTTTCTTTGATGTATGAGATGATATGTTTGGTGTCTCTACTTCCTACAATATGATGTAGCCCAAGAGGTATTTTGCCCGGTTCATGGCACTAACAAGGAGCTATGGACACTAAAAGTGTTCCATTGATTAGCATAAGATTCATTGGATAAGTATGTTATATAAGCTATTAATTGCTACTACGGTATTTTAAAAAAATTATCGGGGACCAATACTAGGGTACCCAAAGAGGAGGAGCTAATAACGATCAACGTTGATTCATCCGAGCAGTCAAGAGCGTGACTATAGCTCTTGCTGACCCCCAGGCACACAAGCTCCACCTCGGCCGACATCTGGGTCCACGCACCGCCTCGCCCGACCCTTGGGTCCGCGCTCCGCCTCACCCGACCTCTGGGTCTGCTCTCCGCCTCACTCGATCCTTGGGTCCACGTTGCGCCTCGCCCGACCCTTGGGGAGGAACTCCGCCTCACCCGACCCTGAGGCCGGAGGCTCCGCCTCGCCCGACGGAGACCCATACCGCCGCCAACCACTCTAGGTCCAAGCGTATGGGCTTGGGTCAAAGCTCTGACGCTAGGGAAGAGACTAGCACGCCTCGATGTATCCCGCAACCCACGACGGGCCATACCTAGGGGTCCGCGTCAGGAACAGCGTCGGGCATACCGGTGCTATTCTACCTAACCCCCATACGAACACTGACGGGCGCGTTAGTTCACCACGACGTCCGTCAGGACGGAGTGGAGCGCTATGACTGGCAGACGACGCCTGCACATGGCGCCAGTGACGGACAAGGCCACAACAAGAAGCTATCCCTATTGACGTCTATAGGGTCGGCGGGACCCACATAAAAGGAGAAGAAGGACCCGGAGACCCCCAAAGGACTTCTTCTGCTCGTTCTCTTATTTTTCTCCTCTGTAGCCCATGCTCTCCCTTGGCCTATAAAAGGGAAAGCAGGGCGTCCCATTAGGGGGCATCAGACATCCGCATCCGAACTCAACTCGACTCGACTCGAATCAGAGCTCACCGCTACACACCACCAGAGACTTGGGACCAGTCCCTCTCTCGACCGTTTGTAACCCCTACTATGAACTTTCAGTGCAAGTAACACGAGCAGCAGCAACGAACTAGACATAGGGACTTTTTGCCCAAACCAGTATAAACCTTGTGTCCTCTTAGCACACCATTCGAGCCAGACGTGCGATAATATAAATTTACTTGTTGGTGGCAACTCGAAACACCGACAGTTGGCGCGCTAGGTAGGGGCCTTTTACGCGTCTCAACATCCACACCAGGCCTCGAATGGCTAGTCATGACCTCAGCTAGGTCCCGGACGCGCATGTGTGCTTCGGGGACCTAGACTTCATCGTCACGGCGGAGGAAGAGTTGGCAATGGCTCCCGCCACCATCCGACCTCTCCACTCCACCAGCCTCGACGCAATCGCCAAGGCGCTTGAGGAGCTACGGCTGCACGCACCGAAGGCCCACTCCCCCAAAAGCAACCAACTCCTCGACTTCAACTACGAGAGGTTAGAGCGCTAGCTCGGTGCCTTCCTAGGACCCCGACCATCCTGGGAGGACCTACGCCACCTCACCTTCTCGTTCGCCAACGTCATGGCACAGCTTGTCGGAGGGGAGCCACTCTCTCTGGAATACCTCATCCAAAGCACCTCGATAGCGCTCTCGTTCTATCTCCGCAACGCCACAGAGACCAACGGCCACCCTGTGGTGCAATGCACACCTTCATCCCCATGAACGATGGGTTCGTGGGGATGACCAAATACATCGTGGAGTCTTTCCATGACCTGCTCATGGGAGAATCAAAGTCACCCTGCGGCTCTGACTCCAGTAGGGGGAGTCATCACCCCTCTCATGAGTGTTTCATGGTAGGCACCCCCGAGGGACACGTCGAAAGCATCCACGAAGAGGAGGCTGAAAGGATCAAGATACCCAAGAGGGGGGTGAATTGGGCTAATTCTAAATTTTCTTGCAATAATCAAATCCTACGGATAGCCCAATTAACCCCTTGTGCCTAGAAAAGTATTTCTATCAAATCAACGCACAAAAAAATTACACCCTATGTTCCAAACTTACTCTAGCATAGCAATTCTATGAATGTAAAACAAGTATTGAATTGCTCAAAGTAAATACTCAAAGTAAGTGCTCAAAGTAAATAGGGAGAGAAAGGAACGCGGCGATGTTTTGCCAAGGTATCAGAGAGTCGCCACTCCCCACTAGTCCTCGTTGGAGCACCCGCGCAAGGGTGTAGCTCCCCCTTGATCCGCGCAAGGATCAAGTGCTCTCTACGGGCTGATTCTTCGACACTCCATCACGGCGAATCACCCAAAACCGCTCACAACTTGAGTTGGGTCACCCACAAGCTCCGCTGGGTGAACACCAAACTCCCAATCACCACCAAGCCATCTAGGTGATGGCGATCACCAAGAGTAACAAGCACGAACTCTCACTTGACCATGCGAAGCCTAATGAGAAGATGGATGCACACTTGTCTACTCTTGATTCACTAATGAGGTTTCACTCTTAGATTCTCAAATCACAAACACCTCACTAGGACCTTGCTCTTCTTGGCACTCACAAACGTGTTCCTCAGCTGTTGGAATGAGCAAAAGTGACTCCACTCACGAGTGGAGCTTCTATTTATAAGGTAGCCTGAAAAATGAACCGTTATGAGCTTCTACGGGATGACCGAACGCTCCGATCGTTTTGACCGGACGCTCCGGTCAGTTCAACCCACGAACAGTTTTCAAGTGATGATCGGACGCTGATAGGGTCTGGTCAGTACCGACCGGACGCGTCCGGTCGCTCTTGGATGCTTATTGTAAACGATCGGACACTGGATACTCAGGGTCTGGTCACCACTGACCGGACGCGTCCGGTCGCACTTTCTCAAGTCTGGACCCTTACTGGAGTCGACCGGACGCTGGCCCTCAGCGTCCGGTCACACGACCTTCCAGCGTCCGGTCACACCAGACTTGTTCTTCACAGTCAAATGAACTGACCGGACCCAGCGGCCAGCGTCTAGTCGCACCAGAGCCAGCGTCCGGTCAGTATTTGACCCTCCATTCACTTTCAACTTTCGATCATATGTGAATGAAGTTTGCTCCAAAGGATCTTAGGCATTCATAGGAGCTACCTAGAGCTAGTTTTAACAAGTGTGCACCACACCTAACTCACTAGACTCAACTAGGTCAAGCTACCCGTTCATACCCCCCTTCATAGTACAACCAAAGGAAAAACAAAGTCCTAAACTACTCTAAGTGTCTCTCCAACTTCAATCGACACTTAGAACTAGTCATCCTTAACCTTGTCGTCCATCCTTTGAAAACCAAAATGATTTCCATCGTAGGGGCATGACAACCTCGATTGCCCAATCGATCTCCATTATCATGACCTAATTTAATTGCCTCTGCAAAACACACGTTAGTCATAGTAATCTTGTATTGACATTAATCACCGAAATCCACTTAGGGGCCTAGATGCTTTCAATCTCCCCCTTTTTGGTGATTGATGACAATACCACCTTGAGTATGTTATGGAGTGAGGTTTTTGAAGGGCTTGGTTCATATAAGCTTTTGTCGATAAGAGCAAAAGAGTTAGGCAAGATTATATGACCCAAACCAACACAATGTACTCAAAGAATATGAATTAAGCATGAGTATGAGTAACAAAGCTCATTTGCTTCGAAGTATAAGCGCGGAAGCAAAAACAAATGAGCATCACAAGTGATATGACATATAGATAATGCAAAGTAGAAATCACACATGTCAACTATCACAATCACGTAGATAGCACTATCACACATATATATAATAGTATGCATGAAAGTAAACACATGAATGCATAAGTAATAGTGTATCACACAAATGAAACTCTAAATGTATATAATAAACTAATACTAGATAACTAGCTCCCCCTAAAACTCGCTCCCCCTGAGTCTACATACTCAAGCCCTCTCCCCCTTTGGTGTCAAACACCAAAACCTAAGGGTCGGTCGGCGGGGCTGCAGCGAATGAGTCGGGCGCTGAAGTACGTGGAGCAAGATGGAACTGGGCGCCATCATCATCTGACCCTAAGCTCTGAACTGACTGACCCTCTGAAGCAGGAAGTGTCGCTGAAGCGGTCTGGGTCTGAGCTGGGGCTGGTGCTGCCTGGGAAGCTGCTAGTATGTCTGTCATAGGATCTAACGAGGCGATAGACGAGGGGAGCCTCTGAGTAGTCACTGCGACTGGAGCTGTTGTAGACGGACCGGCGGTATGCATATGAGGCGGAGTAGGCATACCGGTCAACTCGCTGAAGGATGCTCCAAGACTCCTGGAGACTGACGTCTTAGGCACGAATAGCGAGGAAGACTGCTCTGGTGTGAAGCCCGTCTGAAATGGAGTGAACTGCAGGGCTACCATGGGTGAGGCTAACCACTAGGACACCTGTATAAGAGGTGAAGCAAACTGAGCTGGAGGCTGTCCCTGACTCTGGAGCCCACTGGGCTGTACTGCTGGAGTCATCGAAGTGGTAGGAGGCTATGCAAGCTGGGGCGAAGGCTGTGGCAGTGGGATCCCAATGGCTGTCACTACATGCTGCATGAATCCCATGAGCTGCTGCTGCATAAGTAACTACTGGTGCTGAAGGAGCTACTGCTGCCGCTGGAACTCATCCTGACGAGCCTAAAACTGTGCGAAGTTGGTAGCTATCTCCTATGCCTGGCATGTCTGATCCTACTGCATCCGCTCAAGAATAGCAATGAGAGCGGGGTCTGTCTGAGGAGCAGGTGGAGCAGAACTGGAGCTACCAGCCTCTGCATCGTGTCTGTGTGGAGGCATCTGAGGTATAGGCTGGTAGTCATCGTCAGAGCTGTCACTGTACTCGCTCACCTCCTGCTGTGCCTCTAGCTCCTCCTCCTTAGTGGCTACAATCCCTCTAATGATCTCATCCTGCTGAGCTACGGACTCTGGCATGTCGGGATGACGGCTAAGCTGTCTGGGTGCCTGAGGAGTGGTGTGCCTGATCCTTTGTGATAGGTTGTAAGCTGGGAACTCTGTGGTGGCACCTGTATACTCATCCATCATGCCAGGGGGCTTATCAAGCACTACTCTGCGGATGAGGAATGTGATCCAGTGAGCATAGGGAAGCTGCCTGCGACCCTTGAATCCCTCAGTTATAGTATCCTCCATCTCTAAAAGCAGGAGATCCCAGATATCAAATACCGTCTGCTGCATGATGGCATTAAGAAGCTAGAGCTGTAAGCGAGTCAGGCCCTCCCTGTATCCCAACCTGGGAAGCAGTGTCCTCCTAATGATGGCCTCTAGTACCCTAGCTGTAGGAGTCAAGTCACTAGGGTTCCTGCTTGACCCCTCTCCAAATGGCTCCTTGAAGCAATGTCGCACTAAATCTGTAGGGGACACCAACCCTCCATGAGGACGCCTGGGAGGCTCCTGCTGACCATAACAGACCTCATGCATCTTGACAGGCTGCTCCTATAGCCTCAGTATCTCTCTGGCTCTGCCACTCATCACTCTGTAGTCTTTGCCTTTGAAGGCAAAGTGAATGAATCTGTGATATGGATCGATGTAGAGCGAAGCATAAAACTGACAGACCCAAGATGGTACATATATCCCCGTCTGTCCAATCAGATCTGACAGTCCTGGCAAATATGACAAGTATGGCCGAATGCTCTCTCCGACTGCTGCCACAATAGACTCTATCTAACAGACTCTCTGAGATCTGAACACTGCCCCACTGTTGAGATACGCATTGTAGAAATCCTCCTACAGTGGCGTGTAGAAACCCTCAGCTGCTTGCTCATCCTTCCTCGGAGGAAACCAAACCTCAAACTCAACAAATCGCAGCTGCTGAACCTATCTGGCGGTGGCGGCCCTCAAGTTGAGGTGAACCACTGGAGGCGGACCCTGAGGTCTGGGCAGAGGACGTGAACCTCTGCGCTGTGTAACTGGCCTCAGTGGAACTGTAGCACTGGTACGACTCGAGCGGCGTAGCTGAGGTGCCGGCTCGGTCTCCTGACCCTCCTGAGTCTCCTAGGCTAGCTGAGGCTCTGCTGGTGGGGGCTGCTGCTGTGCTGATGGACCCTCCTCAATGGCAACCCATCATCCTGCAAATGTGGTAGTCCCAGCTGGACTACCGTGATGATGCTCAACCTCCTCAATCGTAGCTCTAACTGTGGGTGAAACTGGCTGATCTGCAATGACAACTCCGCTACGGGCACCACCTCTCTCGGCACGCTCTGTGGCCTCTACAACAGTGGCTGCTCTCGCTGTCTCTGCGTCAGGGTACTTCCGCTTCTTGGATGTCACCTGCTTGGTTGACTTGCCCTTAGATCCGGCTGACTGGTGAGGCGGGGGCCTCCGATCATCATCACCTGGGCCACCACCAACGTTCTTGGTGTGAGCCATTCTGAACTGACAAGATGGTGAACTGTCACTGATGAAGATCAACTGTCAGACTGCCGCTTTCAAGGCTTGGCCTCGATCCTTACTCGCGAGCTTGGCTCCGAGTTGACTACCAACTGCCACAAGAACCACAACAGAACCGACTCGCTGCACGATAGAATAGATGGATATACAAATAAATACCATATGTCTAATAGATGTGAAACCCTAGCAGAGAAAGCAATGTAGATGCAAAATTGAATCGAATGGCTTTCTACCTGACGATCAGCGATCCGAGAAAAGATAAGATGTCATGTGGGGGGAATCCTCGGAACCGGCAGGGGCTAGGGTTACACGGAGTAGTGATGAACTTGTGGCCCTAGTATTTGAAAATCAGTGCATTGTATTGCAAATTGATCTACGCAATTTGAAATTGAAACAAGGGGCTAGCCTTACCGAGAGGAGATGAGACTAGGGCACACGGCAAGAGTCAGAGCAGAGGCGTGGACAGGGCGACTCCGGTGAGCTACAGCGGCTTTGGCGCGAGGTGGTGCGCGAGCTACGGTGGCGCGTGCTGTACTGGCACGGCTGGAGCACAGCGGCGTGGGCGCGAGGTGGCTGGCGCAGGGTCGAGGTGGCGCGCGGCTGACGAGGGGGCCAGGCGAGCACTGGCAAGGGAGGCGCGGGCAAGGCTGCGGCGGCGGCGGCTCGGGCTAGGGCAAAAAATGATTTGAGGATGAACAGGGTACGGCTGCGGTTAAGTAATCCCCCAAACGCGACAGAAAAGGAAACCGAAAAGAGTCCTGAAGCCGTGCGAGATCCACTGACCGGACGCTCCGGTGGTAGCGACCGGACGCTACCACCCAGCGTTCAGTCGATTCCAGAGAGGTCCAAATCCTCTGGAATCGGGACCGGACGTGTCCGGTGGTCCATGACCGGACGCAGGCAGGGTCCGGTCAATACAACTTGGTCTTCCTTCAATCGACCAGACGCTGAACCCTTCTTGAGCAGACGCACAGACACAGCGTCCGGTCACTCCTTCAACAGCAGTTCACCTCCTGTGAACTAACCAAACGCTGGACAGCAGCGTCCGGTGCAGCGTCCGGTGCACCATTTCCAGCAAATCTTCAAACTTCCTTCGCGCTGCCTGTTCCCAATCAAGTCCCAACTTGAATAAGATCCAAATAAACACCAATTGGTACTGATGTGAGTGACCTCTCTCAAACCCTCATATTTTTCAAGATATTTTGCCTTAGGCTATAATTCTTTTTAAGAAAATAGGCAACAAGAGGGCAAATGGAACAAAACGACAAAACGACATTCATGCATATGTAATACTTGTAAGTAAATCTAGTTGCTTGTCAAGTTTGATCCAAGGTTAAGCTTCGTCACATGCTTTTCGGCGGTTATCTTAACCATGTTAGACAAGCCCTATATGCATTGCCACAAGTTAAACATGTTGTATATTACAATGAATGCAAGGGACAACACAAGCTCAATTTTTAGTGAAGTTACTAAAATCAAGTACATTGAGCTCATTCCTCAATCTACAAAATGTAGCCTCATCTAGCAGTTTTGTGAAGATATCCGCTAATTGATCTTCGGATCTTACACCTTCTAGTGATATATCATTTTTAGCTACATGATCTCTTAGAAAGTGATGACGGATATCTATATGCTTGGTGCGAGAGTGTTGAACCGGATTATTTGCAAGTTTTACCGCACTTTCATTGTCGCACAAAATAGGTACTTTCTCTAGAACTACTCCATAGTCTAGCAAAGTTTATTTCATGTATAATATTTGTGCACAACAAGCACCCGCGGCAATGTATTCCGCTTCGGCGGTGGACAAAGCCACACTATTTTGTTTCTTGGAGGACCAAGACACAAGTGATCTACCAAGCAAATGACACCCTCCGGATGTGCTTTTTCTATCAACTTTGCATCCGGCGTAATCCGAATCGGAATAGCCAATTAATTCAAATAAAGCTCCTTTGGGATACCAAAGACCAATTCTTGGTGTGTGCTTAAGATACCTAAGGATTCTTTTTATGGCAATTAAATGTGTTTCCTTAGAACTAGCTTGAAATCTAGCACACATACACACACTAAACATGATGTCGGGCCTAGATGCGGTTAAATATAACAAGCTACCAATCATAGAATGGTAGAGAGTTTGATCAACTGGGTTACCTCCCTCATCTAGGTCGAGATGTCCATTTGTAGGCATTGGTGTCTTGATTGGCTTACATTCATCCATCTTAAATCTCTTGAGAAGATCTTTTGTGTATTTCTCTTGAGAGATGAAGATGCCTTCTTTCATTTGCTTGACTTGAAAACCAAGAAAGAATGTAAGCTCACCAATCATTGACATCTCAAACTCCTTCGACATCAATTCACCAAATTCTTTGCATGAGTCTTCATTTGATGATTCCAAAGATGATATCATCAACATATACTTGACAAATGAAGATATGTCCATCAAGCTTCTTGGTGAATAGTGTGGTGTCGACCTTCCCAATGGTGAAGCCCTTCTCAATGAGGAAGTCCCGAAGGCGCTCATACCAAGCTCTTGGGGCTTGCTTAAGCCCATATAGTGCCTTGGACAACCTATAAACATGATTAGGATATCTAGGGTCTTCAAACCCGGGAGGTTGATCAACATAGACTAGTTCATTTATAAAGCCATTTAAAAATGCACTTTTCACATCCATTTGATATAGTTTCATTTCATGATGTGATGCATATGCAAGAAGGATACGGATGGCTTCTAATCTTGCAACCGGTGCAAAGGTCTCTCCAAAATCCAAACCTTCAACTTGAGAGAACCCCTTTGCAACTAGTCTTGCCTTGTTCCTCACAACAACACCTTGATCATCTTGCTTGTTGCGGAACACCCACTTTGTTCCTATGACTCTTGCACCTTTTGGTCGCTCTTCAAGAGTCCAAACTTCATTACGAGTGAAGTTGTTCAACTCTTCATGCATGGCATTGATCCAATCTAGATCTTTAAGAGCTTCTTCTACTTTGGTAGGCTCATAGCAAGAGACAAAAGAGTGATGAGCAATAAATGAAGTAAGTTTTTGAGATCGAGTCATCACACCCTTTGTTGGACTCCCTATGATGAGATCTTGTGGATGATCTTGTAGGAGAGGTGTATTTCTTCTATTGACCACTTGAGAGGAGGTTGTGGAGCATCAACATCTTGTGCTTGTACCACCATTTGCTCATGGGAGATATGAGTATCTTCATTTTCTACTCTCCCATCTTTTTCACCATCTTGTGGTACATTTGATGAAGAAGGTTGGTCAATGACTTGTACATTATCTTCATCATCTTTTGGCTTGATGTCTCCCACCGGAATATTCTTCATAGCCTCCCTCAATGGTTCATCACCTACATCATCAAGATTCTCATGTGCTCCTTAGGAGCCGTTAGATTCATCAAATTCCACATCATATGTTTCTTCAACCAAGCCGGTGGCATGATTAAATACTCTATATGCTTTGGACTTCAATGAGTAACCAACAAGAAAACCTATATCACAACATCTTTGAAACTTCCCTAGGTGTTGCCGCTTCTTGTAGATATAGCACTTGCAACCAAACACCCTAAAGAAGGAGACGTCCGGCTTCTTCCCATTGAGCAACTCATACGGTGTCTTGATAAGGAACTTTTGAAGAAATAGGCAGTTGGATGCATAACATGCGGTGTTGATTGCTTCCGCCCATAGAGCTTCGGGGGTGTTGTACTCATCTAGCATTGTCCTTGCAAGAGTGATCAAAGTCTGGTTCTTCCTCTCAACTACACCATTTTGTTGAGGAGTATAGGTTGCGGAGACTTCATGTTTGATTCCAACTTCATCACAATAAGCTTCTATGTTTGTGTTGTCAAACTCTTTGCCATTTTCACTTCTTATCTTCTTGAGCTTCACTTCAAATTCATTTTGAGCTCTCTTAGCAAACTTCTTGAAACAAGATGCAACTTCGGATTTGTTATGAAGGAAGAACACCCATGTATACCTTGAATAGTCATTCACAATCACAAGACAATAGAGATTTCCTCACAAACTCTTGTATGTTGTTGGTCCAAATAAATCCATGTGTAGGAGTTCTAGCACTCTTATGGTTGACATGAAAGCTTTGGTTAGATGAGTGTTTGCAACTTGCTTGCCGGCTTGACATGCACTACAAAGCTTGTCCTTCTCAAACTTCACATCCTTCAACCCTCTCACCAAATCATTTTGCATAAGCTTCTTGAGTGAGCTCATCCCAACATGAGCAAGTCTTCTATGCCATAGCCACCCAAGTGTTGTTTTGGTGAATAGGCAAGTCTTCAAGTTTGCATCTTCGGAGGTGAAGTCAACTAGATATAAGTTGTTGTATCTAAATCCATTGAATATCACTTGTTTGTCATCTACTTTGGATACAACAACCTCCTTCTCGGTAAATAAGCATTGGAAGCCAAGATCACACAATTGCCCAACGGATAGCAAGTTGAAACTCAATGAGGCAACATAGAGCACATTGGAGATGGAATGATCATTTGATATTGCCACTTTGCCCAATCCTTTAACCTTGCCCTTTGAATTATCTCCAAAAGTTATTTTCTCTTGTCCATCTACTTCTTCATCTAGTGAGGTGAACATACGAGGATCACCGGTCATATGTTGAGTGCAACCACTATCAATAACCCAATGACTTCCACCGGTCTTGTAGTTCACCTACACACAAGAGATTCAAGCTTTAGGGATCCAAACTTGTTGAGGGCCCTTCACCTTCTCAACAAGTGACTTAGCCACCCAAATCTTCTTAGGCCTACTCTTGTTGGGGGGTCCTAAGAATATAACTTTCATCTTTCCACTAGAATCTTTTCTAAGCATGTAGTGAGTATTGAAAGCAAAAGGTCTAGCATGCTTGGGCAAGGGTTGTGGTGGTGGAGTTTGACACTCATGAGCAAAGTGGCCTTCTTGTCTACACTCAAAACATCTCTTTGGCTTTAGCTTTGGCTTTGATTGTTGGTGTTGAGCTTGAGCCTTCTTCTTCTCTACACTTGCCATATATCCAATGCCACTTCTATCCATCTCCATGATAGTATTCATGAGTAGCTCACTTTGGAGATGCTTGCCTCTAGCAAACTTGCTCAATCCCACCTTGAGATGCTCTTTCTCCATCTTGAGCTTCTTGTTCTCTTCCTTGAGAATATCATTGTTCTTCTCTTCCTTGAGTTTCTTGTTTTCTTCTTTGAGCTTCTCATTCTCAAGGATCAACTCTTTGTCATGATCAAGAGTTTCTAGCACAATGGTGTTGTGACTTTTCATCTCTTCAAGATCTTTCATGAGCTTCTCATGGTCACTCTTGAGCTTGACATACTCATCATAGTCATTGCACTCAACCACTTGCTTGCCTTTGCTACTAGATCCATGCTCAATGCTCTCATCGATTAAATCATCACATGAGGTAGCTATATCAATCTTAACAACATGGTTAGTAGCATCATGTGGCTCATTCGGTAAGAATTCTTGTGCAATAACAAGGGTATCATAATTGATCTTTAGAGTTGTATATTCATCTTTTAGCTTGTTGTGACTAGTGATAAGCTCATTGTGCACCCACTCAAGTTTATCATGTTTATCTTTAAGCTCTTTCTTAGAAGATTTGAGCTCCTTGAGTTTGGATGATATAGAATCATTTATTTCTTTGAGCTCATCATTAGCCTTTTCTAATGTATCACACTTAGCTAAGAGTGAATCATTTTTAGCATCAAGTTTTTCATTTGTAGCTCTACTCTTTCTAATGATCTTAGTGTATTTTCTTAATATTTTGACAAGATCATCATATGTGGGTGAATCATCATCGCTATCACTATCATCATCACTAGCTTGCTCATCATCACTACTATCATCACTCTTAGTTACCTTGCATTCACCCTTGGCCATAAGGCATAGGTGTGTAGAGAATGATGGCGATGGTGGCGGTGAGGATGAAAGATCAATAGCAATGGCAGCCACCTTCTCATTGTCACTCTCATCATCGGATGATCCACTTGATGAATCAATGTCCGTGAGCCAATCACCGATAATATAGGCCTTGCCACTCTTCTTCTTCTTGTAGAAGTCTCTCTTTTTACCATCTCTCTTCTTGTATGGCTTGTTCTTTTTCTTTTCATCTTCATCACTTGAATCATCTTTCTTGCCCTTGTTCTTGAGCTTGTCTTTCTTGGGCTTTGTGCATTGATGAGCTAGGTGACCAAGTTCGCCACAATTGTAGCAATCCATCTCGGAGATTGGCTTTCTTCTTGAGCTGGTGAAGAACTTCTTCTTCTTGCCGTCAAACTTGATGCCACTCTTGTTTAGCTTCTTTAGCATCTTGGCGGTCTTCTTCACCATGAGAGCAAGACTTTCTTCATCATCTTCATCACTTGAGCTCTCATACTCAAGTCTTGCCTTGCCCTTATCTTGGCTAGCTTTGAATGCTAAGTCCTTCTCTTTCTTCTTTGTGGAGGATGAGCCATCTTGTGGCGTGATGTGCATGTACATCTCATGAGCATTGATCTTTTCCAAGATTTGTGTCGGTGTAGTGGCGGAAAGATCACCTTGATGTAGCACGGTCACAATGTGTCCATATTTGTCAATGGGGAGGACACTCAAGATCTTTCTCACAACATCGGATGTTGACATTTGAGTAAGTCCAAGCCCATTGACTTCCTCTACAAGAACATTTAAACAAGAATACATTTCATTAGCACTTTCTTTGGGAAGCATCTCAAAAGAATTTAGCTTTTTAATCACAAGATGATAGCGTTCCTCATGCTCACTCTTGGTTCCCTCATGGAGCGCACAAACGTCCGACCATAGTGCATGGGCGTCTTTGTGGTTCCTTACACGATTAAACACATCTTTGCAAAGGCCTCTAAAGATGGTGTTGCGAGCCTTTGCATTCCATTTTTCATAGTTTACTTCATCGCCTTGAAGTTGTGCGGCATTTTTAGGTGTTGGGAACCCTTGAGAGGCGGCTCTAAGAATTCCAACATCTAGAGCTTCTAGGTAAGCCTCCATGCGAATTTTCCAATATGGAAAATCATCCCCCTCGAAGATAGGAGGAGGTCCATCCCCGTGAGACATCTTGCTCTAAGCGGTTAGGCTTAAAAAATGTGAGCATGAGGCTCTGATACCAATTGAAAGGATCAAGATGCCCAAGAGGGGGGGTGAATTGGGCTAATTCTAAATTTTCTTGCAATAATCAAATCCTACGGATAGCCCAATTAACCCCTTGTGCCTAGAAAAGTGTTTCTATCAAATCAACGCACAAAAGACTTGCACCCTATGTTCCAAACTTACTCTAGCATAGCAATTCTATGAATGTAAAACAAGTATTGAATTGCTCAAAGTAAATACTCAAAGTAAATAGGGAGAGAAAGGAACGCGGCGATGTTTTGCCGAGGTATCAGAGAGTCGTCACTCCCCACTAGTCCTCGTTGGAGCACCCGCGCAAGGGTGTAGCTCCCCCTTGATCCGCGCAAGGATCAAGTGCTCTCTATGGGTTGATTCTTCGACACTCCGTCGCGGCGAATCACCCAAAACCGCTCACAACTTGAGTTGGGTCACCCACAAGCTCTGCCAGGTGAACACCAAACTCCCAATCACCACTAAGCCATCTAGGTGATGGCGATCACCAAGAGTAACAAGCACGAACTCTCACTTGACCACGCGAAGCCTAATGAGAAGATGGATGCACACTTGTCTACTCTTGATTCACTAATGAGGTTTCACTCTTGGATTCTCAAATCACAAACACCTCACTAGGACCTTGCTCTTCTTGGCACTCACAAACGTGTTCCTCAGCTATTGGAATGAGCTAAAGTGACTCCACTCACGAGTGGAGCTTCTATTTATAAGGCAGCCTGAAAAACGAACTGTTATGAGCTTCTACGGGGTGACCGGATGCTCCGATCATTTTGACCGGACGCTCCGGTCAGTTCAACCCGCGAATAGTTTTCAAGTGATGACCGGACGCTGACAGGGTCCGGTCAGTACCGACCAGACGTGTCCGGTCGCTCTTGGATGCTTACTATAAACGACCGGACGCTGGATACTCAGGGTTCGGTCACCACTGACCGGACGCGTCCGGTCACACTTTCTCAAGTCTGGACCCTTACTGGAGTCGACCGGACGCTGGCCCTCGGCATCCGGTCACATGACCTTCCAGTGTCTGGTCACACCAGACTTGTTCTTCACAGTCAAATGAACTGACCGGACCCTGTGGCCAGCGTCCGGTCGCACCGGAGCCAGCGTCTGGTCAGTATTTGACCCTCCATTCACTTCCAACTTTCGATCATATGTGAATGAAGTTTGCTCCAAAGGATCTTAGGCATTCATAGGAGCTACCTAGAGCTAGTTTTAACAAGTGTGCACCACACCTAACTCACTAGACTCAACTAGGTCAAGCTACCCGTTCATACCCCCCTTCATAGTACGGCCAAAGGAAAAACAAAGTCCTAAACTACTCTAAGTGTCTCTCCAACTTCAATCGACACTTAGAACTAGTCATCCTTAACCTTGTCGTCCATCCTTTGAAAACCGAAACAATTTCCATCGTAGGGGCATGACAACCTCGATTGCCCAATCGATCTCCATTACCATGACCTAATTTAATTGCCTCTGCAAAACACATGTTAGTCATAGTAATCTTGTATTGACATTAATCACCGAAATCCACTTAGGGGCCTAGATGCTTTTAGAGGCTACCCTGATGAATGACCTCGACGATGAGGTCGAGGAGGAGATAGGGGCCCCACCCCGCCTACTGGTGGAGTAGCTGAAGGCCTAGCAGCTTGAGCTCGAGGAAGCACGACTCTAGCTCGAGCAGGAACGCACGGAGCTCGATCGGGAGATCGAGCACCACAGAGACGGTGGGCGCGCATGGGCCATGGCCCGCGACATGAACTAGAGGATCATCATGGACGATGAAGCCCTCCCACACTTCACCCGAGCAAGCTAGAACATCGCTGCTGTGGTGGCCTTGCTCTGCGAGCTTCTAGGGCCCACGACGCCCGTGGATCATAGAGCCCACTACGAGATTCACACGCTACTCAAGCGTGTGGCGGCACAATAGGCTGAGAGCTCGCTGTCTCGATGACATGAGCTCAATGCCAGCCAGTGCACGCCCTCAGAGTGCCTCAATAAGGACGCGTCAGTCCACCAGGCGCCACAAGGCAGCAGGCAGCGCACCATAGTCCTGGTGCATCAGCATCTCGGCCGCAACCATGATGCACGTGACACCCTCGACGCCCGTAGACGTACCCACGATGATCCGAGAGAGGGAGCTAGCCGTGACTATCACCCTCATCATGGTGGATGCTGTGACAACAGTGAGGACCAAAGCCCGAGCCCTAGCCTACCAAGGCCTTAGGCCTTCGGCCAACACATCCTCAATGCCGCCTTCCTACCAAGGTACCGACCACCAACCAACATCCCAAAATACTCTGGGAAATGAACCCTGGACTGTGGCTCGAGGATTATCAGCTGGCCTGCCAAGCCGGTGGAGCGGATAATGATGATTTCATTATCCACAACCTTCCATTATTCCTGGACGATTCGGCACAAACATGGTTGGAACACCTTCTGCCCAACAGAATCCAAAGTTGGGCGGACTGAAGGAGATCTTCGTGGGCAACTTCCAGGACACGTAGAAGCACCCTAGGAACCCATGGGATCTCAAGAACTTCTGCCAGAAGGCTGGAGAAATCCTTTGTGGCTACATCCGGCGCTTCTCCCAGCAATGCAATGAGCTGCCTAATGTTGCCGACGCCGACGTTATAGGAGCTTTCCTATCTGGGACCACCTATGAGTCCCTGGTTCATAAGCTAGGATGTAAGGTCCCGTGAACCACCAAGGAGCTCCTCGACATCGCTACCAGCCATGCCTCGAGTGTGGAGGCGGACAGAGTGATCTTCAACTGTCTCAAGAGAAAGGCAAAACGGGACGAGGATGTCGGTGAAGGTGCCTCCAACTGTCCCATTAAGAAGAAGAACAAGTAGCGATGCGAGGGCTCGCTCGTGGCCGCCACCAACCGTAGGGGGGTCGGAAGCCCACGGAGGGCCCCCAAACCACTTCGAGAAGCTACTCGAGGGGCCATGCCTAACCCATCAAACATCTGTACAAAGTCTATGGCCTCATGAAGCAGTTCTTGTCCTAAGGCTCCAACAAAGGGGAGCACGGGAAGGACCCTGACCCAACCGTGGACAACACCGAGGGGAGGGACGATGGCTTTCTAACGCTGGATGGCTGCCTCATGATCTTTGGAGGGTTGGCGGCCTATGACTCCAAGCACCGCCATAAGCTCGCACTCTATGAGGTCTATACGACCAAGCTAGCCATGCCAACCTTCCTCCGATGGTCGGAGTCCGCTATAACCTTCGATTAGACCAACCACCCGGAGAGCATCCCTCAATCAGGGAGATACCCGCCCATGGTTGACCCAATCGTCAGCACGAAGCGGCTCACCAAGGTACTGATGGATGGAGGTAGCGGCCTCAACATCATCACAGATGAGCCCTAGCGTCCCTCGCCTGATCCGCTCCAAAGCGGACAAGGTCATCTCGACCTTCTCGTTCGATCCTGACCTCGAGCCATGCCCACAAAATCTCCATCAAGGGGAGGCCAGCGGGCCACCTGAGTCGGTCTCCGAAACGGCTCAGGCATCTACCGGGAGGTGGGTTAAGGAGTAGTGGAATACCACATGAGGGCTATGCCGACCCTATTATGAACGACGGACCCAGATTCCACTCGGACATGCCCTGTTAGTGAGCTCACCGAGCGCATCACTCGAGCCATCAAGGCAAGCGACATTAGCTTCACCCCTCCAGTTATGGAAACTGCCAATGGGGTGATGCATGAAACTTGACCAACCCCTACCAAGCCCAATGGGGCTTGGGGGCTTAGGCCACCCGACCTTGACTCGGGAATCCAGCCAACCGCACAGGTTACAGTCAGAACGGACACGGGCGAACACCCCGACCGGAAGAGACACAAGAGTCCACAGCCCAAAAAAGAGCACCAAGGTGCTCAGCCTCTACCCGACTCCCCAGTCGGCCACAGGCTCAGGGGCTACACCCACCGGGTGTGCACGATGGATTTCCAGCGAGTCTCCTCCTCAGGGGTTGGGCGCCTATATGTCTGCATAGCACGCCTCCATGGCCTTCGCTAGTCTCCTCCTCAGGGGCTGGGTGCCAATATCCCTTTAGCGTGCCTCCACGGCCTTCGCCAGTCCTCCCCACCGAGGCTAGGCATCTGTATCCACTCTATGTGCCTTCATGGCCTTTGCTAGTCCTCCACATGGAGGCTGGGTGCCTAAATCCTACTCGATTACCCTACATGGTACAACAAACCAAGGAGGAAAAACACCGAAGTTCCAATAACAGCCTGCCTCCATGGCTCAATGGGCATAGGAATTACAAAGGAAATACAAGCATTCATTAAGCTAAAAACACAAGCCCCTGGCTTTTACAATATCACACAAAGCGTGTGTGAACAGCCCCTTCACGGCTTCATAGAAGTCCCAAAGGGGCTCGAGGGCTCCTGTCAGGTTCATAAACCCGGGGTCCCCAATGGACCTGCTTCCCTACAAAAGTCAGCCCAGCAGGCGGCATAGTAATAGCATGTGGGCTGGCCCAGATACACAATGATAGGCCAAGGCCATGATCCGGTCCCCGACTGGTACCTCTGGCCAGGAGTTCTGATCAGAGGTGCGACCAGAAGTCCTAGTCGTGATGGGACCATGATCCGACTCTGACCCCCTTTCTCCGACCGAGAATACACCGGACCTCTGCTCGCTGCTCTTCCTGACCGACACGGTCGGGACCAACTGGGAACGACCGACCGGGGATGCCCACTCGGTATGGGCCTAGGGAGCAGGCGGAGCAGATAAGGTAAGGCGCTCAAGTCAACCACAATACCGAGGACCGTACCCTGCCATGCCCTGTGCACCTGCAAGATGGTGCCATCGGGGCATACCAGACAAACACAATAGAGCCTGCCAAACGCGTCAGAGCATAAAACAGTATTGTGGGCATCGTCGTTTGCCATACCAGGCAGACATGGTAGAGCCTGCCAGACACTTTAGGGCATAAACAGCATTGTGGGTGTCGTCATTTGCCATACCAGGCGAACACTGTACAGCCTGCCAGATATAACAGAGCATCAACAGTAAGGTGGGCGATGGCTACCATCCCATACCCAATGGCATGGGCAACAAGACTAGTAGCACACGTACACACTCTCTCCCTTTCCATCCATGACTTTTAAGGCCATCCCCTTCATCTATAAAAGGGGATGCGCTCTCTCCTCTAAAAAAAGGTCAAGGACTCAAGGACTCAAAGACTCAAAGACTCGGTGACTTGAGGACTCGAGAACTCAACAGCACAATGGCTCTAGAGCTCGACGGCTACATAGTCTACATCCTCTCAACAACTAATAAGCTCAAACACACAGGGTATATGCTCTAATACTGAGCGCACGTTTGAGCATCCATCACTCTCTTCCACTCGGTTCAGAGTCCGACCGGGCCTCTAACACCCCCCTTCTCATTCCTTACTAGTTTGTAACCCCATAGCAAACTTCGAGCACCTGGACTTAGGAATAAAGTCATCAACCGACCTCAACTGGACATAGGGTATGTTGCCTAAACTAGTATAAATCTTGTGTCATTGAGTGCTAGGCAACATCCGATCACAACGCACGGTAAAACTACAAATATTTACTTGTTGGCCACAATTCGCACCGACAATATGAGACATAACATGGAGTCATGTGACTAAGGTGGAGAAGATCAAGACAAGACTTGGCTTGATGGACCAGTTGCAAAAGTGAAGGGCAAGTCGTGGACTTGGCGCCGATGGACCAAGGCAACGATGAAAAGTAAGTGAGGTCAAGATCGATGAGCCAATGGTCATGTGAAAGCCCTAGTTTGATTTTGGATAATTGATAAAACCTAGGACTAACATTTGATCTAAGTGTGTGAATTAGACAAGGTGGTCCAATCCAAGTGATGGAGCAAGATGAGGTCCATGGAGTTGAAGGTGGACATGAAATGAAGATGATCAAGCTCCAACTTGGAAAAGAAAAAAGAGAAAAACAAAACCAAGGAGATCAAGGCAAAGGTATAAGATATGTGTTTGTTTTTTGTTGATTAAGACACTATAGAGAGTGTGATCACGTTTAGGATCAATAGCCGTACTATAAAGAGGAGAAATCTTTAGCTAAGAGGTTATCGAGTGCCACTAGCTGACATTGTTCTTGCATATGCATTTAGAAACCTAGTGTACTAACTTTGACCCTTGTAAAATGCTTTGAAAAAATGCTAACATTTGTGCACACAAGTTCTACACTTTGTGGTTAGCAAGTTGGAAGCAAGGGCGAAGTGTTTGAGGAGATAGAAAAAGAAAAGGCGGCATCGGTCCCTGACCGGACACTGCACCGGACGTGGGACTTGACCCTAGGTAGCATCCAGTCTTTTATAGCAATGGCACATGACTTGGCCAAGGGCATGAGGTTGCGACCGGATGCGGGGATCTAACGCAAGCGGTGCATCCGGTCAAGCAGTTCCAAAGAGGGCACCGCTCGGTGGCACGATCGGACACTGGAGGTGCCGCACGACCTGATGTCATGTGAACACTATTCATGCATCAGGTCAAGGTCTCATTGCGCGTGTAGAGAAGAGAAGATGACCAGATGCCGGGCGCGTCTAGTCATAGTTTTTGCGCTCTAGATCATCTCTGGAAACGATTGGACTCAACTCGGTGGTGTGTTAGGTCACTGGAGCATCACGTCCGGTCGTAACTTAATGCGCAATCATTTGAGTTTTGACTGTTGGGATCTAGCGGCTGAGGTTTGAAGGGGGTGACATGTGGTGGTGATCTAGCAACTAGACACTAGAGAGGCTGCATCCGATCAGACCGACTAGCGTGTCCGATCGATGCGCAGAGGCACCCCTTTGAGCATAATGGCTCTATCTCATTGGGGGTGTCTATAAATAGTGTTTGGCCAACTTGGGGCTCACTCTCTTGGCACTTTGACATACTTGACATCCTTATGAACCTAGGCAAACACCTCTCACTCATCTCCATCATTGATTCATCATCATAGTGAGATTGGGAGTGATTCCATATGTATTTGTTTGAGTGATTGCATCTAGTGGCACTTGGGGATCGTTGTGTCTACGGATTTCTTGTTTCTCTTGGTGGTTTCCACCACCTAGACAGCTCGGTGCAGCAGAGGAGCTTTGACACATGTTGGTGATTGTTCGTGGCCGGCTCCGGTGATTGTGAGGGATCTTGCACCTTTCCCGGCGAAGAGCCACAAGGTAGCTCTAGTGGATTGCTCGTGTCATTGAGTTACCTCACTTGTGGATAGGTTCTTGCAGTATCCAATTGTGTGGATGAGGTTCATGCAACACCTCTTAGTCGTTGAACCACCAAGTGTTGGTCAACACAACGGGGACTAGCATGCCGACAAGCACATGAACCTCAGGAGAAAAATCTTGTCTCTTGTGTGATTGGATTTCTCTCGGTGATTGGTTGTCATCATATTTTGATTGGTTCATCCCTCAACATGGCGCTATAATCACCCTACTCACTCCATTACTTTCCTGCAAACTAGTTATAGCAAGCTCTTTAGTGTAGCTAGAATTGAGAGCTTGCTTTGTAGCTTAGTTTCATCTAGTGGAGCTCTTTAGTATAGCCATGTTGAGAGCTCTTAGTGAGTAGTGACATAGCCACTTGTGTGTTTAGAGATCATAGCAACTAGAATTGTTGGGTAGGTGGCTTGCAACCCTTGTAGAGCTAGAGCAAGTTTGCATTTCACCATTTGTTATACTAATCAAATTGCTCTACTGATCTTATAGAGTTTTTAATAGGCTATTCACCCCCTCTAGCCATATTAGGACCTTTCATCTTGTGATAATATGAAGTAGATCATATCATTTGTTGATCAAGGTTGGTGCATGTGTTGCATCGACATCAAAGGAGATGGAATGGAATACGCAAGGTAAAGGAATAACTATAGGGCATTTCATTTCACCAATCATAGGTGTGTAGAGAAGTTTATAACCGGGTTTAGGATAGATGGCCATACTATCAAGAGGGGCAAATTTATTTGCATATCGGTCATCTAGTGCCACTCGAGTGATCTAATTATGCATAGTTGCTAGGATTGAGTGGCATGGTGAATTGAGTGCTAATCCTTTGAAAAAATGTTTGTGAAATGCTAACACACTTGTGCATGGTGGTGTACACTTAGTGGTGTTGGCAGATTTGCAAAGGAGAAGAAGTTGGAGAAGTTTTGGAGAAACTTGAGTTGAAAAAGAGAAGTGATGGTTCTTGGTTTGGAATTCTGTGTTGATCCATTATACTTTGGATCAAACATGCATGTGGGATGTGTAGCCCTCTACATAAGCTTTCTAAAATGTCCAAGATCATTGAAATTAAAGTTTGGAGCTAAGAGTTATCGTCATTTTAGTGCTGAGTCCAGAGCTCAGGACTCTGGGTCCGGACCCTGTCACCTAGGTCCGGAGCTAGGGTCACTATCGGAAACTGGGTGTTTGCTGAGCGTAGGAATGTTTGCCAAGTGCATTATATCAGTCACTCGGCAAAGAAGCTTTAAAAAAACACTCGGCAAAATAATTGCACTCGACAAAAAAGGCAAAAAACACTCGGCAAAGTTTGGCACTCGGCAAACTAGAAAAAAAACACTCGGCAAAAGCTAGGCACTCGGCAAAGAACCACCACGTGGACAACCGTTAGTCCGTGTGTCGTCCGTTAATACGTTTGTCGAGTGTCCGTTAGTGGAAACACTCGGCAAACAAATACACTCGGCAAAGAAATATGTTTGTCGAGTGTAATTATTTAGCACTCGATAAAGAAATATGTTTGCCGAGTGTATTTGTTTGGAACTCAGCAAAGAAACAAGTTTTTTTCTCTTCTGACCTTGAAAATTTCTCTACTCTCCACATACAACATGTGGTACTCTATGTTAAGATTTGGTATATTTTTGGACTTGTTTGCTATATTTTATTAGTTTATTGTATTTCAAGGAATTTTTTTGTATAAGTCAAATTTGAACTGCAAGTGATTCAAATAATAGAATAAAATGAGTAGAAAAATGTTACTCATGTTATTAAGTCTATTGTGAGGCCTTACCTAGAAAATGAAAAAGAAATTTCGAACATCTTGTTCAGGAAACACGACCACGAACGTGTGGCCAAATAGTTTTTAAATTCTAAAAAAAGCAAACAAAGTCTGAAAATTATGAGATTTGTCATGATGTGATGATATCATACATGGAGGCTATGGTAAAAAATTGAGAAGGTTTCATACAATTTGTCATGTATGATGTTTACAAACCGAAGCATCTCAGAAGAAGAATCGTAGCGTTGAGAAGGATTTGGTAAGATTTAGAGTCAAAGTGATGGTCGAATTGGGGTTTGGCTTCAAAACTTTTTGGATAGGTAATAGAGAACATAGATTGTTTCATGTGAAATTTTGGTAATTTTTTGGATCTGTTTGATAATTTTAATTTATTAAGTGCAATTATAGAATTTTAATTGATACAAATTGAATTTGAGTTGTAACTGCATTAAATAATGGAATAATATTCCTAGAAAAATCAAATATATATTGTTGAGTCAATTTGACAAGGTATTTTCAAAGTACATCGGAACAAATTGAGAAAACACGTCCCGGAAAAGAAGGAAAATGAAAAAAAAATAGGTTTGTCGAGTGCCCATTATCTGGCACTCGGCAAATCTGGCATTTGCCGAGTGCCAAACATGGGACACTCGGCAAACCCCCTCACCCGGCCCCACACACGCACGGTAGTTTAGGGTTTGAAAATGAAAAAAAACAAAATGTGTTTGTCGAGTGCCCGTGATCTAGCACTCGGCAAAACCTGCCGAGTGGGTTTGTCGAGTGTCCCATGTCTAGCACTCGGCAAACGCTAGCTTTGCCGAGTGCCAGATCATGGGCACTTGGCAAAGCATCTTAATTTGGTAACAAGCGCCGGCACTCACACGCACCCTCACACACACGCACTACCTCAGCCGCACCCGCCACTCCCACATCCGCACCGTGCCCCTGCACCACCGGCACCTCCTGTGCCCCTGTGCTGATCCATGCCCCGGCCACCCCCTGCACCATCCCATCACCGCCCCATGCGCCACCCCATGCATCACCCCCCCTACGCCGCCCCATGCGCCCTCCCCCCGTTGCCCTGCCCCACAGCCGCGGGCCCCTGCGCTGCACCCACCACCACCTCGCCGCGGCCACCGGCCCCTTGGCCCCGCCGCCCCCTGTGCCTCAATTAGGTAAGCACTAGAATTTGATATCGTTGTGTGACCATCATTTATTTAGCACAACTCCATCTGTTTTCATGTGAAAAAGTTACATGTTTTGGAGCATATGATGTGTCAAATGAGGATGAAGCCACATAGCAAATGCTAACATGATTTTGTCTACTAGGATTGGAAGCAGAATAAACTCTTGTGTACTTTCATATCTGAATCTAGATAGTACCTACTATTGCTAGAGGTTCGATAAGATTTTATTCTTAGTTCAATCTGATGGTCTGATGAGTGTTATATTGATGTGTATGTGGTTGTCGGCCATCGTGCCATTAGTTTGTTGTAGGTTTTGGTTACCTCACCATGAAGGAGAGGTGTTGCCAAAATTTATAATTGACACTATTATGTTTGTTTGTTGCAGGAGAGACTATTACAAAGATCATTCCCCACCGTCCTCGACTCATCACTTTGTGGGATAGCAAGGTGAGGCATCATACACCCCTCTTTTCGTATGATGTTCATATATCACATAACCTAGCTAGGCATCTCCCGTTCGAAAGAGACACGGTTGGAAATATGCAGATCTTTGCATATCTATAACCGTATCTGTTTTGAATTGTCCACGTTTTTTGGATATCCTGAGGATGTGTAGATGGGGTTAGTTTCCATGCTCTACTCTGATCCAAGACAGAGTTTCTTTAGCATCTCCCTGTTGTTCTCTGGGTACACAATCTCCCTGCCAGGATGTATATTTGGAGAACAACGGGGAGGTGCTGTTGAAATTTTGTCTCGGATAAGAGTAGAGCATGGAAACTAACCCTATCTACACATCGTTGGGTGGGATTAGGACCTATCTTCACCTATTAGACCACCACGTAGGAACCTGTAGATGCAATTGATTTTTATATTACTTGCTGATATGTTAGAGGATGGATGACCATGAGTGGATGTACACGGGCTGCTCTAGTCAGGGTTCGTTCATAGATGAATGGATTAAGAAGACCGATGCTTTCTTGGAACTAGCATTTGCAAGGGTTAAAGGAGCGCATGCCACTTGGTGTCCCTACAGCATTTGTGCAAACACGCGTCGACAAACAAAGGTGGTCATGGGTAAACATCTTCGCAAGAATGGATTTACGGTGGACTATACCCAGTGGGTCTATCATGGTGAATTCGATCGTGTGAGAGACGAGGTCGTGAGACAATGCATCGAGGATTATGATGCCGATGCTGAGGTAGGAGACATGTTAAATGACTATCATGAAGCACACTTTGATGAAGAACATACGGAGGAGGAGCCAGAGGCAACCGCAAAGACGTATTACTATATGTTGTCTGTGGCACAGCAACCCCTTCATGGGCATACCAAGGTTTTTCAACTAGATGCCATTGCATGCCTAATGGCTGTAAAGTCCCAATTTAGCTTGAGTCGAGAAGCCTTCGATGTTATGCTGATAGTTTTTGGTAGCCTACTCCCGAATGGTCACATCCTGCCAAAGAGCATGTATGAGGCACAGAAACTCCTTTGTGCACTTAAGATGCCATATGAGTAGATACATGCTTGTCCGAAGGGATACATCTTATTTAGGAAAGAACATGCGGAAGCAAAGTACTATGTGAAGTGTAAATCCTCTAGGTTCCTAGAGGTAGACTCTGGTGTGTGGTTGCGAGGTCCCTCGACCCTCCCGAGGCGACCGATAACTCTTGAGAGACCCCCATTGATTCAACCCGATGGAGACAAGTAACTTTAGATGTTATCACTAATTTTTTGTTTGATATGTTCAAAATTACAATAGAAACTAATAATTTATCTTAATTACTTGGGCAGGGGTTGGAGGAAGGTCGGTGGGGGTGATCACGCACGCCATGTGAATGGCATCCTTGGTCTTTTGATCAAGGAAAAGTTCCCTGGCCTAGTGCAGTTCGGCGGAACTATCGAGCCAATCTACACGAGGGCCCACTATGCCGCCGTCCCCGCTGTCCCTGATCGAGATGGTAGGGTATTCGCTGACAAGGCACAGCATGTCAAGGATGAGCTTTGGGTAAGTCTTTCTCGCGCTACATTGCTCAATGCATCGCATTGATTGGACATTCTTGAAATAATGACTGGATACATCGCGTCTATATGTAGGATTTCTTTAGATGCGAGGAGGGATATGAGGCCAAGACAGATGTTGTGGCTGACAAAGCCACCAAGAAACTCGTCAAGGACATGCACTATGAGGTGTGCATCTAGGCCGTGATCTAATACCACGTGGAAATTCTTAGAGTGAGGCTCCCTAAAAGTGCGGCAAGAACCATGAGGCTGACCCCAGAACAATACCTGAAGGTAAATATAGAACATTAATATTTTTCTGAGATTAATTATGCTTAGTTTCATCTTCTTATATATCATATATTTGATGACGTAGGTGCCTCCGTGGTGGTGCGCCTATGATCTGCAATGCTAGGCCCGGATGGTGGACAGGTGGTGCGACCCCACGTGGGAGGAGAATCACAATGCTTGCTAGGAGCGGCGTTTGCTAATGTCAGGTGCACCACACCATCAAGGCAATCTCAACCTCTCAGAATACATGGCTAGATGGGTATGCGGATTCATTTCTTTATTCTAACGCTCAATTCTTCATAATTTCTAATCATATTGCTTTTTTTGCAGTTGGCGACACATGGTGGCGAGCCTGAGTTCATGGCATATGCTTTGGCCCACAAGGGCAAGGTGACGACCGACGTCGCCTACAACCCAGAGGACCCACCCTCGGCGTACAACAATGAGTCCATCGATAGCCGCCTCGATGGATACACATCAATGGCAAGGGCGATCCATGGCCCAGAGTATGATCTGAGCGCCCATGACCTTGATGGAGAAGTGGTCATGAGGGTGGGAGGAGGCAAGAAGCATGGCTGGTTCTAGATTGGCGATGGCACAATCAACACAGCCAGTACTCTCACTCTCTCCTAGATTCGAGCATGGAGCACGAGTTCTAGCTCGACGATACACCCACGACTGGACTCTACACGGTTCTAGATGAGCATACTCCAGGTTATTTCTATTTTATTCATCGTTCATTAATTTTTACATACTTTTGCATTGCATTGTAACATTGGGATGAAATATTGTAGGCTCAACTAGAACAAGAAACGAGGCACCGGGAGGAGCTAGAGGCAAAGATGGAGGCAGAGCGGTAGAGGATGGAGGCAGAGCGGCTATAGATGTTTGAATATATGAGGGGTGTTTACGCTGCAATCGGTCAACCTCCACCACCGATGCCAGTCCCTCCTCCTCAACCTGCTCCAAATACTGTTTCAGGCACTATGAGTCACTTCACAACCTTATAATCACTATTTCTAGTTTATGCAGAATCAATCTTACAAAGATGCCCAGACGCTAGAAACTAGAAACTAGAAATAAACTAGAAACTAGAAATAAATTAGAAACTAGAATGATTTATAGTTTACAAACTAGAAATAAACTAGAAACTAGAATGATTTATCTCTTTTCCTTTGTGCAGATTCAATCAGTGGCATCGAATCAGCCTCATGACCCAGTGTGGTCACAGTGGACACCGTGGCCTCCTCAGTGACTACTTGTGATTTTATTTGCATTTGCATTTGCATTTGCTTTTGTGGATTACTAGTGACTACTCAGTGGACACCATTGCACTCAGTGAATTTTATTTGCATTTGTGGTTGTGAATGAACCTACTTGTGATTCTAAAGTTTATTTGCTTTTATGTGTTATCGATATATCTATATAAACTACCTGTGATGCTTATTGTGAACTATGTATGATGCCTATAATGTATATTTGAGTGGGGTATGTTATACATGACCGAACTATAAAAATTGGAAATATATGGTCGCTTTGCTGAGTGTTACACTCGGCAAAGAGGCCTTTTGCCGAGTGTTACACTCGGCAAAGAGGCCTTTTGCCGAGTGCTAAGGTAAAAACACTTGGCAAAGAGAACACATGGCCAAAATATGTACATTCTGGGCCAGTCTTTGCCGAGTGTTCGGGATTTGACACTCGGCAAGACACTCGGCAAGACAGCCATGTTTGCCGAGTGTTTAAGATTTGACACTCGACAAATTAACCATGTTTGCCGAGTGTTAGTGCCTGGACACTCGGCAAACCAGGGCATATTTGCCAAGTGTCAGGGCTTGGGCACTCAGCAAACATGGCTACTTTGCCGAGTGTCAAATCCCAGACACTCGGCAAATGCGCCGTGACCATCTCTGAGCCATAATGTTACTTTTTTTTTGCTGAGCATCGGTTTCAGCTCTCGGCAAAGTATTCACTGAGTGCTCGATAAAAAACACTCGACAAAGAGATGTTTGTTGGCACTGTAGATGTCATGTGCTGTTTGTCGAGTGTTACACTAGGCAAATCCTTTGCCGAGTGTTTTTGTGCTTTGCCATGTGCCTATGGCACACGACAAAGCTACTATTTTTGGTAGTGGGTCCAGACCATGTTTTCTGGGTCCAGTTGAGCATTTTTACATGTGTTTGGAGGGATTGGACCCTGAGATGGTCCAGAAGTCAGGTCCGGACTGGGTCGAGAGGGATTTTCCCTCTCTGGAACCTCTCTGGACACCTCCGGACCCTGAGTTGAGTTGATCTAGACCTTGGTTTAGAGTAAAGCTGAGAGGCACGATTTTTAGTGACCGTTGGGATCGAGTGGAAGCAGTTGAATGTGTGGACACGTGGCATCATTCGGGGGTCTGGACCTTCATTGTTCATGGTCCAGACCATGGGTCCGGAGCCTAGGTCCAGAGCCCCCAAAGCCAGCTTTTGAACTACGGCTCTATTTCTCCTTTGGGCTATAAATAGAAGGGGTGCTCAGGCTTGGCTGAGGTTGAACACCTTGGGGGACTTTGTGTCCATGCTTGAGAGTGCTTGGGAGCCCTCTAACTCACTTGTGCTTGCAAGAGTGCGAATCGATTGCGAGTGAGTGATTCTAGTGCGTTGCATTGTGAGATTGCATCGAGTGGCACTTGGTGATCGAGTTGCAAGCAGGTGGTGCTTGTTACTCTTGGAGGTTGCCACCTCCTAGATGGCTTAGTGGTGGTCTCCGTCGAAGCATGCAAAGAAGATTGTGTAGTGCTCCAGAGAAGTGATTGTGAGAGGTATTGTGCTCGCTCTGCGGAGCCACGAAGAGCAACTCTAGTAGAGCGTATCATTGAGCTACCCTCACTTCGGGTAGGTTCTTGCGGTGCCCAACATGTGGGCTTGGCATGGTGCCAATAAGCTCGCGAACCACCAAGTGTGCGGTTGACACAACGGGGACTAGCTTGGTGGGAACCAAGTGAACCTCGGGATAAAAATCACCGTGTCATCCTTGTCTTCCCGTTGGTTTGCATCCTCTTTACACAAGCTTGTATTTACTTTCATATACATCGTGCTTGTGTAGTTGCTCTTGTAATTAGTTAGCTTGTGTAGCCTGCTAGTTACCTTCAAGCTTGTGTAGCATAGAAGTAGCTCCCTTACGTGACTAATTTGGTTTGAGTAACCTTGTTAGTCACATTGCTTAGTTTATGTAGCTAAGTACTTTGAGCTCTCTAATTTGGATTGTGTAGCCTTGTTATTGAGCATTGCTAGTGAGCTTAGGGGCTTTGTGCTTTTGCTTACTAGAATTGTGTAGGAGCTCCCCCGGTTGCTTAAAGTACTAGTTGCATAGGTTTGTGTGACCTTGCAAGCTAGATTGGTTAGGTGAGTTCTAGCTAGCCCGGCACCTTTGTTACCTAATTAGGATCCTTATAAGGTGCTTGTGAACTTAGATACAGGGGTGTAGTCTTGGCTATACCGATAATTTTAATTCTGTATTTATTTTGGTCAGCCAGTGCGTTTAATCTTTAGAAAGGACTATTCACCCCCCTCTAGTCCATCATCTCGACCCTACAAGTAGAGCATGGTCTGACCACAACAGGTGGCCAGTCAAACCATCATGGCCTAGGAAGTGTGCGCAGGACTACTGCTTTTCATATTTGGTGCAACATTTCTTTCGATTGATAGGATCTAGATGGCTAGAAGGGGGTGGATAGCCTATGAATTTTTTTATATAAAACACAACACTAGAGCAAAGGTGATTAGTATAACAAAAGATCCTAATAGGCACTACTTGTTCTATCTCTACAAACACCCTAGCAAGCTCCTACTCAATTCTAGTAGCAAGAGATTTTTAGCTTAGATCACGACACAATGCAAAGCTACTAGCAAGGCTAAACAATTCTAGCTAGCTAAACTAGTGAGCAACGTACTAAGAACTAGCTACTCTACTACTAAAGCTACACTAACTAGAGGCCACTTCACCAAGTCCACACAAGCAATAGATAAGAAAGTAAACACAAGTGAGAGTTGTAGCAAACCAACGAGGGCAAGTGATCAACGCAAAGATTTATCCTTGTTGTTCAGTTGCTTGTCAGTAACTGTCGGGGACCTAATACCAGGGTACCCCAGGAGGTGGAACCGATAACCACCAAACGTGAAAAACTTCCGGACGCATAAAGGCATCATGTCATCCCTTGTTCGAGTAACAGGAGTTCGGTTCCGCCTCGCCCGACACCTTTGGGACGGGCTCGGTCTCGCCCGAGGGCCGAGGGATAAACTCCGTCTCACCCGATGCCTTGAGGGCGGGCTCGGTCTCGCCCGAGGGCTAAGGGATGAGTTCTGTCTCGCCCGATCCCAGAGGGACAGGGTCAGCCTCACCCGACGCCTTTGTGGGATAACCCTGTCTCGCCCAAAGGCTCAAAGCCAAACTCCGTCTCGCCTGACGCCTATAGGGCGGGCTCGGTCTCGCCCGAGGGCTAAGGGATGGATTCCGCCTCGCCCGATCCTAGAGGGATAGGGTTAGTCTCGCCCAAGAGATAGGGATTGATCTCCACCTCACCCGACGGCCTAGAACGAGCCTCGCCCTGATCGATATCTATCCCTCATAATGATGGATATAGGATGAGACAAGACGTTCGGGTCAACCATGGCTCCAACGACCATACCCTGCGCCTTGGCAGGAAAAGGACTGCTAGGGAGCAACAGGACTGATGCTTTAGACCCTTCCGGGCGCCGCTGAGCCCAAAAGGTATTACAGGTGCGTGCATCTCACTCTGTAGAGTTGTAGGCGCCGCCTTCAGCTCTGGGACACGGAACCCAATGAAGATATACGACAACCGCTATGCTCCAAGAACGGATTTGCTATCTCCACGAACGACGGATACTCCGTCACCGCACTATGGACCCAAAGGAGCGGGGCCCTCTTTCTGACCCCTCAGGTCCTCCCAGTCAGAGGGCCTTGGGCACAGTGCTACACCGGACCCCAACCCCGAATTCTCCCTACAAGAATCATGGGAACTAGAAGGCGTATGGAGCAAGGCTGGGGGGAGGCTCCTAAGTCAAAACCACTGTACTACAGCCCATACCCTGCGCAGGGCAGCATACTGTGACTAACCTGACATCCTACAGAGACATCGACAACATGGTAAGCACTTATCTTCCTTCGCACTCATCAGAATTGAGGACCTGACCAGGTAGACATGAGCCCCAAGGCTAAGTAGAGTACGCATCCTGGAGCCCTCACCCTTGTAAAGCCAGCCCCTTCATCTATAAAAGGGGATGCGCATCCTCCATCAAAGGGACGGAAAAAATAGGACCGAACAATAGAACGCACTCAAACACACGAGCAGCTACGAAGCTCTCGACCATCTTTCAATCCTTCGATCAGAGACTTGGGACCAGTCCCTCTCTCGGCAGTTTGTATCCCTTACTACAGACCATTCACGGTGCTAATAACACAAGCAGCAACAAACTGGACATAGGGACGTTCCGCCCGAACCAGTATAAATCTTGTGTCCATTAGCGCACCATCTGAGCCTAACGCGCATTACTATAGATTTACTTGCCGGTGCTTGTACGAAACACCAACAGTTGGCGCGCCAGGTAGGGGCTTTGCGCGTTCCAAATCAGGTCTCGGATGGCCGCCCACGCAATCACCTGGGCCCCGGGCGCACACCTGCGTTTCGGCGACCTGGATTTCATCATCACATTAGGAGGAGAGCTGGCGCTGACTCACTCAGCCGCTCCGTCTCTCCCTTCCATCAACCTAAACCGTCTCAGGCTTGAGGGTCCACTGGGCAACTCCCGGGGAGACCCGTCACCCAAGGAGGCCTCTCACAACACCACCATGTGTCCGGAAGGGTCCGTATGGAGCGCCCCGATAGCGTTTCCGTTCGATCTCCGCAACGTTGCGGCAACTGCTGGCTGCCTTCTGGCGCTACGTGTGGTTCAACCACCCAGGGACATCGAGTTCGTGGGAGCGATGGAGCGGGATATGGAGACCCTCTACGAGCTCCTCAATGAGGAGCCCGTATCGCTCTCCAGCTCAGATTCTAGTAGGGGGAGTCACCACCCTTCCCGGGAATGCTACATGACGCAGACCCCCGAGGGTCATGTCGAAAGCGCCTCCAGGGAAGAGGCCACCCCTACAAACAATCCTGACAGCAGATCCAGGGAGGAGGGGACAGCCCCATCTCACTTGAGGATGGAGTAGCTAAAGGCTCGTCAACAGGAAATCAATGAGGCCGGGCAAGGGCTCGCACGGGAATACGCGGACATCAATCCCGAGATTGAACGCCGCAAAGACGGGGGGCGCGCGCGCGCCACAGCCCGCACCGTACATCAAAGGATCCTCACCGACGATGGGGCCTTTCCTCACTTTGCTCGAGCCAGCCAGAACATCGCCGCAGCAACCGCCTTGCTGCATGGCCTCCCGGAGGCCGCGACGTCCGAGGATCGACGCGCTTATCGGGAGATTCGCACGTTGCTCGAGCGTGCAGCAGTGCAGCAGGCGGAAAGTTCGTTGTCTCGACGACGCGAACCCGACACCAGCCAGCGCGCGCCCTCAGTGCATCCCACCAAAGACGCATCCGTACACCAAACACCGCTAGCCGGCGGGCAGCCCTCCGTCATCCCTGTACATCAATGCCTCGGCCGTGGCCACGACGTACGTAGCATCATCGACGCCCGGAGACGTGCCCACGGCGACGATGGAGAAGCAGCGCGCCGCGGCTATCATCCCCGACATGGCGGGCGCTACGACAGCAATGAGGACCGAAACCCGAGCCCCATTCTGCCAGGCCCTTAGGCCTTTGGCCGGCACATCCTCAACGCTGCGTTCCCCCTAAGGTATCGACCGCCTACGAACATTCCTAAATATTCTGGCGAAACAAATCCCGGGCTTTGGCTCGAAGACTATCGGCTTGCATGTCAGGCCGGTGGTGCGAGTGATGATAATTTTATTATTCGCAATCTCCCGCTGTTCTTGGCTGACTCGGCACGAGCATGGCTAGAGCACCTACCGTCCAATGCTATTCAGAGTTGGGCGGATCTGACTGAGATCTTCGTGGGTAATTTCCAGGGCACGTACAAACGCCCTGGAAACCCATAGGACCTCAAGAACTGCCGTCAGAAGGCCGATGAAACCCTCCGCGGGTACATCCGGTGCTTCTCCCGACAGTGCAACGAGCTCCCGAACGTCGCCGACGCCGACGTGATAGGAGCCTTTCTGTCCGGAACGACCTGCAAATCCCTGGTCCACAAGCTAGGATGCAGGGGCCCGCGAACTACTAAGGAACTTCTGGACATCGCCACTAGTCACGCCTCTGGAGAAGAGGCAGTCGGAGCCATCTTTGATCGCTCCGACGGAAAGACTAGGCGGGATGAGGACGCCAGCGAAGGCGCCTCCAACCGTCCCACCAAAGGGAAAAATAAGAAGCAACGGCGCGACAACTCACTCGCGGCCGCTGCCGACTGCAAAGGTGGCTAGAAGCCCGCGGAGGGCACTCCGAACCACTTCGAGAAAATGCTCGAGGGGCCATGCCCAAACCACGCCTTCCCGGCCAAGCACCTATACAAGGAATGCGGCCTTATGCGCAAATACTTGGCCGGGGGTCTGAACAAGGAGGAGCAGGGGAAGCAGCCTGTTCCCACCACTAACGACACGGAGGAGAAGGACGACACCTTCCCAACTCCGACCGGTGCCCTCATGATCTTCGGAGGATCAGCGGCCTACGACTCTAGGCGCCGCCAGAAGGTCGCACGTTGAGAGGTCTATACCGATGGACCGGCTATGCCAGCTTATCTCCGGTGGTCGGAATCCACCATAACCTTCGATCGGACCGACCATCCGGATACCATCCCGCACCCGGGAAGGTATCCGCTTGTCGTCGACCCGATCGTCGGTCCAAAGCGGCTCACCAAGGTACTGATGGATGGGGGCAGTGGCCTCAACATCATGTACGCCAAGACGCTCGACGAGATGGGCGTCGACCGAACGCGCCTCCGCCCCGTCCGAGCACCTTTCCATGGCGTCGTGCCAGGAAGGCAAGCCGTGCCGCTAGGGCAGATTGACCTGTCCGTCACTTTTGGGGATCAATCCAATTACCGGACTGAGACCCTCACCTTCGATGTAGTAGGGTTCCCGAGGACTTTCCACGCCATTCTGGGGCGACCATGTTACGCGAAGTTCATGGCCGTACCCAATTACACATAACTGAAACTGAAGATGCCGGGCCCCCATGGGGTCATCACCATCGACACCTCCTTCCAGCGCGCTTACGAGTGCGAGGTCGAATGCTGTGGACACGCATCCGTGGTCATCGCATCCGAAGAGCTCGCCACCCTCAGGGAGGAGGTCATTGAAGGGACACCCGACGCAAAGAAGTCGTCTGGATCGTTCGAATCGGCAGAGGGCTCTAGGGGCGTCCTCTTGGATCCCAGTAGCTTCGAGGGCAAAGAAGTCCGAATCGGGACCGCGCTCTCCTCTGCATAGGAAAGCGCGCTCGTCGACTTCCTCCGCGCCAACAAGGACATCTTTGCGTGGAAACCCTCGGATATGCCGGGCATCCCGAGGGAGGTCGCCGAGCATACTCTCCAGATCCTCCCGAGCTCCAAGCCAGTAAAACAACGCCTGCGCCGCTTTGACGAGGAGAAACGCAGGGCCATCGGCGAGGAGATAGCCAAACTACTGGTCGTAGGATTCATTAAGGAAGTATACCACCCAGAGTGGTTAGCAAATCCTGTTCTTGTCCGGAAAAAGAGTGGGAAATGGAGAATGTGTGTTGATTATACTGGCCTCAACAAAGCGTGTCCAAAGGATCCATTTCCTTTACCACGAATAGACCAAATAGTCGATTCCACCTCGGGGTGCGAAACCCTCTATTTCCTAGACGCATACTCAGGCTACCATCAAATCGCGATGAAAGAGTCCGACCAGCTCGCGACATCTTTTATCACGCCCTTCGGATCATTTTGCTACGTTTCAATGCCGTTTGGTCTGAAGAACGCTGGGGCAACGTACCAGCGCTGTATGCTTAGTTGCTTCGGAGACCTCATCGGGCGAACCGTTGAGGCCTATGTCGACGACATCGTAGTCAAATCTAAGCGGGCTGACCACCTTGTCGCCGACCTTGAACGCACCTTTGCGAAACTCCGGGCGAACGGCATCAAGCTCAATCCCGAAAAATGTGTTTTCGGGGTCCCGAGGGGCATGCTGCTTGGCTTCATCGTCTCCGAGCGTGGCATCGAAGCCAACCCAGAGAAGATATCAGCCATCACGAGGATGGGCCTGATCCAAAACATAAAGGGGGTTCAGCGGATCACCGGGTGCCTCACCGCCCTCAGCCGATTCATTTCACGCCTCGGCGAACGAGGACTCCCCCTTTATCGACTCCTGAAGAAAACTGACCGCTTCGAGTGGACGGCCGAGGCTCAGGAGGCACTTGACATGGTTAAACAATTTTTAACTAAGCCGCCGGTCCTAGTTCCTCCATGCGATGGAGAATCCCTCCTACTATATATATCGGCCACCACCCAAGTGGTTAGCTCCGCCTTAATAGTAGAGCGAGAGGAAGAGGGGCACGCCTTCAAGGTGCAGCGCCCTGTATATTTCATCAGTGAGGTGTTATCCGACTCCAAAACCCGCTACTCCCAGATCTAGAAACTCCTCTACACCGTCCTCATCACCAAAAGGAAGCTACGCCACTACTTCGAGTCACACCCCGTGATAGTAGTAACGTCATTCCCCGTTGGTGAGGTCATTTGTAGCCATGATGCTACGGGAAGAACCGCAAAATGGGCACTCGAGCTGATGGATCAGGGCATTTCTTATGTCCCCCGAACAGCGATCAAATCTCAGGCACTAGCTGACTTCATCGCGGAGTGGACCGAGGTCCAGATGCCACCAGCAGCCGTCGATCAAGAGTACTGGATAATGTACTTCGATGGATCGCTGATGAAGAAGGGCGCCGGAGCAGGACTAGTCTTTGTATCCCCCCTCGGGGTCCACATGAGGTACATGGTTCGGCTTCATTTTCCCTCATCAAACAATACTACAGAATACGAAGCGCTCATCAACGGCCTACGAATCACCATCGAGCTGGGCATCCGACGCCTTGACGTCAGGGGCGACTCTCAGCTGGTCGTCAACCAGGTCATGAAAGAGTCAGGCTACCACGATGTCAAGATGGAGGCATACTGTCAAGAGGTCCGACGTCTGGAGGACAAATTCGACGGCCTCAAACTCAATCATATCCCCAGGCGCCTCAACGAAGCGGCCGACACACTCGCAAAAGCGGCATCCAGCCGAGAGCCGGTTCCAACAGGCGTCTTTGCCAGTGATCAACACAAACCCTCGGTACGGTATGCGGGGTCGGAACAAGCCGACGATGGCCGTTCTAGTCTGATCCCCAAGGCCGATCCGCCAACTGTTCCTCCCGACCCTGAGGTCATGGAGCTTGAAGAAGACCCAGCAATGGAGCCCGATCCTCCTAATGACTGGAGAACGCTTTACATCGACTATCTCCTCCACAACGTACTACCAACCGATAAGACAGAAGCCCGATGGCTCGCGCGACGCGCCAAATCCTTCGTTCTTGTAGAGGGCGAACTCTACAAACGAAGTCACATCGGAATTCTTCAGCTTTGCATCCCTGGCGAACAAGGAAAACTCCTACTGAGCGACATCCACGGTGGGGCATGCGGACACCATGCCGCACCAAGAACCTTGGTTGGGAAGGCATTCCAACAGGGTTTCTATTGGCCCACCGCAGTAGCCGATGCCGAGCAAATTGTACGCACCTGCGAAGGGTGCCAATACTACGCTCGGCAAACACACCTCCCGGCCCAGGCTCTCCAGATGATCCCCATCACGTGGCCCTTCGCGGTCTGGGGGCTTGACCTGGTTGGGCCACTTAAAAAAGCGCCCGGAGGCTTTACCCACCTGCTTGTCACCATAGACAAGTTCACAAAATGGATTGAAGCTCGGCCAATATCCACAATCAAATCCGAGCAAGCTGTGTTGTTCTTTCTCGACATCATCCATCGCTTTGGAGTACCGAACTCCATCATCATAGACAATGGTACGCAGTTCACCGGTAGGAAATTCATTCGTTTCTGTGATGAACAACACATCCGAATCGATTGGGCAGCCGTCGCGCACCCCCGGACGAACGGACAGGTCGAGCGCGCAAACGGCATGCTTCTTCAAGGCCTCAAACCCAGAATTTTCAACCGGTTAAACAAGTTCGGCGCGCGTTGGCTCGCTGAGCTCCCGGCTGTGCTCTGGAGCCTAAGGACGACTCCTAGCCAGACCACCGGCTACACACCCTTCTTCATGATCAACGGCTCCGAGGCCGTTCTCCCGACGGACCTCGACTATGGAGCACCAAGAATCAAAGCATATGACGAAAAGGGAGCCGAGGCATCTCACCAAGACGCCATGGACCAGCTGGACGAGGCCCGCGACATCGCCCTCCTCCATTCAGCCAAGTACCAGCAAGCGTTACGGCGGTACCACAGCCGACAGGTGTGGAGTCGAGCCTTCAACGTTGGAGACCTCGTCCTCCGCCTTGTGCAGAGCAACAAGGATCGTCACAAACTCTCCCCGCCCTGGGAAGGGCCCTACATCGTCGCGGAAATACTTTGCCCAGGCACCTACCGGTTGAAAACCATCAAAGGCGAGGTCTTCACCAACGCCTGGAACATTGAGCAGCTACGTCGTTTCTATCCTTAAAATAAGCTTACACTTTTCTTTATCAGTTTTTGTCTTAACAGAACCCCGATCCTTAGTGATTTCCGACCCCTGCAAATCGCGAGGGGTCAGACCTCACTCGGGGGCTGGCATGTGATCGTAACATATGTTATGTGTAATACAAGTATCGCGCTTGCAAAAAATCCCTGTGTTATACTTACAAACATTCTATAAGTTTTCCATTCGCCTCGTAAATAAGTCTCGAGGGCTAAGATCTTGGGAACCAATTCTGAATACAACTGGTAGGACTGCGAGACACCCATGCCCCAGTGGCTGCAACCTCTTTGCTCACCAGTTCAATCAGAATTAGTTCGCCCACGTTCCTAGCTTCCTATGACTTAGACCATGAGAAGAGTCGGAAAGCGCTAAAATGACTTGCCATAAGCAAAGGATGTAATTTTTTTCATTTTTTGCACGAATTCACCACTTACGAAGCAATGTCATTACAAAAAGGAACAATATACTCTGAGGACTGTTTACTTGGGGGCTTCCCCACAACGTTATTTCATTACAGTCTCGGCTCAGCTCTACCACAAGTGCTGCTGCGGTCGCCGTGCCACGCTCTCCATCGGTGACGTCCGGGGCGTGTACACGGGCCAGCTCGTCTACTGCGGTCGCCGTGCCACGCTCTCCATCGGCGACATCTTCGCTGGATCCTTGAAGGTGCCACCATCTACGATGCCTCCGCCGGAGCGTCCGGGGACTACGCCATCATCCCCAGCCATAACCCTGACAACGGCGTATGGGCGGGAAACGCCTCCCGCTAAGGGAGGAGCACAGCGAACGACGGCGCAGTCAACGATGTACGACGCCCACCGATGCCTCCTTTCCTTTGGCAGCAACGACTCCTCAGCAAGGGCCGCGCGCACCATCTCATCTACGTTGGATAACCTCCGGCTCGACATCACGCACCAGACTCACGAGCAAGTTTGTAAGTTCTCTATCTCTCTCTGGCATTACTCTTCCTCACTCAGGAACCACCGCGACGCACGGATGCGTTTGGCGGAAAGGAAGAAGAAGGAGAGATAGCGGCTCGGAGGCAGAAGGGGAGGTGGGATGAGAGCTCCTCTCCCCCTCCCTATTTAAAGAGGAAGCGCTGTAACTAAGGAAAGGCGAAAGGTCGGACAAAAAACCCTCTCCCTTCCCTCTTTTTTAATATGCAATCGATGCTGATTGATATCTGAGGGGACGCGCCAGAAGTGACGGGACAAACCCCGGTCTACGAGGCGTCCCTCTTTGGTCAAACTGAACACTACCTGGGTATGGCCCGCCACTGACCCGCTCCGGACGTGGCGATTAAGGCACCCACATAGGCAGACAACTTTTCGCCTCCCCATGCAGGACCACGGACGACCCGACGATGGGACCTTTTCAGATCTCCTGGGTCGGTCGTTCGGCCCAGAAGACACGACGAACGAACGACCAAAGAAAGACGTCAAGGCCCGAACCCATCTGGTAGGAGCTTTTCCGCCACTCATACCACCAAGGTAACGTCACCACCTTTATTTTCAATTAAATCTTGCATTCAAAACATTTCATATGCAAAAAATTGCATCCCAACGATTCGTGTCGCACCACGAAACGACTGTCGCCTTATTCGATATAGGCAACCATAGGCTGAGGTTCGAAGGTCGGCCCGCGAAGGGCTCGAGGCCGCCTCATGCCGAACAGGGCTAGGGAGAGATAACCAAGATGAGCCCCAACAGCCCTGCCCGATCCTGCTCAGAAGCGAACCGGGACGTCTCCATCGAGGAGAGGCCATCGGGCCCCCTGAGCTTATCGAACGACTCAGGCATCTGCCGGGAGGCGGGTTAAGAAGTTGTGGAGTGCCACCAGAGGGCTCTGCCGACCCCATCAGCAAATGATGGACCCGGATTCCGCACGAACGTACCCGTTAGCGAGCTCGTTGAGCGCGGTACTCAAGCCGTCGAGGCAAGTGTCGTTCACTCAGCCCCTCCGATTGCGAAAACCGAGGACGGGGTAACACGCAAATAATGGCCGACCCCTATCAGACCCTAACAAGGCTCAGGGGCTCGGGCCAAACAATGCAGGGACACAGGTTCAAAGGCCCCACCTTGCCGAGCCCATAGAGTCCCCAGTTGGGATTTCTGTTGGAAGACAGGGTGGGGATTATTGCGATGACATCAATTGTCACCAAAACCACGATTTCGGTCTCCAGTAACACCCGACCCCAGCAGGTGCGGGGGTCGGACCTTACTCGGGGGCTGTTAAGGTACGGCCACCTCCTTTCCTCCCTTCGGAACAATCTCCTCGCATTATAATCAGCGGCATAATTCAGGGGGACATATTGGTAAGACCGTAAAAAATCAAATCGCAAAAAATCAAACAAAACGAAATTAAGACGCAAAAGCATGAAAGGCGTCCAGACTCGAAAAGTACTGACACTTGTCCACATATTACATATAAGCTGTTCTCAAAATTGTTCGATTAATTACTCCCGCGAAGGGAGAACCATTTCTTTCAGACTGTCTGCCAGGTTCTTCGCAAGGGGAGCGACCATCTTCTCCATTTCCTCCAGCTCTTCATCCTCGTAGGTGGACGGAAAGCCTTCGCTCATCACCCTCAGGTTTATTTCCTTCTCATAATGGGCGTGGGCGACGGTGAAGGCCTGGGTAATCCCGGCGTGAAAGGCACTCTCCTCAAGTTGGCCCACCCGAGCCGTGATACCTCCGACACGAGCCGCGAGCGGGCTGGTCTCCACCGGCTCCGTCACATTCAGGGCGTTAAGGACCACCCCGACCGCAGCTTGTAGAAGATCATGCTCATCGCTCTCCGCCTGAAGGGCCCTGCGCGTATAGGCAGCCTCTTTCTCCAGCTTGGTGGCGACGTTCTCGGCACTCAACTTTCCTTTCACCGCGTCATCAAGCTCCGCCCGGAGAGAGCGGACCACCTCGACGTCCTCGTCCACCTTCTGCTGGAGGGCTGTGGCCCTACTCTTGGCCTTCCGCCGGAGGTCCCGCTCCATCTCCAGCTCCTTCAGGACTTCGCTGGCCTTCTCATTGGCCGTGGCATTCCTCTGCAACAGCTCGTCTCGCTCTTTTTGGAGCCTAGCAATCTCCTCTCCATCCAGCTTAGACCTCGCTGACAGGTCCTCGAACATCCCGTGCGCCTCCTCCGCATCCTGACGCGCCTGGGCCTCCCGCTCCTAGACGATAGCAAGCTGGGTGGCCATGTTTGCTCGCAGCCGGGCCTCCTTGGAGAGGCGATCCCGCTCCGCCTTCTGCTCACGGAGGAATTGGGATTTTTTTCGGCTACGAGCAACAAGAATCTGAAGAAGAAGAAGACTGATATCAGAAATGCGAGAACACACAAACACACGAAGAAAGAAGAAAGAAAGTCTAGAAAATACCTAAGAGGTAGGGATAACGATCTCACGGAGGGCTCCTCTAGCCTGGTCCAGGGCGTTCAGCATGGTCGAGATCCCGATGTCAAGACCTTCTCGCTCCATACTCTCGGAATGATCATCGAGCGAGAAAAGAGCCGACGTCGGGTCCTAAGCGGCCATCCACTGGAGCGGCGGCTCCCCCCGCACAGGGGAGCAACTTCCTCCCGACAAAGGGGCTAGTGGCGGCTCCCTCCTGACCCTGTGCGGCACCACCGCCGCACTCAAGGACCCTCCGGCTAGACCCTCCTCCGTCTAGACCACTTCGGGCGCCACGGGCGGATCCACATGGGCGCCTGGCGGCGCGGATTGCACCACGCCCTCGGGTGCCACCACGACCGCGCCCGGCTGATCCTGGTTTGGCGCAGTCACGATCACCTTCACCGGCGGTATACGGTCCTCGGCCGGCTGTTCCACCTCCGCGGGCGTGGGAGCCACCATGGACGCCGTCGGTTCGGCCAACGTGGCCCCGACATCGGCACCACTCCTGCCCAAAACAGGGGTGACTCCAGGCGACGCCGTCTGTCCCACTTGAAGGGCGAGGCTCTTCTTGGGCGCCAGCCCCAGGGGGTGACCCGTCCGCAAGAACCTACACAAAGGTAATAACCGATAAGTCAAAATAAAAATGGAAAAAAGATGAAAACAGAGGAGTCAAGAGCTTACGTTGACGTCCTCGGCCGGCGGAAGCGTTTTGGGGACGGATCCCCAGATCCCTGCCCTGACTTGTCCGGACGGGACCGTTTCATGCCTGCCCCCTGCTCCGGGGCAGGGGGGTTCGTCTCGTCGGGCGCGGCGTCGGAGTCGCTCCCCTCCATCGTCTTGTCGGGCACGGCATCGGAGCTGTCCCCCTCCATCGTCTCATGGGGCGTAGCATCGGAGCTGCTCCCCTCCATCACCTCACAAGGCGTGGCACCAAAGCCGGGCGCGGCTCCAATACCACCCCCCTCCACGATCGCCTCAGGGTCGGCGGCAGCAAGCCCGGCATCCCCCATCCACCGATCCTCAACCGGCATGCCGTGCGAAGCAGCGGACTCGCCGGCCTCCACTGACCTCATTGATTCACTTCCCTCTGCGTGAAAAGCGAAGGGCCCCTGCACGGGTGGGTGGCCACTTGTCAGCATTTCCTCATCCTCCAGGACGCCCCAATCCACGTCGACGGCTACCTCGTCGTCGTCGTCGTCATCATCGTCATCGTCGTCATCCTCACTGCTCACGTCCTCTCCCCGATCCCGTGCCTCCTGCTTCAGTCGTTTCGCCTTCTTCATCTCCTCCTTTGCTTTCTTGTCCCGCTCGGCCGCGAGTCGATTCGCTGCCGCCACAGCCCTGTCCTTCGGCAGTGGAGCCGGACTATCCTTGAAGACTAGCCCTCTCAGCTAGCCCCAACATCACAAAAGCAAGTATTAAAAAAGGGAGATTCAGGAGAAAGAAAAGAGTGCAGGAGAAGAGGGCTTACGAATTCGAAGAACCCAGGCTCCGGCCGCATTGGAGGATGCTCGGGCACCGGATACATGATGTCGAGGACCATGCCGGCAGAATCCTTCGTCGGCTCCGTCGCCTCCTTGACACGCTGCGCCACTTCTGAATAAGGGAGCGCCTCGTCAACGAGCACCGTCCCCTCAAATGATATCCCTGGCATCATCCGATGTAGGGGAAGCACACGCACCATCAGTGGCGCCACCCTCCTCGCGTGGTAGGCACCGATAATCCCTGACCCCTTTACACCCCGACCCTTCAGGGCATGGAGGGTGGAGAGAAGGTCAGAGATGTGCTTCTTGTCTTTAGACTGGACGCCCCAGCCCCACGACGCCGGAGCATCCATAATAAGACGTCCGGTGTACTTCGGTAGGGTGGCACTCACATCATCCCTAACATAAAACCACTGCGAATGCCATCCCTTGTTGGATGTAGCCAGACGCATGTACGGGTAACCCTTCGACCGGGTATGGCGCAGATGAATGCTGGCACACCCCATCGGCGCGTTCACTTCTGTCCCCCCAATCTTCCTCTTCGACAGACTAACGCTAAAGAAATACCGCCACAGATCAAAATGGGGATCGATCCCTAGGAAACCCTCACATAGGGCAACAAACGCTGCCATATGCTGTATCCCATTGGGAGTTAGATGCTGCAGCTCTACCTCATAGTAATCTAATAGCCCCCGAAGGAATCTATGCACGGGTACCCCAAATCCCCGCTCATGGAAGAGGGCAAAAGAGACGACATACCCTTTAGGCGGCATCGGCTCACCCTCGTTGCCAGGAAGCAACCACTCCTGGACGGCGGATAGTGGGCGGAGAAGGCCACGGCGGACGAGGCCCTCCAGACGCTGGGAGGTGATGCTTGATCTACCCCACAACTCCATTAAAGCAGTAGGGGGGAAGGGCAGGCGTGAGCTTAATGGCGGCTGGAACACGAACGCAGGCCGGTCGACAGTGGCGATGCGGGCGTGAGAGGCTGGGAAGATTGGCGGTGGATGTTTCAGAACGCAAAGGAAGGGGAGCGAAATACGGGACCCTGGGGGCAAACCCCGTGGTTTTATAGGGGACGACGGACGCGAGAAGGGCAACCGTCCGCCTCGATCTCTGGGCCTGCCACGCGCGCCACCGCGTCACGTCGCGGGACACGCGCCCATAGTCCCTATCCTCTCACCCCAAAAATCTCAGCGGACGGTTCGCCTTCCCCAAGCAAATCCGGACTCTCTACCCACCCGGGAAACGCAAGCCACAAAGGCCTGTTCTTTTTCTCTCTAGCCCACCTAGGGCCTAGAAACTCGCCATCGGCCCAACCAAGAAGGAATCCACGAACGATCCGTCATCAAGGGCAGAAGCACCAGTTAGGACAGCCCCGAATCAGTTCCCAGCGAACGGGATGCCACGACCCACTCGGAAGAACATCCAGTTGATAAAAAACTAAGTCCTTCAGCCTTACCCGCGAAGGGGCCGATACAACCCCCCGGGCAACTCTACTCGAGTCACCCGGAGGCTCGGGGGCTACACCCATCGGGTGCGCTCGCGCGCACCCTCCGGCAAATTACCTTCGACGAAATCAAAAACATCCTCCAGGCGGTTCTACGCGAATCACCTAGAGTCTCGGGGGCTACTGTCGGGGACCTAATACCAGGGTACCCCAGGAGGTGGAACCGATAACCACCAAATGTGAAAAACTTCCGAACGCATAAAGGCGTCATGTCATCCCTTGTTCGAGTAACAGGAGTTCGGTTCCGCCTCGCCTGACACCTTTGGGACGGGCTCGGTCTCGCCCGAGGGCCGAGGGATAAACTCCGTCTCACTCGATGCCTTGAGGGCGGGCTCGGTCTCGCCCGAGGGCTAAGGGATGAGTTCCGTCTCGCCCGATCCCGGAGGGACAGGGTCAGCCTCACCCGACGCCTTTATGGGATAACCCTGTCTCGCCCAAAGGCTCAAAGCCAAACTCCGTCTCGCCCGACGCCTATAGGGCGGGCTCGGTCTCGCCCGAGGGCTAAGGGATGGATTCCACCTCGCCCGATCCCAGAGGGATAGGGTTAGTCTCGCCCAAGAGATAGGGATTGATCTCCGCCTCACCCGACGGCCCAGAACGAGCCTCGCCCTGATCGATATCTATCCCTCATAATGATGGATACAGGACGAGACAAGACGTTTGGGTCAACCATGGCTCCAACGACCATACCCTGCGCCTTGGCAGGAAAAGGACTGCCAGGGAGCAATAGGACTGATGCTTTAGACCCTTCCGGGCGCCGCTGAGCCCAAAAGGTATTATAGGTGCGTGCATCTCACTCTGTAGAGTTGTAGGCGCCACCTTCAGCTCTGGGACACGGAACCCAACGAAGATATACGACAACCGCTACGCTCTAAGAACGGATTTGCTATCTCCACGAACGATGGATACTCCGTCACTGCACTGTGGACCCGAAGGAGCGGGGCCCTCTTCCCGACCCCTCAGGTCCTCCCAGTCAGAGGGCCTTGGCCACAGCGCTACACTGGACCCCGACCCCGAATTCTCCCTACAAGAATCATGGGAACCAGAAGGCGTATGGAGCAAGGCTGGGGGGAGGCTCCTAAGTCAAAACCACTGTACTACAGCCCATACCCTGCACAGGGCAGCATATTGTGACTAACCTGACATCCTACAGAGACATCGACAACATGGTAAGCACTTATCTTCCTTCGCACTCATCAGAATTGAGGACCTGACCAGGTAGACATGAGCCCCAAGGCTAAGTAGAGTACGCATCCTGGAGCCCTCACCCTTGTAAAGCCAGTCCCTTCATCTATAAAAGGGGATGCGCATCCTCCATCAAAGGGACGGAAAAAATAGGACCGAACAATAGAACGCACTCAAACACACGAGCAGCTACGAAGCTCTCGACCACCTTTCAATCCTTCGATCAGAGACTTGGGACCAGTCCCTCTCTCGGCAGTTTGTATCCCTTACTACAGACCGTTCACGGTGCTAATAACACAAGCAGCAACAAACTGGACGTAGGGACGTTTTGCCCGAACCAGTATAAATCCTGTGTCCATTAGCGCACCATCCGAGCCTAACGCGCATTACTATAGATTTACTTGCCGGTGCTTGTACGAAACACCGACAGTAACCTACGTCCATGTTGTCATGAGTCCCCAAGTGATGATTCACATGATAACTAGCATGACAAGTTAGACCCACAACCTGGGTTCTGCAAGAATCAATCAAATAGTGCACTTCAACTAGCCATGAGCAATCCACTAGAGTATCCCTTTGCAACTCCGTGAGGTGGGATCAATACCTCTCAAAAATCATGAGTTAGAGGTAGAGAACAATCACTCCCCTTAATGACCACCAATGGTCCAAGGCATCTAGGTGGTGGCAACCACCAAGAGTAACAAGAAATCCATAGCCCAATCAAAGAACTAGTGCCACTAGATGCAAATCAACAAAGCAAATGCTCTAGATCTCTTCTAAGACCATTTTGGATCAAGCACAAGTCAAGAGATGAGCGGGGGGGGTGTTCTTGGATGCTCACAAGTGTGTTAGATTGCTTAGAATGGCAAGAGAGAGCTCAAAGAGCTAGCCAACACATATTTAAAGAGGCCCCCAAAAAGCTAGTCATTGGGCTGTCCTGGTGGGTTGTCTGTGTAGTCACCATATAGTCTAGTGACCACCGAGCAGCACCACCAGACAAGCATTACATGTTAGCGCTTTTGTCCAGTGCTCCTTGATTAGCACCGCTAGACTAATCCAGTGGCTTCACGTGCTTGAGACCTAGAAACTAGCCGTTGGACTCCCCAACAGTCGAGTTGTAGCGCATTTGAACGATGGTCACCTCTGGCTGGAACATAGGACTAATTTGATGCAATCCAAAGAGTGACTAGAGACATTTTTGGGCCACCAGATTGGTTTGGTGCCTAGCATCACCAGTTCGATGACCTCCCTTGAAACTCCCACGCATGAGACTAAGTTAGCGCTTTGTCCGCTAGTCTTCGGGGTTAGTCACCGGACTAATTCAATGGCTAACCCTAGCCTCTATTAGCATAGTGTGGACACCCCTACACGTGGTGCTTTGTCTGGTGCCCTCTACAGGTTACCATCGGACCAATCCGGTGCTTATAGAGGCACCCCAAACATCTCCATTTCGCCCCCTTTTTCAAATGTTCTCACTCCCACAAGTGTCTACTAGATGCGAGTTAGCATTTTTCAAACATTTTCCCAAAGGGTTTTCCTTGCATCTTACCATGTAACTAGGTCTAAAGCATATGCAATATCATTTCACACCTAGTGGCACTTAGATAACCGGTTTTACTTTAGAGTTCCCCGCTTAATAGTACGACTGCTATCATAAACCTAATCACACTCTCTGTTGCGTCTTAACTAGCAAAACAATATCTCTAGCTTATAACTTTGCCTTCACTCCATAGGATTTTGTTTTCTCTTCTTCTTTTTCAAGTGTGAGCTTGCTTCAATTGGATTGATCACCCTTCATCCATCTTCATGCCTTGCTCACCACCTTGGTGTGGATCTAACCTATCTTAATCACACACTTAGCAAAAAGTTAGTCCACTAGTTGTCTCAATTACTAAAACCAAACATAGGGCTTTTAGCAACCGCCCTTGTTGGTTTGCTCTCTATTACACTTGGAATTACATTCATTACTTGTGCTTGTCTGATAGTGAAGTGGTAGCTCTCTAGTGAGTGGAGTAGTTTTAGTAGCTTAATTTATATAACTTACTAGTTGTAGTTCTTGCCTCTAATAGATTGTGTGCTGTTGGGGAATAACCACGAGCCACGGAGGCCATAAAGTCTGGAGACAACAGAGACTAACAAGCAAAATGGTTTTTTGTGTGATGTGCAGGAAAGTTATGAGAAGGCCTCTGCCCAGCAAAGGTGAGCGAAGGTCGCTTGGCGAAGGCGAAGACCGCGGTACCACGAGCGAAGGCCGCTTGGCAAAGGCGGAGGCCGCAGTGCCATGGGTGGTAGTGGAAGCTGGCTCTACCACAGTAGGAGGGTCATGGCGCAGAGGCGACCTCGGGCCAGGAATGGGCTTTCCTTTGGGTCGGCAATCCAGGCCCAAGGAGACAAGGCAGTGCAAGAAAGGGAAGGTCCAGTTTTCCCCGGGCCACCTGCACTAACAAGAGGATATTCAGGGAATGTACCGTAGCAGTTGTAGGACAAAGATGTAAAAAGGAAAAGTAGTGAATAGCGCCCTATAAAAGGGGAGAGCTGAAGCTTGTTTGAGAGGTTGGTGAGTGCATTTATAGAACCCTAATTCTGCCAGGACCCACCTACCACTTTCTTAACCTTCACCAGGGGTGCCCGACCGGGTGAAGGCCCTCTCCGTATCACCTGCTAGAAAATGCTACTTTCCAACATGTGCTTTAGTTGTTCTAGTAAATTTTGCTACCGGTATTGTGTAGAAAGGCTTGCTTTTTAGTGGCTGTTAGGATTGTCTTTTATTCTAATCAACTTGCCTGGTGTTGTTGTCATTGTAGATAATTTTAATAGGCTATTCACCCCCTCTAGCCATCCATAGATCCTTTTACTAATACAATGCTGCATAGTGGAAGTTGACCGTTGGAGATGAATCAACTAAGGGCCATCATGCACCCTGTGAGCTTCTAGGCATCATTGAGGTTATTGATGGGACCTATTTTAATATTGACTTTGACCTTCTTCAGGTTGGCCTTCTCATTATAAACAATGTGCTTTACCCATTACTACCTTCATAAGTATATCTTTTAGTGGATCAAAGGGAGATTGATTGCATGCATCCTATACACTGTGTTGGTATATATACTAAGAGAGTAACACAAAACCTCCATGTCATACTATAAACATGATTGTAGAAATGTACTTGTTTTGAAGCTATCAAACATGACAATGTGACTTTGACACAACTACCTTTGAAGAAGGCATGACACTTTGTTTGTGCCTTCTTGCCAAAATTTTATGTCAATTTTATTGATAACCAAGTAAGGACGTCCCTCCTATCTTGCTCCGATTAAAGTGGCATATACATAACATCATTGGTTTTCTTGTTAGGGCGATGATGCGTATAGTAGATAGATAGTGTCACAATGCACTTGTGATACACATGCAACTTCTCTAGGAGTATTGGTTTGTTCTAATGCAAAGTCTTTTTTTACACGAATAATGTTTTAATAAAATTTGGGAACACATAATTGAGTTCTAAATTGACATATACAGAACAAATAAATGAGTCAATCTAAGCTTTTTTGCACCCATTGGATATGTGGTAGGAATCCTACGCCTTTTATTTAGTAAAGACTTAATTGCATCGATCATGTGTTTAGCCTTCCTCCTCTGCAGTAGGGACCACATCTTTACCTATTAAATCTTCACGGCATCATCGACGCACTTCCTCTCAGATCCAAACTCTCTCTCCCTTTTAGATCCGATGAAGACGAGGGCAAGAGCACAGTCTTCAGTGCCAGTGACTCCAGACTACAGCAGATCCCTAGGCAAGTCAACCTCTCAAATCCGGTGACGCCTTAACCCATTAACTCTTCACAGGGTCACTGACGCGTTCTCTTGGATCCAAACTCTTTTCCCTTTCAGATCTGGTGATGGACAGGGCAAGCAGGACGGACTTTGGTAGCAGCGACTGCAGACTACGATGGATCCCTAGGCAAGTTGACCTCTTAGATCTCATGATGCCTTAACCTATTAACTCTTCATGGGGTCACCGTTCCACTTCCTCTCAGATCCAAATTCTCTCTTCCTTTCAGATTCGGTGATAGTGAGGGCAAATAGCATGGGCTCAGTGGCAGCGGCTGTGGACTACAACATATCCCTAGGTAGGTCAACCTCTTAGATCCATTGATGCCTTAACTTATTAACTCTTTACAAGGTCACTGATGCAGTTCCTCTCAGATCCAAACTCTCTGACCCTTTCAGATTTGGTGACAGCAAGGGCAAGTAGCACATGCTTTGGTGGCAGCGGCCGTGGACTACGATGGATCCTAGGCACGTCAACCTCTCAAATCTGGGGCCTTAACACTACTACACAAATTATTTTGCGAGGCAGTGCCCTTTTATTAACCGAGGCATTTACAAAATCCAACCGCCTCGGTTAATACATGGCGATTAACGAAGGTGGTCGTTTTCATTAACCGAGGTGGTCACAATTAACCGTCTCGCAAAATCGATTTACGGAGGTGGTTAAAAAATAAACGCCTCCTAAAATATATTTACGGATCCAAAAATGCCTTTATTTTTGCAGGCGGTCCGCTTAAAAAACCCATCCCCGTTAATGTGGTCGAGGCCCAGTCAAAGCACATAACCACACCTCCTATCAGGCTTATATAAATAGCAGAGTTAGGGTTTCTCTCACCTATTCAATCTACCTTTCCTTCTCTCTTTGTCTCACCCGACCGCCGCACTCTTCTCACTCCCTCACTTGCCCTCCTCTCTATCTCCCTCACCCTCGACTACACAAGGGGCGCCCACCACGCGCGCCCCCTCCCCCTCCCTAGCTCGGCTCTCCGGCGTGATGGAGGCGACACGACGGGCGTGGCTCTTCAGCAGCGGCGTGGCGGGTGCACGACCCCTCCGCCGTGGGCGCGACACCTCTAGCAGCGGCAATGGTAGACGACCTCTCCCTCACCCCGATGATCAAGCGGATCTGGCGCCACCACCATCGTCGGAGCACCTCCAACACCGTGGATCCGGTGGCCCCTCGCCTCCTTCCCTACCAACGAGCACAGATCCAGCGATCCAACTCCCCTTCCTCCACCACCGACGCGTCTAGATGTGTATCTTGCGCATCCAGGTGCGAATCCGGCGGTGCTACTACTAGCGGCCCAGATCCAAACTCTTTCTCCCTTCTAGATCTGGTGAGGATAAGATCAAGTAGCATAGACTTTGGTGGCAGCGGCGGCGAACTACGATAGATACCCCAGGCAAGTCAACCTTCTTTCTTCTTCCCCTTCTTTATTTCTCTCTCACTCCTATATTGGAGGCATGGTGGTTTGGGGTTGAAGAAGAAGTTAGATCTTGCGATGTGTAGTTGAAGAAGAATGAAAACCCTAGATTTAGGGTTGGATGGTTTTGGGGATTGGAGATTTGCGGTCTTAGGTTTTGGAAGGACATTGATCTTAAAGAGGATGGTTGGAGTCAGGGTGAGTAGGTAGGCCAGGTGACGACAACATCTTGTGACTTACGATGGAGAATGTTTGGCGGGGAAGGTCAACAATGGGAACGAGCGATTGGCTCAGTCAGTAGAGGGCATGTAGGAGGGTGACGATAGAAGGTGGGTAGGGTGGCTCAACATCGAGGGTGTTGTTGGCCTGCTGGAAGTGGCTGAGGTCAGCGGTGGCGAATGACGTGAATTGAATTACAAATCGTTCTTCTTTTTTCTCTTTCTTTGTAGTTATGTGTTGTCGGCTTAGCTGCGTTTTTCTCTCTCTCTCTCTCTTAGAGTAATCTACATGGAAACTACTCAATTTTTATAGAACATCTCCCCGTGTCACCCAACTTGCTTAAAAAGGAGCAAAAATGTTGAACGCCTTACATGGGACACTGACCTGAATGCCTAAAGTTTTCCTAATACAATTTCACTGCTCACTACTTTCGACATTGGCAAACTTTGGTACAATGTTGACTCCTATTTTGGTGAGCACTGCAGACTTCAGAACCAACGTGCTTGCATAGCAGCTTAAAAGACCTTTCGACATCTATATCTAGCATCGATATGCCCAGTTAATCACTCGAGCATTCCATCAGAAAGGAATGATGTTTTTCTTTTTACATTTGAACATTCTATACTTTGATATGTTCACTTAATTCCTCTCGCGTTATCAAAGTATATACTTGTGTGCTGATGTCACATCCATCGTTGTTAACTAGTAAAAAATCTTGTATTTGGCAGGAGTAAGCAAGATTCAATGATGGTGGTTACACGAAAGCATCCGATGAGAAGCAGGAAATGCCAGCTTTGCCATGGGAATCTGTTGTCTTTGCCAAGCAAGTCCGAAGTAAGAAACTCCGATCCACTTCTTTAAAAACAAGTTCTTGACTGATGGATCTAATTTCCATTATGCATTTTTGCTGTTTTCAACATGAAATCACGCGGCTATTATCCATTTTTGTTTGAAAATTTTGGACATTTAGAAGAAAAAAATATATGCTTATAGAACTTGATCACTGTTCCCCTTTGTGCTGAATCTATTATTCACTAGTATCCTCATGTTTGATTCTGATAATAATGCTACATACTAATACGTGACGCGTCTTAATCTAAATTTTTTCTGGGTGTATGTAACTGAACCTACACTCTTTATGTGGTACACGGCAAAGCGAGCCCGTAGACGCTGTATCGTGACAGCCCCGGGTACAAGAATCACCGCCCAGACCTGCCATCACTTGATCGACTATTTCTTAGTCCATTCTCAATCAAATCGAACGGGATTGCTCCCATTCGAAAGATAATTTTGGGATCCATGTCGGCACCAAATTTGGTTCGAAACGGTTGACTACGCCGGGAGAATTCGTGCCCCAAAGTCGGAAGAGAAGCACACTTGCACGGAGATTCCCCCAAACAGACCTGTCCTCACTGAATCCCCAATTTCTCCCTGAATTATCAACCAAATTAGACTAAACCACTCGCATTTGAAAGACAATTTAGTCCCCTACAAACACACTGAGTTTCAAGAGAAACGATGGATCACGTCGCGAGAGGTGAGCTTGAGGATCTAGGAGAGAAGCACAGATTGAACAGGTTCGCGTCTGCTGGCGTCGACCCAGGAGGGCAGCATCCGAGCCACCGCGAGGCGAGCGTCCCCACCCGTTGGATCTGGGCGGATCCGACGGTCCGCGGGGAGCTGCAGACACGGCGGGGTAGCGATCCGCGTGTGAACCCGCTCGACCAATCACAGCGCGGTGCTACGTCCCTGAGCCTTTCCAGTCGCCTCCGCTATTTAAGCGGCCTCGTCCTCGCCTCCGGTCTCACCAGTCATCACCCACAGCCGCCGCCGCCGCCGCTGACGCAGCGAGCGAACGCACCAGCGCACGCGCAGTTCCGGAGAGGGTTGGGAGAGTAGTAGTGGTATAGTCGCGATGACGACGGAAGAGGCTGTAGTTGCCGAGGTCCCGGTGACAGGGGTGAAGGCTGAGGCACCGGCGGCCCAGGAGGCGGAGAAGGACAAGGCGAAGAAGGCACCGAAGGAGAAGGCGGCGCCGAAGGAGAAGAAGGACAAGGGGAAGAAGCCGGCGGCGCACCCTCCCTACGCTGAGGTGAGAGCGCCGGTGGTTTAGTCCGTTGCGATCGAGCTGATTCGTTGTAACGCTGGATTGGTTTTTTCGATTGCTTGTTTTTGATGACGAATCTGTTGGATCGGTCTTGGCGCTGGTTTTTGTTATCATCGCGAAATCGATCTTGAATCTGAGATGCATTTTTTTGGGTCTGGTTGCAGATGATTTCAGAGGCAATCGCTGCCCTGAAGGAGAAGACCGGGTCGAGCTCGGTGGCCATAGCCAAGTACGTGGAGGGGAAGCACGGCGGCAAGCTCCCCACCAACTTCCGCAAGCAGCTGACCGTGCAGCTGAAGAAGCTCGCTGCTGCCGGCAAGCTGACGAGGGTGAAGAACTCCTTCAAGCTGCCGGCCGCCCGCCCTGTCACCACCGACGCCAAGCCCAAGGCCGCCGCCAAGCCGAAGGCCCCCAAGGCCGCCGCCAAGACCGCGGCCAAGCCCAAGGCCTCACCGAAGGCGAAGGCCAAGACGGCGGCGAAGCCCAAGGCGGCGGCGTCGCCCAAGCCCAAGGCGAAGGCCAAGCCCGCCACTCCCGCTCCCGCCTCCGCGTCGCCCAGGCCCCGCGGGCGCCCTCCTAAGGTCGCCAAGACCTCCGCCAAGGCCTCGCCCGCCAAGGCAGCAGCCAAGAAGGCTGCTGCTCCTGCTGCTGCCGCCAAGAAGAAGGCAGTGGCATCGCCCAAGAAGAAGGCGGCGACCCCGAAGAAGGCCGCTGCCGCTGCTGCTCCGACCAGGAAGGGCGCGGCCAGGAAGGCCAAGAAGTAGGCTGCCTGCCTGCTTGCCTTGGCGCCGGAGTCACCCCCTCCCTCGCTCCATTCGGCCTATAGTATAGATTTCCCCCTCCCTATCTGGATTTTGATCCGTCTTGTCAGTAGCTCCTAGATTCGCCAGTAGCTCCGGCATGAGCCTCAGAGCCTTCAAAAGGGTAGTAGCCTGTCTGTAAAAAACGTGGGATGGTTGATCGTGTGCGATCAGTCCTCATGCTCCTCCCTGCCTGTATGATGAACATCGAGTTAAGCTATAATAGTATTATTATTATGCTATTTCATGATTCCTGGACTGTTGCCGTAATGCTGTCAGATCGTTTTTGGTTGGATTGTGTTTGGATTCCTGGTTGCTGTTCAATTCCTGCATTGGTTGATTTTGTTGGATTTGGATTTTAGAGGAGGATCCTAGCATTGCATCATGCTTGGTTCTGGTTTCTGCATTTGACTGCAATTGTAATCGGGTTCTTCGTTCAATTGTTGGATTAGTTGATTTTGTTGGATGTAGAGAAGGTTCGTAGCATCATCATATACGGAGAAAAGGCTCGGGATTTGTTCGAAAATGACGCTGGAATCTTGGCGAAATCTCTAGAATCATGCTTTGCTTACATATTAATACTTCCCAAAGAACCAAAAGGATTCTGGTTTGCGTGATTGGCATTTCAGAATGCAGAGCGGCGCCGTTGTTTCCAAAACCAAAAGAGATTCTGGTTTGCGCGACTGGGATTTGGCAGGCCGCGTGGTGTGCGTGGACGGGGAGGCGCGCTCGCCGCAGGCGGGATGAGCTGGAGCGGATTGCGGTTTCGTTGCGCGGTGGCGGCCAGGGGACGAGTAGGCAGGCGCGCTCGTTGCGGATGCATGTCCGGCTTACCCTCGGCTTCGGCCGAGTTTCGTACCAGCGAACGGTGCCGTTTTTGGGTAGGGGGCGGGAGATTTCCGTTTGGGGACCCGTCCGTGTTTTGCCATTGCCTCTCTGGGCGTTCGAATTCTCGGGGAATGGACAGGTGGGCACGTACCGGACGGAAATGGGTTTCTATTTCTGGCTGGCTGTGTTTCGAGCCCACCTATCCGTGGTCGGTTTTCCTCGACCCGTTGGACGTTGGAGAGTGTTCAGGTAAAATCTATTTTTTCTCAAAAAAGGTAAAATCTATCTTTTCTGAACGAGTAACATTTCCTTTTTTTTTCAGGTATACTCCCCCAGTTCAAAAAAAACCCATTTCGTTTTTATTGAGAAATACAAATATATAAAAAAATTAATATTCTTTTCTGATTACTTTTTTACTAACAAATATGCCCGTGCGTTGCAACTGAAGAAAAAAAAAATCAAACGATCATAGAAAACAGCAACGTGAATGGTACATATCTATTTATCTTTTATCATTTCTATAAAATTTAAAAGCTATAATTTTTTCTGTGATCATCATAACATATAAGCTAATGTTAGCAATAACATAACAATGCTCTATTAAGTCTTTATCAAATTCTAAAAAAAAGGTAAAATCTATCTTTTCTGAACGAGTAACATTTCCTTTTTTTTTCCAGGTATACTCCCCAGTCTAAAAAAAAACTCATTTCGTTTTTGATTGAGAAATACAAATATAAAAAAAAATTAATATTCTTTTTTGATTACTTTATTTATTATACGCGTTTGGCTACTCCACCGCTTTTTTTCTAATGAGGCCTTGTTTAGTTCGCGAATTTTTTTGGAAAATGGTACTGTAGCACTTTCGTTGTTATTTAGCAATTAGTGTCCAATCATAGTCTAATTAGGCTTAAAAGATTCGTCTCGTGAATTTCGTCTAAACTGTGTAATTAGTTTTATTTTTTATTTATATTTAATGCTTCATGCATGCGTCCAAAGATTCGATATGACGGGAAATCTTGAAAATTTTTGCAAAATGAAGTGCAACTAAACAACACCTGAGCTATTGGTCCGCTCCTTCGGTCATGCATGGGCCTCCCCGCCAATCGTCATGGTCCTCAAGCGCCTCTGGCTCTCCGTCGGCTGTTTCCGCTCCTATGACCTCCTCCCGCCGAGAGCCTTTCCACCGATGAGGGTCGTCTCGCCGGCTGCCTCCCTACCGCGCAGTGGCGTAACTAGGATCTGGAGCAAGGGTGGTTCACTATAGATGTAAAACCAAATTATAGAGTGATCCATGTGTAATTTTCATGATTTTAAAGAGCTTATCTACTGTAGTTTCTTGAGCTAAATTTTAGGGTGGTCCATGGACCACCTGTCCACCTAGCTAGCTCCGCCTATGCTACCGCGAATGCCTGCCCGTCGACCGACTCCCCGCCGACGAGCTCATCCCCGCCGAGCGCCATACCACCATAAAAGTCGCGTGCCTTGCCGTCGTCGTCCGCGTGCCTCCGAGCGCCATACCACCATCGAGTCGCGTGCCTCGTCGTCCGCGTGCCTGACCCGGTCGCCCCGATCGTGTGTAGGTTGGCCCATGGGCCATATCCGCAGCTTCTGGCCCGCGCCGTAGGCCCAGCTGAGTTTCGCTTCCTCCTTCCTCGAGAAGACGCGCCGTAGGCCCTGCTGAGTGTTTCGCTTTGTTTCTTCCTCGAGAAGACAGAGCAAGCGCAGCAGTAGTCCCTTCCCACGCGCCCTTCGTCCCTTTGCTCTGTCTTAAACCCTAGCGAGTTTCTAGAACCTTCCAGTTCCAGAAGCCTGACCCCTCGCTCGGAAGCCGGCGCCATGGACCTAGACCCAGAGGGCATCTTCCGCGACGACAGCGATGAAGACGAAGACACCGTCCAGGTTCGTACCGGCTCTTCCCTGCGTTTTTTCTTCTTCTTTCCCCCTTCTATTGGAGCAGTGTTCTGAAAAGTAATTTGACCCTGCTGGCTGCTGCGGCGCCGCATTCTTCGCGTGTTGTGGATTGCTTGCTCGGGGAATCAGGAGAGGGAGGCGAACAAGGAGATGGTTGTCTACCTTGTCGACGCCTCGCCCAAAATGTTCACCCCTGCTACCACCCAGGTGAGGCACAATTACTCTACGCCACTTAATTTGACATTCTGGGTATCAGTTTTTTATGTCTCTATTTGGAAATTAAGACCTAGTCTGAAGTTGGATCATTAAGTTTGTTCTGGATTTTCGCTAGTAGTAGTTTGTCTGTGATCCATCGCCATATAGGATTTTAGGAAGAAGGCAACTGATGAGTACTCCTCATAACCTTTAGGTAATGCAATGCTAAATGTACTACTTTGTCAGTTTGCCCTTTTGTCAGTATCCAATTATTCAGTCTATGTGGCCAAGTTTTGCCCTGACATTCTTTTAGGGGCTTGCGACATTACTAAATAACAATGTAACATTTTTTTTCAGGACAATGAAAAGCAGGAGACACATTTCCACACCATTGTTAGCTGCATCACAGAGTCTCTAAAGACACAAATTATTGGTAGATCTTACGATGAAGTCGCAATATGTTTCTTTAACACTGTAAGCTTTCTCAAATCAGTAAGCATACACCTCTGCTTCTAGCAGTTTTTGTAGTTTGCAGTTTTGTTTTTCCTGTTTGAGTTACTTTGATTTTATCGCAAGCATCTGCGGGGCGTAAGAGTGCAAGAAGGAAAGAGCATGTTGTCAACTCTTGTTTGCTTTATGTTAGAACTCTATTTGCACATTTCCAGTTTTACTCAATATATCATTACTACCACCTGTCAAATAATTGGATATTGGAAACCAAAATGGTATCCAAAAGGGCCATATGCTCATAACAACACAAATGTGACCACTAGTTTCTATTGTAACTTCATTTATAAACCTAGAAAATATAATATTAATATAGTGTGTTGTGAGACGAATCTAAACACAGTTTTAGATTGCAATTAATTATTAACAGAAAACATCAATAGGCAAAATTTGAAAGCTTCACTGGATGTGTCTCAGTGACCCCCAACATTACTTATTATTTACTGCATAGAGCGAACTAAGGCACTAAGCTTGATGACTAGCGAGCATGAAGCCGAAAATAATACAGTTCAAGTGCTGCTGCATCCAGTAAGACACGAGAGGGTCGGAGTCAGGAATGACAGTTTCTTTAATATAGATGCAGATGGGTTGCAGTATTTTGCTTATTTTCTTAAAAGTGAAATAATGAGCTAACTATGCAACTGTCCTTTTTGTATTAGTTATTAGTCATTTCTCAACAAATATTCAACTTTGCCTGCTTAGGTCCCTTGCACTATTCATGAACTTTGTGTTGATAGCATTTAAAGTAGAACCATTGCACAGATATTGCTAAGCATAGTGCCCAGTTCCTTGATCCGGTTTGCTCACAACTCGCAGAAAGAGAAGAAGAATTTACAGGACTCAGCTGGTGTTTATGTTTATAATGTTGGAGACAGAGAAGAACTTGATAGACCCACTGCAAAACTTATCAAAGATTTTTCTTCCATAGAAGGTAATACCACTGTATGAATTGTTCCTTGGTGACACATGGTCAAAGTTTGAGGGATATGCATGCTCAACTTTTTTCAGTAGGATGTGGTTCGTGGATAATATTTTTGGCTAAAGTTATTTATCGTCCAGTAGAATCCTTGATTTCGTTTGGGTGCAGTGATGTTTCTTCGTCATACAAGTGTCTTTGTTTGGGTCTCCCTGTTTTTCCCATGTCACTAATATTGCTTCCAAGTTCCACCCACTTTCTCAAGTACAGAAAGTCTACCGCCTTTTATGTTGTAACATTAGTTCATAACTCGTGAGTAAAACTTCACATGTCTAAACATAAGACATATAGACTTAATTAAAAAATAAATCTCAAATCTCATTATAGTTTCTCATCAGGCTGGTTTCATGTTCTCAAATTCGACGCAGTGTAGTGTGTAACAGTATATACTGCCTAGATTATCATACTCATAAGATTTTCTTGTTAACTAGAAGGATACCCCGCACACTGCTGTGGGAATCGCAGATGGTTTGGAATGAAAATGGGACGGTCTATAGTTATTGGCTTATGTGACTTATTGGTATGGAAAGCTTGCATGGAGGGGTAGATTATCATAAATGGATGTTGCTGTATGATGTGGCTCGCTGATGTGGACAACTAAATGCATGTTAATAGGTGTTGTGGCTAGCTGATGTCGGTAGATTGCATGGAGAGAGAGCTTTCATAATTGCATGCTAGCGGGCTGCAGACGTGGATAGTTTGCATGGAGAGATAGATATGTAGTGTGGACCGCTTTTATAAGATATATAGATATAGATATAAATTTCGTTTGGCCTGGATTGATAGATATGTATAGGGGGAAAAGTTAGCAATCCTGTTTTCTTTTCTGGTTATAAACCTTTGTTTCAACTAACTGCAGATTCTTTTATGAGCACCATTGGAAGTCGATATGGAATAACATCTGGATCTCGAGAGAATACCCTGTATAATGCTCTTTGGGTTGCTCAGGCTCTGCTGCCCAAGGGGTATGACTACTTCCCTTCTTTTGGCCTTTGAGCAGTGTCATGTAATTTGCATCCAATAACAAATTGCTGTTTAGTGGGGGCTATTGCCTATTGACATGTTATGTAGCCTTTGTACATCAACCTTTCATGTAGGATCACTCAGTGAAGCTAAAATTTGTTCACGTTATACAAACTAGACTGCATCAGTTTGTGTAGGTATTTGATTGGTAAAGTGAATGTAGCATGCATATAGTGCTTTGTCTTCCTTCAATTGCACCACTTAATGCCTGTCTGAATCTAGTCATTCCATGTTCCTCATTTGAAACTTTTCAGATCTGTGAAGACCGTCAGTAAACGAATTCTTATATTCACCAATGAAGATGATCCTTTTGGTACTATTACAGGAGCAGTGAAAACTGATATGATTAGGACAACAGTTCAACGTGCAAAGGCAATTCTTCTATTTAAAACTGCATGCTGCCAGCACATCGCAAAATGTTTTCTTGTCCTTTGTTTACCATAACAATACTTTCTTTTCTCCAGGATGCACAAGATCTTGGCCTGTCTATTGAACTTCTTCCACTGAGCCGGCCTGATGAGCAGTTCGACATGTCCCTGTTTTATGCAGTAAGTCTCCATAATTGCTTTTTTCTCTTCTCTATGTGCTAACTGCTGAACAGCTCCAATTGCCCAGGATTTAATTGGTCTGGATGGGGATGAGATAACCGAGTATTTGCCATCTGCTGGTGTTAGGTACTATATTCTTGAAACATCAATATTACTTATGTATTTTTTGGATTTAGATGATATTTATTTAACCGTACTTTATTCTTACAATCTCCTAGCACAAATAAATCAGACATTCACACTTGAGTTATAAACGGAGATAACAGGGCTGTTTGGATTATGACCTGCAGGCAGGGTGCTGGCCAGGCAGCGATCCCATCCGCCAGGCGCTCAAAATCGATGGCCTGGTGTTGCTGCCTGGCCAAGCAACTATGCCTGGACGCACAACCAAACAGGCCCGAGCATGTTTTATGAAATCACAGTTGCCTCTCTTTTGTTTCCATTTGGACTTGTCTTTTCTTCTTTGAACAGAGGGCAAGAGCTTTGCAATTAATTGAACACACCCACCCCTCTACACACGGGAATAAACACCAACCACACACCACTATGCACCACAGCTTCATAGCAGTATCTCATGTAGACTTGTCCTTGACCTCTATCAAAAATTCTGTCATGGAGGGCACTTTTGCACGGACTTTTGTCAGTGTGTGAGTCTGCTGTAGTGTTTTTGTGTGTGTGTGTGTGTGTGTGTGTATGGGCTGGTCTTCTTTCGTGGGGGCTCCTTACCCCCCCCCCCCCTCCCCCCTCTTTTTTTCTCATCTTTTCTTATTATAAAAATGTGCAGCTCTCCTCCGTGTTTGAGAAAAAATCGGACAGAGTTATCCATGTATTTGATGTTATATGATACAATATTTTGTGGGTTTCTTGTGTTACTATCCACTATCCAATAGTAGAACATGAATTACTTATTTGTGTTTAGTGCATCTATTAAAAATGATTGTTTTATTCTATAGAGGTTTTGTAGACTCCAGCTATAGAGCTATGCAGGAGTATGTTAAAAATTATACCATATGTTTGTGTCTTGCTTGGTCTTTTATGCTTTGCTATGCTGCTGGTCTGTTGATCTCTAATCATTTGGGAAGTTTGTATTTTCTCTGAATGGACGTTTTAGTTTAAATTCTCTCTCTTCCACATTTTTTTATTGATGTCTTTAAAGACTACAGGATATGACTAATCAACTGAGGAAACCACAATTTTTCATTTATGTCTTTAAAGGCTAGAGGATATGACTAATCAACTGAGAAAACGAATAATGAAGAAGCGCAGAGTCAAAACTCTTTCATTTGCAATCACAAATGATGTGTGCATAGAAGTGAATACATATGCGCTGGTCCGTCCTACTACTCCAGGCATGCTCTGACTTTGGTTTATTTCATGCTTTATTACAAACTATTGGTGTTGAAACATCTAAGTATACGCTGATTATTTTTTTAGGGGCAATCACATGGCTTGATTCACTAAGTAACCTTCCATTAAAGGTGAGCATATGATTAAAATCAGTTCCATGTTGCTCTTCTTTGGTTAAACTTTGACCTGTGAACAAGTTTTGTTTACTGTCTTTCATGAAAGAAGTTGTCGTTAATTCATACATGATACATACTCCCTCCGTTGCAAATTATAAGTCGCTTTGACTTTTTTGGTACATTTATTTTGCTATGTATCTAGCAAAATGGATGAACCAAAAGAGTCAAAACGACTTATAATTTGGAACGGAGGGAGTAGAAAAAGTTGTAAACCACCTCACCGGTCACAGCAACACAGACCATAATGACCATGCATACTTCTGGCCTAATACTCTTGTTTTGAGATTGCTGACATTATAGGATCATCGATAATACAAATATATATCAGGTTGTTCGCAAACCCATATTATGAATGGCATTATCTTGTACCCTGAGGGGGGGGGTGGGGGGGGGGTTCTCTATAATGGTACCCTTGATAGGTTTTGGTCATCCTTTTTTTTCACCTTCAAATGTTGCATTAGTGCTTACCAAAGTATTGAACTGCATGGGTCAAAATCGCCTCAGGGGCTTTATGTTGCAGGTGGACTCTCTTATGTTAATGTCTCTATGGCAGTATGGCTTTGAGTATATAGTGTCCCAGTCCCCCTGCTGCAAAATGGATTCGCTCTGGTTGAATCTTGAGCTCCTCACAGTTTATCGCTTATCACAGACATGGGTATAGAATTGCGGAATAATCGGCCATACTTTATACACGTCGAGAGAGGAATGAAAAAAATACTTGTAAATTATTTTATTTATTATTATTCTACAGTATAATATACATTATCATAACTTGCAAGTGCTGGGATACTCTACAATACATTTTTGTGATTTTTCTTAAAAAACTGTGGATCTGTGTTTCTTTCACAACCAGATAATAACATGCAAAAACCAGTAACAACCAAACTGAAAATCTACAGGCACATATGTTAGTGTCCAGTTCCCTTGATTAATGGATGGGACGAGACTGCAAAGGAATAGCTAAGCCACATGAATATATGACTGTGGAGCTAAAGTTTATCAGTGATCTGATCTGATTGAATATGTAAGGCTAATTCTTGTTGAGATGAGAGGTATCTACCGCACCAAAAAGGAAATTGGCCCATAATTCAAAGTCTTCTTTGTGAACTATTGTAGTGCCTAGAGACTTTTAACATGACACAAAAGTCTATTCATATGATTGCTTGGATGCACAACCATATACAATTGTTAAGTTGGGTTTGAGTCTTATTTAGTGACCAATGTTACTTTTATGATTCTTCCACATATAAGATATAATAACTAGAATGTTTATGCAGGCTGAGAGGTCTTTCATATGCAATGATACTGGGGCTCTACTTCAGGATGCACAGACACGTTTCCAGATGTACAATGAGTAAGCACACACGACACTGGCACTCGTGTATGATCTTTGGGTGATGGTTTACTGTTGACTTGTATGATCTTCTTGCTATCTATATCAATGTGGTTGAAAAGGAGGATACTTATAACTGCACTCTTGCACAAAACAATTTCATTTCAAACACCTTTTAGAACATATCATTATTAAACATTATATTGAGAAAAGCCATGGGAGCTGGCATGTGAGCATGTTTTCAGATGGAAGAAATGAATTCCTATGGAGCACTGAGAATTCGCAGACATGGATGGCTCTGAAACCACTTCTAAGTTTCAAATCGCAAACTAACCTCACTTGTGCACTGATAACACCTTTTTTTATGTTTTAGAAAGTCTATTGCATATTGCAAGATCATGAAGCTTATTTTTGCATGCATGCCTTGCAAGATAGTTTTGGCTGCACTAGTATTTTGATGGATTTCATTGTGTTGGATTACACTGTTATATATTAGTTTCACTTTTACTATCCATTCATGCATTTTTTTTGTGCAGCACAATTGTCAAATTTTCTGTACATGAACTCTCTGAGGTTAAAAGGGTTGCAAGCCATCATCTTCGCCTTTTAGGTTTCAAGCCATTGGATTGCTTGAAAGATTATCATAACTTAAGACCATCGACATTTATTTATCCGAGTGATCAGGTATTGTGTTCTTCTGGGATTGCTTCAGTGTCCAGTTGTAGTTTGCTGCTGTACTGCAACTATCCACTTAATGCTGAGAATATCGTTATTTTTTCCATGTCATCTTGCTTCTGAGCTTTTGGCAGATAATATAAGTTCAAAATTTAAAGAATTTCTTCGTGAATATATATTTTCATTGTAGAAGGATGAAGTGAACACAGTATCCAACTTGATTTGGTATTTAGGTGCATACTAAACCAACTTTAGTGATTTTTTTTCTCATATAAAATTTCATCTTTTGTTTCAACAATGAGTTAGCACTTTGTCTGCATCATGTTAGTTATTATTAATTTGAACCAAAATAATTCTTTGGCCATATAAGGACAGTAGAGGACCCTACTGAACGTTGACTAGTGTAGTAAATAAATTGTTACTCAGTTTAGGCAAACAATGGGTTACTGCACAAGAGGGCTGCAATACCAAAACTACAAGAATGTGCAAGGGACACAAGAACTGATTACATACTATAGAACTAAGGCTATGCATCAACAGATAGTTCAAACTTAAAGCAGTTTTCTAGGTGAGGTAGAAATTTCTTTGAGGCTCTTCCATAGGATTCTATGTGTTATTTCTTTGAGGCTCTTCCATATAATGTGTTCTTTTCTTTTATTGTGCATTTATCAGATAGTTGGCTCACCCTTATGCTCTCATGCAGCGTATATTTGGAAGCACTTGTGTTTTCGTTGCTTTACATAGCTCAATGTTACGTCTTGGAAGGTTAGCCACTATTATTTTCCCATCAGCCTTTTTTGAGCAACTGTATAAGGAAAATACTTTGAATCAAGAAAACTAAATACTCTGAATGTGGATAAAGCTGGCCTGAATCATCTTAGTGCATTGTAAATTGTTATTATGCTCTTATATGACATTTTGCAGTAGCTTTGAATTATGCAATACACGCACAGTAAAACATATCACATCACCAGCTGTGGTTAACTGGTTGGTACCGTGACATGCAATTGCATGCCGCTGTTAGTCTGGAAGTTTGAGTCTCAAGAAGCAAGTCGTTGGCCATAATTTGTTTCCATGCCTTGCTTAACCAACCTTTGGCAGTGAACAAGGAAATCCTTGTTAGGGAGAGTAAATTTGTCTCTCTCAAAGTCAAGAAACTCTTAGGTGGGCAAGGTAAGGTAGCCAAACTTTATGCTAGGCCAGTTGAGGCAAGAGAGCCAGACATGGCGAGGTGATCTATAACAAAATGGACTTACTTAAACAATCATATATGTAAAATATAGCATGTGTATGATTTCAGGTTTGCACTTGCATTTTATGGGAATCCAACTCGACCACAGCTCGTAGCCCTTGTTGCTCAAGTGAGGGATTCTGTCCTACCATGTCTATTTAACATTTTGATATCAATATATCCTAATATGCTTTTCAAAATTAACTCTGGTCTATATTGGTCAATAAAACAGGAAGAGGTTACTTCCTCTGGTGGCCAGTTTGAACCGCCTGGCATGCACATGATCTATCTTCCATACTCCGATGATATTAGATATCCTGAAGAAGTAAGGACTGGCGTTGTAGTTTAACTTTACCATCACCTTAAGCTAATTTTCTTACTTTGGTTTGCAGGTTCATGTGACTTATGATGATGCACCACGTGCAACAGATGAACAAATCAAGAAAGCTTCGAATCTATTCAAACGTATTGATCTAAAAAATTTCTCTGCATGCCAATTTGCTAACCCAGGTAAATAGCTATGAAGTCATTATTGACAATGCTACTCTTAAGCTATCTTTTTGCCTCCTGCATTTGACCCTATCTTATTAGCTCATATTAAAGCTGAGTGCAAAATGAAGAACAAGAATAAATTGTGTCCTCTTAAATGTTTCATGCCATAAGTGATTGAAAAAGTCTTCTTAACCTGGGCATAAACTTCTTCAGAAATTTATCTTTAGAGTCTAGGGTCAACTATAAGCCCACAACATCTAGAATCATCTGCTTTACTTTAGGCTCCACTATGAACATGCTCCATAGCTTTGAAAAGTATTTACATTTACCAGATGATGCTCTAATGAAGATCAGGAGACCTATTGCAGGCACATTTTTTTTGGTGGATTACATAAATGCTCAATATTTGAAAAGTGCTTGTTGAACATGCGATGTTGCTTGTTGGGCTAAAATGTCATTGATGTATATTATAACAAGCATTTTATTCACTTGCGAATCACTTCCGTAATTACACAAAATTCAGTCACATGTACATGCTCTGATACGGCTTCTGTTGTCCAACATCAACAGCTTTGCAAAGACACTATGGGATCTTGGAGGCCTTAGCTTTAGGCGAAGATGAGATGCCTGATATAAAGGATGAGACCCTGCCTGACGAAGAAGGCTTGTCTAGGTACTTCTTTTGCTTGTCTATTTATATGCATGCTAAACTATATACTCCCTTTCTCTTTGAAATAGGTAATCTTGTTGGTGATGTCACTCTTCCCAAACAGGGCACAACAAGATGGAAGCATAACTTATTGAATGCTTGAACAAGCTGAATTCCTGTTGGTTATATAAAAGCAATTTGCAATAGTTATCTCTTTATCTTATTTGTGCCTTGTGTGGGATGTTCCTTGCTATTCTTATCTCAGGCCAGGGGTAGTCAAAGCTATTGAGGAATTCAAGACTTCAGTCTATGGTGAAAATTATGACCAAGAGGAGGCAGAAGCAGCAGCAGGGAAAGCTTCCCGTGGTGATGCTTCAAAAAAGAGGAAGGAAATCACTGATGCAGCTGCGCAGATAAGTGCTGCTTATGATTGGGCAGAACTTGCAGACAATGGAAAAGTGAGTAGTCAGATCCTTTTAGCAAGATCCATATCCATAAACGGGGAGGCACTGGATTTATTCTGCAGACACTAAATGCACTCAAATTCTTCTTAAGCAACAAGCTAAAGTTAATTAAAAATTTGTCTCCTGAGTATACATGCAACTAGAATTCAGCATATCACTTCTAGGTGAAATTTGCCAATGAATTTAGAGCTGAAGTTTTTGCAATTGCCAATAATCATTGACATGTTATACAATATTGTTTGGTTACTATAATTGTTTTCTAAATTCCGAGGTTGTCATTTGCAGCTGAAGCAAATGACGGCGGCGGAATTGAAATCCTACCTGACCGCGCATGACCTCCCGGTTTCTGGTAAGAAAGAGGTACTTGTCAGCAGGATCTTGACTCATCTGGGCAAGTGAAGCCGCGAATCCGAACTGTTAGCTTTCTCAGACCCCGGCTGTCATCTGTATTGCTGTCCATTTGGTTTTGAACCTGACGGGATGATATAATTGATAAGTAATTGACTACTACTAGCATATATGTTGGATGCACGTGCAAGGAATTCAACCGCATCTCACCTTGTTTTGTCAGTTCCTCTGGTCTTTGTTTTGAGCAAGCAGACCAAAGACTCTGATTGACAATCAAAATTGTCCATTTTGTGAAGTTGTCAAAATGTGAAATAGACTTCATCATTGCGTTCCTCTCATCGAGACGGTCAAAAAACATATAAGGAATGTCTAATTCGGAGTCTGGATGAAGGAGTTATTCTCTTAAGAAAATCTCACCTTACCTGAACTTCTAACCCCAACCTCTGATTTTCGTTTGGAGGTTCTGAGTTTGTGTGAAAATTAGAACTTGATGTTCGCCTAAAAGTGTTGGCTTTGTGCGGAAATCAGAACTTCTGACCCTCGTTAGAACTTCTGATGTTCGCCTGGAGGTGCCGGCTTTGCGCGAAAATCAGAACTTCTGACCCCCTGTCAGAACTTCTGATTTTCGTAGTCTGAATCAGGGAGAGTCCAAACTCGATCTCAACTCTTTCAAACTCATGGGAAACTTGGAGATTAAGTATCGGAGAGGTTTTCTACTGGGATAAGACCACCCCCTCTATATATATGAGAGAATCATGGCCGATTTTGTTTCCATCTATCCGATCGTCATATAAACCAATCTATCAACTCCTTTTGCCCTAATTCCCCTCTCTCAACCCCTCTTGCTCTTCGTTGAGTTTTTCGACGAGATTCAGCGGCATCCTAGGCGGCCTTACTGGTCCTAGAAGATCCTCCACGTGCTCCTTCCCGACGGGTCTTCCCGGGAGAAGTTCGGGAGCTTTTCTGGCCGAGAACAGGCTCTACATCGGTCTCATCGGTCTCTAGATCGGTTTGATCGATTACGCCGCGTTCTTGCTGCGTTGCAGGTTGTGTGCAACCTCTTTGGGTGTCCAAGGCCCTGCTGGTGTGTTGGCTTGGGTCATCTTCAACGTCAACATATTTTTTGGCGACTCTGCTGGGGAAGCGAAGCGAATCAAGAATCAATCTACTAGCAATATGGGAGGCAACGATGGTGCTGCCACCGACAAGGGTGATAAGACCAGCCCCTTAAATGAGGCTAACATGATTTTTCCTCAAAATATGGACGAACTTCCAGATGAGTTACGCCAGAAGCTACAAGCCAAGCTCAATGCCAATGTCAAGGCTTTCTTGGAGAGCTGCACCAAGAATCGGCACGACAAGGTTACTCAATTCCATGAACCCGCCTAAGGCGATGCTACTACTTCCACATCTTCAGGCGCCAGGGAGAAGGGAGATGGAAAAGCTAAGTATGAGGAGGAGGTAAATAGTGATGCTTATCCTACTCATGTCAATTTTGCTCAGATGTTGATAGATGAAAGGAAATTGCATAATAATAATCTTCAGCATCTTTCTAATGTACTTCAAGCATGTATGGATAATTTAGAGGGCAAGACAACCGATTGTGATCAATCGGGTGTCATGCAACAACCTCAATTCGGTATGCCTTTGAATTTTTATGAAAATCAAACCTCATGCTTGCGCTAGCCAATTTCAATCGCCCCCTTCGGCATCTGAAACCGATAAGGTCGATCAGCCTGGTGCTAGCACATCTACACATACAGGTGCTGGTGCACAAAGTTCGGGTCGTGCTCTTCGAACCGATTATGGAGCATCAACAAATAGAGCTTCGGCGGGCATAATGTTTTACCAAACCCGCCGAAGTCACCTAGTCAAATTCCTACATTTAATGTTACTCCTAATGTCCCTACTACCGATTTTGATGATGCTTTGAATCGGTTTAAGGATGAATTGGCTAAATCTCTTGAGAGTAGTTTAGGAGTGCAACTTAAATCTAGTAGGAATACTTATCAAAAACCGTACCCTTCTACTTATGATTTCATAAAAGCACCTGATGGGTGGAAGGTACCTGACTTTTAGAAATTTAGTGGTGATGATAGTAAATCAACCATGGAGCATATTAGCATGTTTCTTGCACAATTGGGTGAAGCTAGTGCTTATGATTTTATGAAAGTTCGTAATTTTCCTTTATCTCTTACTGGCACAGCTTTTGCATGGTTTACTTCATTACCATCTTGTTCTATTGGTTCATGGGCTGAATTAGAAGAGAAATTTCATAATCACTTTTATAGCGGTGCTCATGAAACTAGATTGTCTCACCTTTCATCGGTTCGTCAATGGCGTGATGAGTCTGTCCATGATTTTTTCAAACGATTTAGAAAGATTAAGAACCAATGTTTCTTTTTAAATATTTCTGAAAGAGATTTAACTGATTTATGCTTTGCTGGTTTACGTTCTAGTATTAGAGAAAAACTTGAGCATTATGAGTTTCACAATGTTAATCAACTTATGCAAAAGGCCGTTTCAATTAAATCACACCTTAAAGAGTCTCGTGATGCTTATAAATCTCATCGTCAGAATATGCATTTTGTTGGTGAATGTTCCGATGATTCTGATGATGATAATAAAAAATGTTTAGCTGCTGAAATTAAATGGTCAGCAGAGAATAAATTAGTTACTTGTCCTTCTCTCAAGCCGATTCATAAAAATCAGAATGAGGAAATGAAATTTACTTTTGATTTCTCTAAATGTGACCGAATCTTTGATGAATTGTTGAAATTCGGTTATATTAGAATCAATTATACATTGCCTTCAGTTGATGAGTTAAAGAGAAGGGCTTATTGCAAATATCATAATTCTTTTTCTCATGCCACTAATGATTACAATGTTTTTCGTTGACTGGTCCAATCGGCCCTTAATGAGGGACGATTGAGTCTTACTGAAATGCAAGTTGATAAGACCCCTTTTCCCATGCACATGGTTGAAGCAGGGGCGCCCGCTGTTTTGATTCGTCCAGAGCAAGCCGATAAAGCCCAAGGCAAGAACATGATTATCGGCGAACCACGTGTAGCACCGAATGTCGAAACGAATTCAGGGTGCAAAGTGGTGCTTGAGAAGGATGATGAGGGCAAGAACAAGTTGAAGATCACCGTTGGATCAACGCAATAATTGAGAAGGCAGCAGTGGTACGAAACAACGGTGGCACAGCAGAGGCCGGCTAGGCCGACTCCACCAGTTGGCCAAGCTGACTCGAGCACACAGCAGGGCCAGTCGGCTCAGCCGACTCTGCCACCACCTCAACCAAGTCGGCTTAGCCGACTGCCCTGGTTTCAACAACTTCGGCGCCTCCGGTGTTCGTGTTTTGCGCATATTTGTTCCACAGCGACCAGAGATTGGCACCCGGAAGACCAATGAGAAGAAGAACCAGGGATAGTTCATGAAGAAGCAATGCACCTTTGACAAGCTCATGACCAAGTATAAGCAAATCAGTCATTCAAAAAAAGAGAGTCTATTCCGCCTAAGCGGGAAGATGACAAGATCAAGCAATTGGCGGTGGTACAACCAACAACTCTGTCTCAGAGAGTTGTTCCTCGTGTATCTCGTTGGGGTCCCCTGATTTCGCCTCCAGTTATGCCACAATGGGGTCCCTATGGGGTTTGGGTGCCATATCCTCCGGCAGCGCCTATGCATAGTCAACAAAGGTGGGGAGAGCCTACTGGTCAAGTCTCAAGGACCTCCGTGTTTAGCCGATTGAATAATGGTTAATCAAGCTTTGGTGGTGCAAGTCAAGATCGCGTGATTACTTCTAGAATTCTGACTCCACAGGAATCGAGAAAGGCACCAATGCAGCAAGTCTATGTGCCTAAGAAGGTTGAGGTTCCCGTTATTTTCCCACCAAGAGCTAGGGCTCAATCGGTCGTCACAATCGGCTCCATGGAAGCTCCTGTCATTAATCATGATGGGCCGATTGTAATTGAAGAAATTCCAGCATCTAAGCAAGATGAAGCTCCTAAAGATGTTGTTGGAATTGAAGAAAAGAAGCGCTCCGAAGGAGATTCTAAGTATCGGCAACCTATATTGTTTACACCAAAATTTGGGAAGAAGAACGCGGAAACTCAAAACTTCTAGGATTGTGTCATCAAGGAATTGATTGGATGAGAATCGGTATCAGCTGATTTAGATGTAATGTCAGAATCAGCTATTTTATGGATGACGTCAGCAGACGGCGTCAATGGGCTATACTTGAGTGGCGCCATGGAGACGTGTCGAAATCTACGAATAAGCAAAATTGGGGTCCAAGTTATTATTAAGTTAGGAAGTTTTCTTTTATTCCAACAATTGGAATGAGTCGTATTTGAGTAAGATCCATGTTTTGGTTCTAGGTATAAATATTAGACCCTGGTTATTGAAAAAGGGACGAACATTCAATCAATACAATCTTTCCGGCTTTCGCCATCGTATTAGGAGTAGGAGTACTGTAGATCCCGACGAGTTCTTTAGCAAATAGGGCTGCATCGACTGATCGACCTCTAGCTTGCTTGTGAGTACTGTCACAACTTGTATTGTGCTTGTAAAGTTGCATCGGCTGATTGACCTTTTACAAGCCATAATATAAGTTAGTTATCGATCTGTATCGTAGTTTGTAAGGCTGCATTAGCTGATTGATCCCTTACGAATCATAATATAGATCAAAGTTATCGATCTTGTGTTAAATAACTCGTTTAATACAATATCACCAGTTATCGAATCTGCTAAGATTAGTAGGATTTCCTTGCTTTTTTGGTTGATTCACCAGTTATCGGTCTTGTTATAATTAATGTTTTCTTAATTATAACAAAATCACCTGATTGAGATAGAGATAGATTGACATCATATCATCTTAATTGGTCGTCTTCTAGTCTGGTCACGCTTTAAATCTTATGATTGATGGCTTAATTCTGCTAGATCGGTTGTTCTATTTCTATTCCAATCAAACATAGTATGCATTCAAAGACATGTTTCAATCTTGAATAAACTCATTAGTTAACGAGATCTAATCTAATGACACTACCATAGCTGCATCGATCTGGTCGAACCTTACTGGTAAGACTTTAGATTAGAAATTATCGATTAGTGGTCTTGTTCATGATCAAGATATGTACTCTATTTGTTTGCTATGACTACATCGGCTATTTTAGCCGATTTGCCTATACCCTCACGCATATAGCATGTTTTTATGAATCTGTCAACATATAGATGGTTTTATAGATTCTTTGGCTTTAGTTTGTTATCATTATCATAGCTGCATTGATCTGATCGAACCTCACTGTTGATGATAATAGATTAGATTCAAACTGTTTGTAGATTCATTTATATCAGACAGTCGATTTATCCGCATAGCCTCATTGAATCAGCTCTCTAGCCTTACATTTGGAACTGTTTGGTGCAACACCGACATGTTTCACCTTAAATTACTGATAAGATTTTCTCTTCTTGTCAATTGCAGGTCAAATTGACTAGCACGTCGTTGGGTTTTCAGAATCGACTGGTTCTGTGTTGAAGCCAAGCAGATCTCTGGTTTCGTTTCACTCAGATCTCCCGGCTTGCTGTGTGTTGATCACATCGCCATATTTTTGTGTCAACACATATGGTGTCCTCGTGGGTTGAATAAAACTCAAAGGCATAAGTTGCAGCGTACCCGACATAAGCAACAGAAGAGGGAGAAGCTTGCCAAGATGGAGGGTGAAATTCTCAACCCCGTACACGTCGAAAATCCTTTGAAAGATCAGAACGCCGCTACTGCTGCTGGCCAGTTGGCTCAGCCAACTTCATAGTCGGCTAAGCCAACTCCTGTGCAGAGTCAGTCAGCTAAACCGACTTTGCCTGCCCCTATCGCCGTGGATGTGCCAGAGTCAGCTAAGCCGACTCACAAGTCGGCTAAGCCGACTTCCCCTGCTGATGCTGCTCTAGGAAGCCCAGGGTCGACTGAGCCAACTCTTGCTGTCCCTGGTGCCTCTAAGGTGTCCTCCGATGATTTCGCTACTACCGTTACTGCCCTGGTTGGCATGGAGGTCCCTGAGGTTCCCGATGAGGAGATGGTTGATTATGAGGCCACCCCAGAACGAGGGGAGATCAATGTGGTTCTTTTGTCTACCGATTACTACATCGTAGCATATGACTCTACGGCGGTGGAATTTAACTTCGCAACGCAGAGTGCTGTATTTCAGAAGCCAGATGACTCCATCAACCATCTCAAGCCTCTACATGTGAAGGGCCATATCAATGGTACACCAGTCCATAGCATGTTGGTGGACAGTGGGACAATAGTGAACTTGATGCCATATCCGCTTTACAAGAAGCTCAGTGGCACTGATGAGGAGCTGATCAAGACCAACATGACAATCAGTGGTGTTAGAGGAGGTGCTCCCATCCCAGCCAGAGGAGTTGCTAACACGGAGCTCACCATTGGAAGCAAGACTTTGGCTACGACATTCTTTGTCGCCAACGTGCAAGGTAGCTATAATTTGATTCTTGGGCATGATTGGATCCGTGCCAATCACTGCGTGCCATCTAGCTTGCACCAATTTCTCATCCAATGGGTGGGAGATGCTGTTGAGGTTGTGCATTCAGATTCATCGGCTGATGTTGCTGTAGCTGATGCTCCTATGCTCGGGGGGGCATGATGCTATTGCTTGCTTGTCTGGTAGAGACCTTTCTAGCTTTGAATTTATTAGTGTTACCAGGCAAGGTTTTGTTCATGTGTCCTTGAAGCCGATTGATAATCGACCCAATATCATCATGTAATCATTATTGTAATGGATGCCAACGTTGAATGGTTAAAACATCGTGTTGAACAGTATCGGGCTAATAAGACCGATGCCTGTGAAGCTATTGATGATTTTGATGAGCTCGATAAGTTGGGCCAAGGTTTTACGTTGGCCGACCCTTTGGAACAAGTTGATATTAGGGATGGCTCTGTGCCCCGACCGACGTTTATTAATCAAAACTTGGAAGCTGATTACAAAGTTGAGTTAATCGCACTTCTCAAGGAATATGTTGATTGTTTTGCATGGGATTATATAGAGATGCCTGGATTGAGCCGAGAGCTTGTTGAGCATCGACTCCCCATTAAGAAAGGATTTAGGCTTTTCAAGCAAAACCCTCGCCGATTTAATTCAACAATTTATGATAGGATTAAAGAAGAGATTAATCGGCTATTGCAAGCGGGGTTTATTCAGCCATGCAGGTATGCAGAGTGGGTCTCTAATATTGTGCCTGTTGAGAAGAAGGATGTGACAGAACCGACCAATTATACGAAATTAAGTAAGAAAATCATCCGCCAGCGCAGACGCTTTAGCAAACTTAAGCCCGTATAACCCGGTAGTCCGTGAAATCACGAAGGATTTCAAACCAACTCATGTCCCAGCCATGATCGTACTAAGTTTAGCGGTCACCAATCACATATTACATAAAAGTTTGCATAACAGATACATCAGAGTTTAAACATAGTTATTACAAAACAAGTTCGAATAAAAAGTAGCGGAAGTCATTTGCTTAAAACCACACACACTCACACGGAGTTCAAATATAGTGCCAGCGAATGATCATCTCCAACAAAAGCATCAGATGAGACGTAAGGAATGACCATGCCCATGGTCCTAAGCATCACCCATCGCAGGATACAGGCAGTTGATATAGTAGCCATAGTACATTTGCCCATCTGCAACAAGTGGGAATAAAACCCTGAGTACGAGAATGTACTCAGCCAGACTTACCCGACATAACCAAAAATAATGACACCAAGGATTATGAAGGGCTTTATAGTAGGGTAGCTGACTCATTTGCAAAAAGAAGCATTTTTAGCAATTCAAGAACCTGTCTAAAAGCATTATTGCCAAGTTAATTATTATTAACCTGTCAACTAGGTTTGCACCTATGCTAGAGTAAACATGTGATTAAGCAGAGAATGATAACCAATGATCATTAAACAACTTCCATACTGTCATATTCACTATAACTGTCCAAGTGTTCCATAGCATTTACTACGATGAAGTAACTCAAGTCAAGTGCTCACTATCCAGGAGCGATGGCGATTCGAATCGATTCCTAACCAGCTGGTGATTTATTCCTTACACAAACCTCACTCACCCGCTAAAGTGAGATATTGATCACCGAGTCAACTTTCCAGGAATCTCGAGTTTGCCAGGAACCACATGTACCCGGGGGCCGACCGACTGCACTTTGGTCTTATCATCCCGCCCCCGTGTCCTACCACACCTGCTCCGGTACAGTGCGTTGCGGGCAATCTACTCGGCCCGAAAAATCTCCCAGCTTCGCGGTCGGAAGGTACTTTATCCGGCCAGCTAAATGTAAGGCATGCGTTCAACATGACTCGAGGCCCAACAACGGTCGGTCCTTAATCGACACAGACGGAAACACTACAGTTCAAAACTCTGCAAGTCTCCGTCCGGTCTCAACTTCATTTAACACTTAGTTATACTATGACTTCATAGTCATCCAAGCAGATCCAGGTAACCACCTATAGCTCGCAGGTGACAGGAAATCACCCGACTTCTACCGGTCTAAGCCAGCTAAGCATTGACTCGACTGCGGATACCAGGGTAACAAGGATATAGTATAACAAAGGTAAACAAGGTATAATGCAGCAACGGTTGCAAACAACTCCTGAACGTAATGCATCAATTAAAGTAAAGCATTTAATTGATTAATTGCAAACCGGGAGAAAAATGCTCCGGGGCTTGCCTCTCTCGAAGGAGCTCGGACGGTGATCGGGGCACTCCGGAAGTTCCTCAACGTCCTCCTCGTCGGCTTCTGGCACTTCCTGCTGCTGCACCTCGAGCTGCTCCTCAGGCTCCTCGGGTATGACGACTGGGTTCTCGGTTTGCGATCCTGTATGATGCAATGCGTGAAAGTGATTATGCAAACGGTGCATCGAAGGAGATGAATGCAATGGATATGTTGAAATGCAAGGTAGTCAACATCATCGAAGAACTATACTACAAGCACATGTCATCTACTGCATTCTCTTCTACTACTAATATGTTAAGTTAACCTATCTTATGAAATGCTTCAAAGATACACCAAAGCTTTACGACTTTCTTAATCACACTTAAAGCGACACTGGCTTAAACCCTAGTTAATAATAGGTTTGAATAGCAACCTATGTTTCTGATGCTCCTAAAAATCTGAGAAAATTGCAGTAGCATACTACTACCCTAAACAGACTACCATAAAAATTTCATGGCATTTGGATAAGTAAACCATCCTACACAAAAATGACAAGCTATAGCATAAAAATGAGCATGAAATTACTTTGTACTATGAAAAGTGTCAAACAACAGAATTAGTATTTTTCCTAAGTTCTTAATAGCATATAGTGACTGTACAAAAATTACCACATGCATGTTTTATACAAAGTTTGCTCTCTAGCAAAAATAACAAAAATCAGTTATAAAAGGAGCTTGAACTACACCTCAAAATTTTTCCACAGCACATGCATGAAACATATTTTTCCTAAGGAGTACATGACACAAGAAGATTAACAAACTTGAAATCATATTTTTCTGAAGCCTATATATTTTTCTACATATTTTTCAAGTGATCAGCAATATTCATGATTAAATAAAGTTCTACAGAAAAGTATCTCAAAAATGACATGCATAATTTTTCCCAAGTAGATCTGGTGATAAGGAACCTAGCAAATTTTGTTTCAACAAATTTGGAACAAGTTTGATCATCCAAACATTTTTCAAACCATTCTTGATTTCAAATAACAAATAATAAATGGAAAACAATTCGCTTAAGTGTTGCTGGGCCGGCCCACGACACGACGCAGCCCAAGCCTGGCTCTCTTTGGCTCGGCGGCTGACACGCGGGACCCCCGTGTCAATGACACAAAACAGGGGAGACGGCACACGTCGGCGCGGCGATGATCGAGCTCGCCGACGGTGATCTCCCCGGCGAAACCGACGGCACCAACGTGACCTACGTGAAGAACCGCGTCGATTGGTACCCTAACCTTGCTCCCTACTGACCCCTAAGCACTCCAGCCACGGAGCGCGGCGGCTCGGCCATGGCGCACGGCGGTGCGCGGCCGCGTTCCGGCCAGACGGAGCCGGCGAGGATGGTGACACCATCACTCGAGCAATAGCGCGCGACGGAGAAGACAAAACAAGAGGTAGGGAAGGCAGAGAGAAGCTGTGCCGTGCTAGCCACGGTGAGCTCCAACTCCGGCGAGTTGCGGTGGCGGCGGGAACTCAATTAGGCCACTACCTTGGGTTATCCGGCTCGACGGTGAGATGGAGTAGCTAGGGGAGGTGAAGACGGAGCTGAGCGCTAACTGGAGGCGGCAACGACACGGAGGCGAGCGAGCTGAGCAGCGGCGACTCTCCCTGCGGCAATGGCGGAAGCGCGAGCTCGGCTCGGAGGGGACTGACGATGCGAAGGAGCGCGGGCGAACCAAATAGGCCAGTTGCGGGGCGCGTGGCGATGTCGTGGCAGCGACGGTCTGACCTGCGGGGGCTGCGACGGCGTACGGACTCCACTTGGCGCACTGGGCCTGACGGCGGTCGGCCACTCGGCCTGACGAAGACGATCATCAGACCCGCGATCAGAGCCTGACGACGCCATTTGACAACGTTCTTTCTACTAAACCGTGAAGTATTAGCTCATACCATCTACACAAGAGTGGTAGCTCTAAGTACCATCTGTAATTCATCTTAAATGATCAAGACCTAATTCGCAAAGGACAGAGAGTAAAATCATGTCAAAGTCGGGTTCAAGAAACTGAAAACTGAAACTTACACTTAGAAATTTCTAAGTGTTGAAATCAACCCAAATTCTGACTTGTGGGACCATTTTGAGCATGTTGTGCACATTTTCATGACTTGGTCACAAAATAACTTTTGTTCCTTATGTAATTTGCTACAACTTTGTTTTAGGTTGCTCTGACATGCAAACATTCCAAGTGGTACTTTTTAAACAGTCAAACCAAAAAGTCCTAGGGTCAAAACAAGTCAAACCATGATTTGAAATCTTAATTGGGCAAAATGATCAACTTGAACATTGTTCCTAATGACTTTCTAAGCATAGCTAAGATGTTTAACAATAGATTTAGCTATATCACACATTGGTCATACAATAATCAAGCACTAAAAGTGCTAAAATGATGAAAACACTTGAAATGATACATTTGTTTCAAAGTCATGTTTCCCATGTTTCAAGTGACATATGCTCATGAATTGATGAATGATGCTCATGAATATGAAATGCAAGTGCAATTAGGCAAGAATAACACCAGGGTGTTACAGCCCTCCCTCCTTATAAAAATCTCGTCCCGAGATTTGGGTTACGAATCATTTGTTATAAAATTCTTCATAAGCTTTTTGTAGATACTCTCCTGTTTCCCAAGTTGCATCTCCCTCATCATGATGATCCCACTGTATCTTGTATGTTTTTACCACACTATTCCGAGTAGCACGTTCCTTAGTGTCTAACACTCGGACTGGTTGTTCACGATACACCAAATCTGATTTGAGTTGGATACCTCGAGGTTCTATTCTTTCCTCCAGAACACGCAAACATTTCTTGAGGTGTGATACATGGAAAACTGGGAAAACGGTACTCATTGTCTCAGGTAACTCTAACTTGTAGGCTACCGGGCCTCTTCGTTCCAAGATCTTGTATGGTCCTACGAATCTTGCGGCAAGCTTTCTTCGGATTCCAAACCTTTTCTTCTTCATTGGTGTGACTTTCAGGTAAACATAATCACCAACTTCAAACACAAGGGGTCTCCTTCTTTTGTCTGCATAGCTTTTCTGACGTGATTGGGCAGCTTTCATATTCTGCTGAATAATATGAACTTTCTTCTCGGCTTCTTCTACAAAGTCAATGCCATAATACCTTCTATCACCAGGCTCGATCCAATTCAATGGTGTTCTACATTTTCTGCCATATAAAGCTTCGAATGGGGCCATCTTGATGCTTTCTTGATAGCTATTATTATAAGAAAACTCAGCTAACGGTAACCATGACTCCCATGATCCCTTGGAAGACAATACACAGGCTCTCAACATATCCTCCAAAACAGCATTTACTCGTTCAGTCTGACCATCTGTCTGAGGATGATAAGCGGTACTGCGAATTAAACTAGTTCCTAAGCCTTTGTGTAAATGTTCCCAAAAATGAGCCGTGAACTGTGAGCCTCTATCAGATATTATGGTCTTGGGTATACCATGCAACCTCACAATTTCTGCGATATACTTCTCGGCATATTGAGGTGGTCGATAATCTGTTTTGACAGGCAAGAAATGAGCGGTCTTGGTAAGACGGTCCACAATTACCCAAATCGAATCATGTCCTTTTTGAGTAGTGGGCAAACCCGTGATAAAATCCATACTGATATCGTCCCACTTCCAACTAGGGACTGATAAGGGTTGCAACATACCGGCAGGTTTCATGTGAATGGCTTTCACTCGACAACATGTGTCACATCTGACAACATATGCTGTAATTTCTTTCTTCATTTTGGTCCACCAATAACGAGATCTTAGTTCTTGATACATCTTACTACTTTCGGGATGGATAGATAGCTTAGACAGGTGAGCTTCATCCATGAGTTTATTCCTAAGCTCTCGATCCTTGGGAACCACAAGACGGTTGTCAAACCACAACACACCCTGTTCATCCACTTTAAAGTGTTGAGACGGCTTTTCTTTTATTTTCTCTTTGATGTGGAATATCCCCTTGTCAATTTTCTGACCTTCTATTATCTTACTCTCCAAAGAGCAACTAATCTGAATACTACTTAACACAGCAGGATGCATTAGATCGAATCCATCTTCAAGTAAGGGCTGCACAGTCAAGTAATGTGACTTTCTGCTCAAAGCATCTGCCACTACATTGGCTTTGCCAGGATGATATTGCACATTCAAGTTGTAATCTTTGATCAATTCCAACCATCTACGTTGTCTCATGTTTAGCTCTGGTTGGGTAAAGATATACTTAAGACTCTTGTGATCCATGAAAATATTGCACACATTACCAAGTAGGTAATGTCTCCAAATTTTTAGGGCGTGCACAACTGCAGCAAGTTCAAGATCATGTGTTGGATAGTTGACCTCGTGCTTTCTCAATTGACGTGATGCATAAGCTATGACTCTCCTTTCTTGCATAAGAACACAACCCAATCCAGTCTTTGATGCGTCGCAAAACACATCAAATGGTTTCTCTATATCCGGTTGTGCTAGAACAGGAGCAGTGGTCAACAGTTTCCGCAAAGTGTGGAAAGCTGCTTCACACTCCTCTGTCCACACAAACTTGTGATCCTTCTGTAGGAGACTCGTCATCGGTTTGGCGATCTTTGAGAAATCTGGTATAAAGCGACGGTAATAACCCGCTAGTCCTAAGAAACTTCTAATCTCAGGAACTGTGGTCGGTGCTTTCCAATTCATAACTTCTTGCACCTTACTTGGATCGACTGAAACTCCATTCTCTGACAGAATGTGACCAAGGAAAGGAACTTCCTTCAACCAGAATTCGCATTTGCTAAACTTAGCATACAATTGATGATCTCTAAGTCTGGTCAAGACAGTTCTCAGATGCTCTTCGTGATCTTTCTCATTCTCGGAGTACACCAGAATGTCATCGATGAACACTACCACAAACTTATCCAATTCTGGCATGAAAACTGTATTCATCAAAAACATAAAGTATGCGGGAGCATTTGTCAAGCCAAAAGACATGACAAGATACTCATACAACCCGTATCTGGTGGAAAATGCAGTTTTTGGTATATCCTGTGGCCTAATCTTGATCTGATGATAACCGGATCTCAAATCTATTTTTGAGAACACCTTGGCCTTGGATAATTGGTCAAACAGAACATCAATATGTGGCAAGGGATATTTATTCTTGACGGTCACAGCATTGAGTGGCCTATAATCTACGCACATTCTCAATGTGCCCTCTTTCTTTTTCTTCACAAACAAAGCTGGACATCCCCATTCAGACTTGCTTGGCCGAATAAACCCCTTTTTCGACAAATCTTCTAATTGCTTCTTTAGCTCAGCTAACTCGTCGGGAGGCATCCGATAGGGCCTCCTTGAAATCGGAGCTGTTCCGGGGACTAACTCAATTCCAAACTCAATCTCTCTATCTGGCGGAAGACCAGGTAGCTCATCCGGGAATACGTCCGGGAATTCACACACTACCGGAATCTGATGAATAGGAATGACTGCCGTAGCGCATGTAACACTTATAAGGTCTGTTCTTCGAGGCAATGGTACTTGGAAAGTACCCTCACCCAGGGGATCCTTAAGGGTAAGTACTCGACCTCCAGTATCTATGACTGCTCCCCAATCCTTCATCCAATTCATCCCTATAATGACATCCAAGACTAACCCAGGCATAACTATCAAGTTCACTCGGAACTTTCTGCTACCTAATTCAAGGGTTGCCCCTCGAACCATCCGGTTGGTCAAAACATCAGCCCCTGCTGAACTTATACGGTAACCATAACCCAATTCTGTGCATAGTTGTTCATATTTCTGTGCAAATGCTTGACTCATAAAAGAATGCGATGATCCGGAATCAAATAGAACAACTGCAGGGTTTTCATTGACAGTAAACTTACTAGCAGTGACGGGCTCTCCCTCTGGAATTTCATCCACTGTTGTACTGTGCACTCTAGCATTATAAGTCTGCTGCTTCTTCTTGGGCGGGTATGGACAAAACCTCGAGAAATGACCGGGTTGATCGCAGTTATAGCAGGGTCCTCTCACTGTCCCGGCAGATCCCACAGCTCCCTTGGAACTGCCTTGTACCGCAGTTGCGGCTGCTTTGTTGGGCTGTACTGCCATCTTGTACGGCTTTTGAGGTCCACGGAAATTCTGGCTTCTTGGCTGAGGTGGCCTGAATCTAGCGCCAGGTGCCAATGGGCGATAAGGAGGACGACCTCCCATAGGTGCTCTAGCTTGAGACGGCCCACCTTCGAAGGCTCTCTTGCGTGTCTTGGCTGCGGTGCTGGCGTTGTTATTCTTCTCCTGCTTCAGACAGTCACTGATGAAATCGTTGAATCTGACGCGGTTGTTGATACCAACATGCTTCATCATTTTTGGATTGAGACCCCTCTTAAAACTGGCTATTCTCTTAGCATCTGTGTCAACCATGTCGGGAGCATAGCGACATAAGTTGTTGAAAGCATGCAGGTATTGCGTCACGGTCTTGGTACCCTGGTTCAATGCCAGAAACTCTCCCAACTTCATCTCTGTCAGCCCGGGTGGAATATAGACTCCGCGGAAGGCCTCAGCAAACTCTCTCCAAGAAATCTGAGCATTTGGAGGGAAGGTGGTGCGATGGTGCTTCCACCACATTCCCGCCGGTCCTTGCAATTGAAGTGCAGCATACTCCGTTTTTAGCACCTCAGTCATTCTCAACACACGGAATTTATCTTCCATCGTGTTGATCCATTCCTCAGCATCAAGTGGCTCTGTTGCTTCCTTGAAGACTGGTGGCCTGGTGTCCATGAAATCTTTGAAGCTGCTATATTGGTTCCCTCCCATGCCACCACCTTGATTGTTACCACGTTGAACGTTGTTGGCGATGGTTCTGAGAAGATCCTCCATGTTCTTCTGAGATTGTTCTGTGTTGCGCTGACTCCCGAGTAGCTGTGCGAGGAACATTTCGGGGGTAAACGGGGGCGGAGGTGGCAAATGCGGTTCATGGGGAGGTTCATTGTTGTTGCTGTGGTTTCCACCACCACCACCACCACCACCGGTCCCTGCACCGTTGGCACCGGGCTCAGCGGCCTCATACGTGGTTCGGCGAGTGTTTGTCATCTGCATATTTCAGCAACAAGTATGATTGAGTGAAGCTGTAATAATTGCGAGTGAGGGAAAAATTATGCCATACTGAATTTACTGGAGAGAATAAATTCATACAATAAAAACAGAGGCACAACAATCGCAATTCTAATTAAAACAACAGCACTTAATTGAGTTACTTAAACGGCAAACATCGCGTCCATACAATCACATTGCCAGTATACATACACTGGACTTTTTATGCGTTCAGATATCGCATTCGAAAATCAAGTTCCAAACACATGCCAATTCTCATACGTTCGAAGCAACATACGATAGATTACATGCCAACAAAAGAAAGGTCATCGCGACAAGACCTAGATACTAGCGCAAAGCTACTAGCCTACTCCTCGGGGCCATCGTCGGGATCGGAGACGTCACCATCGCCTCCAGGTGAAACTACAGGCTCATCCTGGTTGTCGTCGTCGATGTCCATGCCAGCGGCGTTCGGTGGAGCATATGGGCCAACCCCATTGTAGAGCGCGTGAAACTCCTTGTGCAAGTAGCCGTTGTATTCCTCTAGCTCATCGACTCTCTGCAACAGAAGGTTTCTTGCGTTCCAGGCTTTATTCCTTTCCTGAACCAACTGTCCAATCATGCGATCTGCATTGTTGTTGGCTTGAGTCAACGTATGCACTCGCTGCATAGCTCTATCACCTCTTTCAACCGCCTGATCTCGCTGTAGATTCATATCAGCCAACTGCTCCTGCAAGCTAGCTATAGCTCGAGCCTGTCTCTTCTTCTGCTTCTTCCCTTTGAGCTTATCCTCACTACGCAAGCCAGTCAAAGTCCAGTAGGTACTCTCAAGACCCTCATACGCTCTGATGGCGGCGAACATAGCACTCATTGCCTGGTTGTCGCTAGCCTGTCCCTCAGCTGGACCTCTGACCAATGCGCTTCCTTCAGGCTGAACCCAAATGGCATCGCGGGGATCATCCCTAGGAAAAGTACCAGCTAAAGCTGCTGCAAGCTCACTGGGAAATCTGCTCATAATGTCCCTGATGACACGGAAGGCTGCTCCCTCTGCACCCTCAGCTGGAGTGCGACCCTCAAACTCCAAATGCCAACCATCCCAATCTGGAGCATCACCGAGAGCAGGAACCGTGATCTCCACCACTGCAAGTCCATCATCTGCTAACTGGCTCTCATTCCAAGAGTACACCGGCTCCTGACCCTCTGGGTACCCCACATCATGGAGCACTCTCCAAAGCAAAGTCGGCATGCCAAACTCGCTCAAGAAGGTGTCCGTGGTGCGGTGCTCCCTCAGGGCCAACGGACGTCGAGGTGCTCTTCCTCCGGTGGACTTACGGGCGGTCTGCTTCGTGCGGGCCATCTGTAGCAAAAGCTCTCTTATTACCTCGGGGAAACATATTTTAGGTGATACAACTTTTATCAAAATGAGATAATCAATTTATAAGGGGAGGTATGCATGAGATGAATGAGATGCACAAGTACATGATGTATGTACGGGTCGTACGTTCTCACAAACTTAGGAAATAAATAATTTCTAACGACGAATTCGGTGGCATAACAACGATCTCTCATTTACGTAGCTAATACGTTCTACACGATAGCGTTGTTATGTACCTGCAGAAGATTCATTTCAGCCCAATTCCCAATGAATGCATAAAAGCAGTAAAATTTTATCTACACGCTCTACATGAATCCCCAGATACGTGTACAACGGTAGTAACTACCCGAATCATCATCCTAATGATGGCATCGCCTCCACAGACGGAAGACCCTCACATGAGATACCTTGGTAAAACATGCATAGAACATGTAATTACTCCAGTATCATATAAGCATTCACCCTAGATCGGCGGTGTATCCGATCATGCTCTCACAACTCACACTTACCGAGGCGTAGAGGCAATTGATCCATTCATTACCACTCAAACAAGTGGCACTCATACAATAGCACGCCGTATGAGCGACGAAAGAGAAATATGATGCAAGAACCCCAGTTAGTACTTAATTAAGCCACCTAAAGTCCTTAACTAGGCATAACGGATATGATCACTGGCACACTTTATAGTTTTAAAATCACGTTTTCCAATGCCTTTTTGTTTTAAATACACTTGTGAACAGTAACACGCTAAACCATGCTCTGATACCAGCTGTGACAGAACCGACCAATTATACGAAATTAAGTAAGAAAATCATCCGCCAGCGCAGACGCTTTAGCAAACTTAAGCCCGTATAACCCGGTAGTCCGTGAAATCACGAAGGATTTCAAACCAACTCATGTCCCAGCCATGATCGTACTAAGTTTAGCGGTCACCAATCACATATTACATAAAAGTTTGCATAACAGATACATCAGAGTTTAAACATAGTTATTACAAAACAAGTTCGAATAAAAAGTAGCGGAAGTCATTTGCTTAAAACCACACACACTCACACGGAGTTCAAATATAGTGCCAGCAAATGATCATCTCCAACAAAAGCATCAGATGAGACGTAAGGAATGACCATGCCCATGGTCCTAAGCATCACCCATCGCAGGATACAGGCAGTTGATACAGTAGCCATAGTACATTTGCCCATCTGCAACAAGTGGGAATAAAACCCTGAGTACGAGAATGTACTCAGCCAGACTTACCCGACATAACCGAAAATAATGACACCAAGGATTATGAAGGGCTTTATAGTAGGGTAGCTGACTCATTTGCAAAAAGAAGCATTTTTAGCAATTCAAGAACCTGTCTAAAAGCATTATTGCCAAGTTAATTATTATTAACCTGTCAACTAGGTTTGCACCTATGCTAGAGTAAACATGTGATTAAGCAGAGAATGATAACCAATGATCATTAAACAACTTCCATACTGTCATATTCACTATAACTGTCCAAGTGTTCCATAGCATTTACTACGATGAAGTAACTCAAGTCAAGTGCTCACTATCCAGGAGCGATGGCGATTCGAATCGATTCCTAACCAGCTGGTGATTTATTCCTTACACAAACCTCACTCACCCGCTAAAGTGAGATATTGATCACCGAGTCAACTTTCCAGGAATCTCGAGTTTGCCAGGAACCACATGTACCCGGGGGCCGACCGACTGCACTTTGGTCTTATCATCCCGCCCCCGTGTCCTACCACACCTGCTCCGGTACAGTGCGTTGCGGGCAATCTACTCGGCCCGAAAAATCTCCCAGCTTCGCGGTCGGAAGGTACTTTATCCGGCCAGCTAAATGTAAGGCATGCGTTCAACATGACTCGAGGCCCAACAACGGTCGGTCCTTAATCGACACAGACGGAAACACTACAGTTCAAAACTCTGCAAGTCTCCGTCCGGTCTCAACTTCATTTAACACTTAGTTATACTATGACTTCATAGTCATCCAAGCAGATCCAGGTAACCACCTATAGCTCGCAGGTGACAGGAAATCACCCGACTTCTACCGGTCTAAGCCAGCTAAGCATTGACTCGACTGCGGATACCAGGGTAACAAGGATATAGTATAACAAAGGTAAACAAGGTATAATGCAGCAACGGTTGCAAACAACTCCTGAACGTAATGCATCAATTAAAGTAAAGCATTTAATTGATTAATTGCAAACCGGGAGAAAAATGCTCCGGGGCTTGCCTCTCTCGAAGGAGCTCGGACGGTGATCGGGGCACTCCGGAAGTTCCTCAACGTCCTCCTCGTCGGCTTCTGGCACTTCCTGCTGCTGCACCTCGAGCTGCTCCTCGGGCTCCTCGGGTATGACGACTGGGTTCTCGGTTTGCGATCCTGTATGATGCAATGCGTGAAAGTGATTATGCAAACGGTGCATCGAAGGAGATGAATGCAATGGATATGTTGAAATGCAAGGTAGTCAACATCATCGAAGAACTATACTACAAGCACATGTCATCTACTGCATTCTCTTCTACTACTAATATGTTAAGTTAACCTATCTTATGAAATGCTTCAAAGATACACCAAAGCTTTACGACTTTCTTAATCACACTTAAAGCGACACTGGCTTAAACCCTAGTTAATAATAGGTTTGAATAGCAACCTATGTTTCTGATGCTCCTAAAAATCTGAGAAAATTGCAGTAGCATACTACTACCCTAAACAGACTACCATAAAAATTTCATGGCATTTGGATAAGTAAACCATCCTACACAAAAATGACAAGCTATAGCATAAAAATGAGCATGAAATTACTTTGTACTATGAAAAGTGTCAAACAACAGAATTAGTATTTTTCCTAAGTTCTTAATAGCATATAGTGACTGTACAAAAATTACCACATGCATGTTTTATACAAAGTTTGCTCTCTAGCAAAAATAACAAAAATCAGTTATAAAAGGAGCTTGAACTACACCTCAAAATTTTTCCACAGCACATGCATGAAACATATTTTTCCTAAGGAGTACATGACACAAGAAGATTAACAAACTTGAAATCATATTTTTCTGAAGCCTATATATTTTTCTACATATTTTTCAAGTGATCAGCAATATTCATGATTAAATAAAGTTCTACAGAAAAGTATCTCAAAAATGACATGCATAATTTTTCCCAAGTAGATCTGGTGATAAGGAACCTAGCAAATTTTGTTTCAACAAATTTGGAACAAGTTTGATCATCCAAACATTTTTCAAACCATTCTTGATTTCAAATAACAAATAATAAATGGAAAACAATTCGCTTAAGTGTTGCTGGGCCGGCCCGAAGGGACCCGACGGCCCACGACACGACGCAGCCCAAGCCTGGCTCTCTTTGGCTCGGCGGCTGACACGCGGGACCCCCGTGTCAATGACACAAAACAGGGGAGACGGCACACGTCGGCGCGGCGATGATCGAGCTCGCCGACGGTGATCTCCCCGGCGAAACCGACGGCACCAACGTGACCTACGTGAAGAACCGCGTCGATTGGTACCCTAACCTTGCTCCCTACTGACCCCTAAGCACTCCAGCCACGGAGCGCGGCGGCTCGGCCATGGCGCACGGCGGTGCGCGGCCGCGTTCCGGCCAGACGGAGCCGGCGAGGACGGTGACACCATCACTCGAGCAATAGCGCGCGACGGAGAAGACAAAACAAGAGGTAGGGAAGGCAGAGAGAAGCTGTGCCGTGCTAGCCACGGTGAGCTCCAACTCCGGCGAGTTGCGGTGGCGGCGGGAACTCAATTAGGCCACTACCTTGGGTTATCCGGCTCGACGGTGAGATGGAGTAGCTAGGGGAGGTGAAGACGGAGCTGAGCGCTAACTGGAGGCGGCAACGACACGGAGGCGAGCGAGCTGAGCAGCGGCGACTCTCCCTGCGGCAATGGCGGAAGCGCGAGCTCGGCTCGGAGGGGACTGACGATGCGAAGGAGCGCGGGCGAACCAAATAGGCCAGCTGCGGGGCGCGTGGCGATGTCGTGGCAGCGACGGTCTGACCTGCGGGGGCTGCGACGGCGTACGGACTCCACTTGGCGCACTGGGCCTGACGGCGGTCGGCCACTCGGCCTGACGAAGACGATCATCAGACCCGCGATCAGAGCCTGACGACGCCATTTGACAACGTTCTTTCTACTAAACCGTGAAGTATTAGCTCATACCATCTACACAAGAGTGGTAGCTCTAAGTACCATCTGTAATTCATCTTAAATGATCAAGACCTAATTCGCAAAGGACAGAGAGTAAAATCATGTCAAAGTCGGGTTCAAGAAACTGAAAACTGAAACTTACACTTAGAAATTTCTAAGTGTTGAAATCAACCCAAATTCTGACTTGTGGGACCATTTTGAGCATGTTGTGCACATTTTCATGACTTGGTCACAAAATAACTTTTGTTCCTTATGTAATTTGCTACAACTTTGTTTTAGGTTGCTCTGACATGCAAACATTCCAAGTGGTACTTTTTAAACAGTCAAACCAAAAAGTCCTAGGGTCAAAACAAGTCAAACCATGATTTGAAATCTTAATTGGGCAAAATGATCAACTTGAACATTGTTCCTAATGACTTTCTAAGCATAGCTAAGATGTTTAACAATAGATTTAGCTATATCACACATTGGTCATACAATAATCAAGCACTAAAAGTGCTAAAATGATGAAAACACTTGAAATGATACATTTGTTTCAAAGTCATGTTTCCCATGTTTCAAGTGACATATGCTCATGAATTGATGAATGATGCTCATGAATATGAAATGCAAGTGCAATTAGGCAAGAATAACACCAGGGTGTTACAAAGGATTCTGGGAAGATCAGAGTCTGTATTGATTTTAGAGATCTGAATAGAGCTGCTCCAAAAGATGAATATCTTATGCCTATAGCCGATATGCTTATCAATGATGCCTTAGGACACCGGATTATTAGCTTTCTTGATGGTAATGCCGGTTATAATCAGATTTTCATGGCTGAGGAAGACATGTCTAAGACGGCCTTCATATGTCCTGGGTTTGTTGGTCTCTTTGAGTGGGTTGTGATGATGTTTGGGCTGAAGAATGTAGGTGCTACTTATCAAAGGGCTATGAATTTGATTTTCCATGATCTAATTGGGGTGATTATGGAGGTATACATTGATGATATTGTGATTAAATCGGCTGCCCATAAATCTCATTTGGCCGATTTGCGTCTTGCTTTTGAGAGGATGCGCCGCTATGGATTGAAGATGAACCCACTCAAATGTGCTTTTGGAGTATCGGCTGGAAAGTTCTTAGGCTTTATTATTCATGATAAAGGCATAGAGGTTGATCCCAAGAGGATAGAGAAGATCAAGAATGTTCAGGCGCCTACATGCAAGAGGGACTTGCAAAAGTTCTTAGGGAAGGTGAACTACTTGAGAAGATTTATTGCTAACTTGTCCAGGAAAATTATTCCTTTCACCCCCATATTAAAGCTGAAGGATGAATCTAAATTCACTTGGGGGGCAAAGCAACAAGAGGCATTTGAGAAAATAAAGGAATATTTGTCAACACCACCGGTTCTTCGTGCACCTAGAAGAGGAGTTCCTTTCAAATTATATATTGCTGCCGAAGAGAAGATAATTGGGGCTGTTTTTACTCAAGAAGACGAAGGTAAAGAATATGTGATTGCTTATCTTGGTCGCCGTCTTCTTGATCCTGAGACAAGGTATGCCCATATAGAGAAATTATGCTTATCATTGTACTTTGCTTGTGCTAAGATGAGACATTATCTTTTGTCTAGTGCATGTGTTGTTGCTTGCTAGGCCGTTGTGATAAAGCACATGTTATATCGGCCAATTCTTCGTGGAAGGATAGACAAATGGGCATACACACTAATAGAATATGACTTGACTTTTGAACCATTGAAAACATTGAATGGTCAAGATCTTGTTGATTTTATTGTTGAGCATGGTATTGATTTAGATGATAAAGTTAATTACCTTACTTTTACTCCATGGAAATTATACTTTGATGGATCAGTTTGTATAGATGGCCAAGGTGTTGATATTATTCTTGTTTTTCCTAATGGTGCTGAAATTGGGATGTCAAGCCGATTAGATTTCTCTGGTACCAACAATCAAACCGAATATGAAGCTTTATTATTCGGGTTGATCATGTTGCGGTCCATGGAAGTAAAACATGTTGAATCCTATGGTGATTCCTTGCTGGTGGTATAGCAAGTTGTTGGTGAATTTCAATGTTTAGAAGGATCACTAAGAGCTTGTCTTGATGTTATTGACTATTTTGCAGAATTCCGAATTCGTCATATTCCAAGGCATGAAAATCAAAAGGCCAACATGTTAGCTCAACAAGCATCTGGCTATTACGTCGATGGGCGTAATTTCCATATTCAAGAACAGTCGATGCATAAAAATTTCAATTTTTCCTATGCAGGTGCAGACCAGTCGGCTCAGCTGAAGCCCAGTCAGCTAAGCCGACTACCCTAGTCGGCCAAGCTGACACCTCCAAGTTGGCTCAGCCGACTCCCCTATGACCAGCCCGGTCAATTCGCCCGAGAAGCTACCAAATCTGCCTGATGTAACTTTCAGTGATGTTGAGGCCGATTTAGAAGATTGGAGGACTCCCTTGTTGAGATATTTACGTGATCCAAGTGCTAAGGTTGATAAAAGTGTTTGATGGAGCGCTTTCAAGTATGTGTTGCATAATGATAAACTCTATCGGAGAACTGCCGAAGACTTGTTGCTTAAGTGCTTGGGATCAGATCAGGCAAGAGTGGCTGTGGGAGAAGTCCATGAAGGCATTTGTGGTACGCATCAATCGGGCCCAAAAATGAAGTGGTTATTGCGTAGAGCCGGTTTTTATTGGCCTACTATGATGTCCGATTGCTTTCGTTACTATAGAGGATGCGAAGAGTGCCAGAAGTTTAGAAATATTCAGCTTGTGCCTGCTGCTATGCTTCATCCTATCATCAAACCATGGCCTTTTCGTGGTTGGGGGCTAGACTTCATTGGCCAAATACATCCCCATCTTCAAAGGGATACCGATTTGTGTTGGTTGCTATGAATTACTTTACTAAGTGGACTGAAGCAGTTTCTTTAAAGAATATGACTCACAAGGAGGTAATTGAGTTCATCACTGAGCATATTATTCATAGATTCGGCATCCCTCAAGCATTAACTACAGATCAAGGGACCTCGTTTGTGTCCAAAGAAGTGAGGGAATTTGCCAAATTATATAAGATCAAGTTGCTTAATTCATCTCCATATTATGCTCAAGCCAATGGCCAGCTGAGTCTAATAATAAGATTTTGATCAAGCTCATCAAAAAGAAGATTGAGGAGAATCCAAAGAGGTGGCATGAAGTTTTGTCTGAGGCTCTATGGGCACATCGTATTTCAAGGCATGGTGCTACAAAGGTTACTCCTTTTGAGTTAGTATATGGTCAAGAGGCCGTGTTGCCTATCGAGGTGAATTTGGATGCATATAGGCTTGCTAAACAAAATGATCTATCAGCTGTTGTGTATCATGATTTGATGATGAATAACATCGATGAGGTGACTGATATGAGATTAAAAGCTCTCAAGGAAACAGAGAAAGATAAAGCTTGAGTTGCCAAAGCATACAACAAAAAAGTCAAGAGCAAATCCTTCCAAGTGGAAGAATTAGTATGGAAAACCATACTACCAATTGGATCTAAGAGCAATCAGTTTGGCAAGTGGTCACCAAATTGGGAGCGTCCTTACAAAGTGATCAAAGTCATATACGGTAATTCTTATTTGCTAGAGACATTACAAGGTGAACGTCTCACAAGAGCAATCAATGGGAGGTATTTGAAAAGATACTTTTCAAATGTTTGGCAAGAAGCCTAAGTGCTCTCCGAACAATGGCCAATACATGTATCGCCCTTAGAATAAAAATGGCCGATGTATACATCGCCCTTAGTCGCTGAGCAGCCGATGAGATGGGTATCGTCGCTGCTTGGCTTTGTTTTGTTTGATTAAGTGTTTTCAGGTTTATGCATCATTCACCTGAAAATAGAGGGCATATGTTGACAAACAAAATTTTCTATTTTGTGAAGTTGTCAAAATATGGAACTGACTTCACCATTGCGTTCCTCTCGTTAAGACGGTCAAAAAACATATATGGAACGCCTAATTCGGAGTTTGGATGAAGTAGTTGTTCCCTCAAGAAAATCTCACCTTACCAGAACTTCTGACCCCTTGTCAGAACCTCTGATTTTCGCTTGGAGGTTCTGAGTTTGTGCGAAAATCAGAACTTCTGACCACCTATTAGAACTTCTGATTTTCGCCTAGAAGTGCTAGCTTTGTGCGGAAATCAGAACTTCTGACCCCCGTCAGAACTTCTGATGTTTGCCTGGAGGTGCTGGCTTTACGCGAAAATCAGAACTTCTGACCCCCTGTCAGAACTTCTGATTTTCGCAGTCTGAATCAGTGAGAGTCCAAACTCGATCCCAACTCTTCCAAACTCATGGGAAACTTGGAGATTAAGTCTTGGGGAGGTTTCCTACTGGGATAAGACCACCCCCTCTATATATATGAGATGATCATGGCCGATTGAGTTCCCATCTATCCAATCGTCATACAAACCAATCTATCAACTCCTTTTGCCCTAATTCCCCTCTCTCAACCCCTCTTGCTCTTTGTTGAGTTTTCTGGCGAGATTCAACGGCATCCTAGGCGACCTTGCTGGTCCTAGGAGATCCTCCCCGATGGGTCTTCCCGGGAGAAGTTCGAGAGCTTTTCCAGACGAGAACAGGTTCTACATCGGTCTCATCGGTCTCTAGATCGGTTTGATCGATTACGTCGCGTTCTTGCTGCGTTGCAGGTTGTGTGCAATCTCTTTGGGCGTCCAAGGCCCTGCCGGTGTGTTGGCTTGGGGTCATCTTCAACGTCAACAGAATCAAATTGATGTCCACCCTCACGTGTACTGGTGTATAAATGTCAAGAGTGAAGAAGATACGGTGGTTATAACGTACGAAAGGTCTTCTCTATCATGAGTATAATACTCCCTCCGTTCCAGTTTTGGGTTTTTTAGATTCATAGTTTTTTCTATGTACCTAGATATATATTATATCTAGATACATAATAAAATATATGCATCTACAAATGACAAAATGTCTTATAATTTGGAACAAAGGAAGTATAATATAGTCACAAAATGTAGCGTCACGTTCACGGTTCACACAAAAAAGAAAACAATAATCAACATTGCTATAGTATATGTATATGTACAATAGGGTACTATATAAAGTTCAAAGGACTCAAATGGTCAAAATTCTGGAACGGATCTGATGTGTTTATATAAAATAACTTTGAGTGATACGTGTAATGTTTTATTTTCGTTTTTCTTTTGAGAACGTGCGTGCGTGGCATGCGTTTCATTATTTGGTTCCGCTAGGTTTAAGGTGGTGGAATCAAGCAACATGCGTTAAATTCTGCGGCATATTTTGGTTTCAAATATGAATTGCTTTTACTTCCAAAAGTTGGGTTAATTCCTCTGGAATTCTGGCAGTAAAGCTCCGCTGCCTAGCATGAAAGGCCGGCAGTGCTGCGTGAGATCCAGTCCCAATCAAATCTTCTGTGACGGTAGAGACTAGAGACACAGAAAAAGGTTGTCCCCCAAGGTCCCAACATATGGCTACACCATGTATGTTGATCTTTGGACCGAATGGTAGCTAGGGATGGCCTTTATCTTCTGGACATGCCATGGTCGTCGTACCTATTTTTTCAGAAAAGTATAGCTAGCTATACTACTAGAAGAATTAGCTTACTTACCATCCTGAGCATTGAGAATTAGGTTATCTAATAACATGCTATCTCTGTTCTAAAAAACAATTTTTAGAATCACCGAAATCAAATTGCAAGTTTGATCAATTTTATAGGAAATAATAGTGAAGGCAGAATGCCAACTGACTTGAATTATGTTTACACAGGGATTACAAATATATAGAGCCTTAGCCTAGGAAGGCCAGGGGCTAAGCCCACATAGGGTGGCGCATAGCAGAGTAATTAGGAGTAACTAACACAATAACCAAGGAGACACTATGGTAATCTAACCCCCCCCCCCCCCCCCCCCCGCAGTCGGAACGTCACTAGAGCGGACATTCAGACTAGAACGAAATTCTTGAAACACAGAAGAAGGAAGACCCTTGGTGAAGACATTAGTGAACTAGGAGGTGGTGGGCACATGAAGCACACGGACAGCACCAATGGCAACGCGTTCTCGGACGAAATGGAGGTCGATTTCCACATGCTTGGTGCGCTGATATTGTATAGGGTTGGTGGAGAGGTAGACGGCGCTGACGTTGTCACAGTAGACGATGCAGGCGGAGTCGAGTGGGTGGTGTAGTTCCTGGAGAAGCTACCGCAATCAGGAAGCTTCAGCGACGCCGTTGGCGACAGCACGGTACTCTGCCTCAGTGCTAGAGCGAGAGACAGTGGGCTGTCGTTTAGAAGACCAGGAGATAAGGCTGCCACCTAGGAATACAACATAACTAGAGGTGGATCGGCGAGTGTCCGGGCAGCCAGCCCAGTCAGCATCAGTGTAGACGACGAGCTGTGTCGGAGAAGTCCGAGGAATAATGAGACCATGATCAAGAGTACCCTGGAGATAGAGGAGGATCCGTTTGGCAGCAACAAAGTGAAACTCCCGAGGATCGTGCATGTGAAGGCAAACTTGCTGGACGACATAAGCAATGTCGGGCCGGGTGAAGGTCAAGTACTGAAGAGCTCCCACAAGGCTACGGTAGGCTGTGGGATCAGCAACAGGAGGACCATCATCAGCAGAAGCCTTGGCGTAGGTATCAACAGGGGTGGAGCATGGTTTGTAGTCACTCATGCCATGGCGAGCCAGGATGTCTAGAGCATATTGGTGCTAGGAGAGAAATAAAGTGTCACCCCGTCGTTGGACTGCCATGCCAAGGAAGTGGTGAAGTGGGCCAAGATCCTTCATGGCGAATTCCTTCATCAGAGCATCAATGACCCGGCGAAGGAGCTGCTGGGAGGATGCAATGAGCACAATGTCATCCACATAGAGCAGCAAATAAATGGTCTCTGTACCGCGACGGTAAACAAAGAGAGATGTATCTGATCTTGCTTCAGTGAAACCCAGGGAGAGCAAGAATGAAGCAAAACGGCTATACCATGTACAGGGGGCTTGCTTCAAGCCATAGAGAGATTTGTTGAGCCTGCAGACGTGCTGAGGAAGAGCTGAGTTGGCGAACCCTGTTGGCTGAGAGCAGTACACTGTTTCTGAAAGAGTCCCATGGAGAAAAGCATTTTTGACGTCTAGTTGATGAATTGGCCAGTCCCGGGAATGAGCCAAAGTGAGGACTGTGCGAACAGTTGCAGGTTTGACAACGGGGCTGAATGTTTCATCGTAGTCAATACCGGGACACTGTGTAAAGCCACGAAGAACCCAACGAGCCTTGTATCTGTCCAGCGAGCCATCAGCGTGAAATTTATGTTTGAAAATCCACTTGCCTGTGACCACGTTGGCCTTGTCGGGGCGAGGAACAAGGTTCCAAGTGTGATTTTCCATGAGAGCAGCATATTCATCTTCCATGGCGCGACGCCAGTGAGGATCAGTAAGGGCGTCGTGGCAAGACCGGGGAATCGAGGATAGAGCCTCGGCGTGGAGATGGAGGTGCGACTGTATGTATCCAGACTTCCCACGGGTCATCATGCCATGAGTATTGTCGACCGGTGGGATGGGGACAGCACCAACAGGACGTGGAGGATCAGCTTTGATGAACTATGGTGGAGATGGGATGATGTTGGAGCGGCGAGGAGGAGCGGCAGCTGGTGGTGGTGTCGGCGGGGAAGGAGGAGCAGCTGGTGAAGGGCGTCGGGAGTAGACGTTGTTGAAACGGGAAGCAGGCAGGACCACAGGGGGCACTGGGGATGCTGCCAGAGGCGGCACAGGGGGTGCTGCTGGGGCCGGGGCAGCTGCCAGAGGCAGCACAGGGGGTGCTGCTGGTGCCGACGGGAGCACCTGGGAGGGCGCTGAAGGCACCGTTTGTGGCTGTTGTGCCACGGGCGGTGCGTGCCGAGGCGCGGAGAAGCCTGGTGGAGGAGGCCGGGACGCTGGCCCAGCCGGGCTGAGGGGCCAGAGCACCGATGATGTGTCATCAGGCAACTCGGACGCAGCCTGCGGCACGGTCTGCAGAGGGGCGTCGAGAGGCCGCACAGATGTACCTGCAGAAGGTGAAAGAGCTGGTAGAGGCTCACCATTAGTTAGAAAGTCAAGCTCTTCGGGAGGTGAGGTCCGGTGTCCAGAGAAAGGAAAAGTCATCTCGTCGAAGATGACATGACGAGAGATGATGACACGGTTGGAGGTGAGGTCGAGACACCGGTAGCCTTTGTGATCGGGGGAGTAGCCGATGAAGACACACAAAGTGGAGCGTGGGGCAAGTTTGTGGGGGGTGGTGGCAGTGAGGTTGGGATAGCAGGTGCACCAAAAAACTCGAAGTTCATGGTAGGAGGGTGGAGTACCATGGAGTGCGAAGAAGGGAGTAGTCATGTTGAGGGTCTTGGTGGGAAGACGGTTAAGAACATATGTGGCAGTGGAAAGGGCGTCGGCCTAGTAGGAGGGGGGCATGGACGCTTGGAAGAGTAGCGTGCGGATGACATTGTTAGTGGTGCGGAGGGTGCGCTTAGCTTTGCCATTTTGCTGAGAGGTGTAGGGACATGACATGCGAAGAGAGGCACCGTGAGAGAGGAAGAAGATGTGGGAGACAGAATTGTCAAACTCGCGACCGTTGTCACATTGGACAGATTTGATGGGGCACCCAAATTGAGTACGAACATACGCGAAGAAACTAGAAAGAGCGGAAAAGGTGTCCGACTTAAGGCGAAGTGGAAAGGTCCATAGAAAATGAGAAAAATCATCAAGGATAACTAAATAATATTTGAATCCAGATACACTGAGAACAGGCGATGTCCATAAATCACAATGTATCAGATCAAATGGTTTGGAAGCCCTCGACGAAGAACTAGTAAACGGAAGACGCACATGACGTCCTAGCTGACAGGCATGGCATAAATGGTCGTCAGCAGGCTGACTGCAGGCGATCGAAGAAGAGTGAGTGAGGCATTGAAGAGCTTCCTTGCCGGGGTGACCAAGACGGCGGTGCCAGATGGACGATGAAGGAGTGGCGACAAGAGTGCAGGGAGCAGAAGGCGTCGATGGTAGCTACAAGGTGTAGAGGGGCCCGAGCTGTTACATCGAAGGAGGACGTTCCTGGTACAAAGATCCTTCACAGAAATGCCAGAAGGGTCAAACTCAATAGAAAAATGATTATCAGTAGTGAATTGGTGAACTGATAAAAGGTTTTTAATAATGCCCGGAGCAAGAAGAACATTGTTAAGGCGAAAAGGACCGGGAATGATCGAGTAGCCAGTGCCAACAACAGGGAGAGTGGCACCATTACCCACCACGATGGAGGGGGGAAAGGGGGAAGAGGATGTGCGGGTAACAATACCAGGGTTGGAGGCGCCGGAGTCGAAAACCCAGTCCGTGCTGTTCGGTGGAGTGGGTGGAGTGAGCGAGACGGTGCTGAAAGCCTGGGCGAGGGAATGAGGATCCCAGGGAGACCACACTGGAGGTGGCGCATGAGGAGTAGGTAGCAGCGGCGGTGAGTAGAGGCCCGGCCCTGGTGGAGGTGCCAGGTAGCCAGGGGAAGGCATGCCAGCCATCATGGCGTGCTGCTGAGGAGGAGGGACGCCGGCGCGTGCTGGTGGAGTGCGAGGACCGCCAGGCGTGGGGCCGGGCCACATGTGAATGGATCCGGACCACGGGTTGTAGAGGGACGGCCACTAGGGGCCGCCTTGGTTGCCCTGGTTGCGCTCGCCGCGGCGACGCCGGCCACGGCCACTGCCTGAAGAGCCCCTACCGGTAGGGAGCATGCCCTGAGGATGAGGGGGGTGCGGAGAGGCAGAACTGGGTGCCGGCGCAGTGGAGGGCGACCTACTTGATGAGGAGGCGAAAAGGGCAGAAGGAGCCGCTGAGGGCTGCACCATGTTGAGCTCGGCGAGACGAAGATCAGTGCGGACGTCCGCAAACGGAGGGAACGGCTTCTGCCGAGTGATGAGTTGAGCCATGAACTGGAACCGCTCATTGAGGCCCCGCAGGACGTTCAGCACCAGTGTGCGGTCGTTGAGGGGTTCACCAAGATCAGCGAGGGCGTCAGACATGCCCTTCATCTTGTGGCAGTAGTCATCAACGGAGAGATCGCCTTGAGAGAGGTTGCGGAATTCAGCATCAAGGAGCAAAGCCCGAGACTCACGGTTCCCCAGGAATTGCTGCTCAACCCCGAGCCAAGCCACCCGAGCAGTGACACCGTCGTGCTCGTGGATGATGTCGAGGAGGTCGGTGGAGATGCTGTTGAAGATCCAGGAGACGACCACGCAGTCCATGCGGTACCAGACTGGATCGGTGGGGCGGGAATCGTCGCTGAGGACATGGTCCTTCAGGGAGTACCGACCAAGAGCAAGGAGAAGGTAGCCACGCCACTTGGAGTAGTGGGGGGACTTGAGGTCGAGGACGATGGGTACCAGATACTTGATGTTCTGGACGGCGCAGGCCTGGCTGTGCAGGTGCGCAATAGCAGCAGCCTCAGAGGAGACAGAGTGCTCGTCGTCGTCGTGAGCTTCATCGTCGTGGATGGCCTCTAGACGAAGTCGCTCCCGGATGGCAGCCGCTTGCGCCTTCAGGGCGTCGGCCTGTGCGCGCTCCTTGGACAGGGTGTCGGCAGCAGCACGGACGTGCTCCTGGGCGGCGACGGCGGACTTGAGAAGGTCCGCCTCCTTCTGGAGCTGGACGGCGCGCTCGGTGTTGGCTGCTCGAGTGGCGGTGGCTTCTTCCTCGAGCCGCAGGGCGGCCGCGGTGGCATCGTCGCGCAGCAGGGCCGCGTTGGCGGCAGTAGCAGCGGCTGCGGCAGCCGAGGCGCCGGTGCTGGAATCGCTGGTGAGAGGAGGCGGTGCGGCGGCTAAAGCGGCCATGGGCGCGAGCGGAAGCAGAGGAGAGGAAGGGGTGGAAGCAGAGGAGAGGTGGGCGGGAGAGGAAGGGTCGACACAGGACCCGAATTAGACGTCTGATACCATGAAGCCAGAATGCCAACTGACTTGAATTATGTTTACACAGGGATTACAAATATATAGAGCCTTAGCCTAGGAAGGCCAGGGGCTAAGCCCACATAGGGTGGCGCATAGCAGAGTATTAGGAGTAACTAACACAATAACCAAGGAGACACTACGGTAATCTAACAAATAGCATCGCTTATGATACTAAAGAAATACGTTATGAAAATATATTTCATGATATATCTAGTTATACTAATTTGGTGTCATAAATATTGGTGTATTTTTTCTCTATAAATTTGATTAAACTTGAAATTATTTTACTTAGGATCACTCTAAAAGTTATTTTATTTTGAGACAGAGGTAATACATTATGATTATGAAAGTAGGCTTGTTTCCTCTTTTTTAGCTGAGCACTTGGTTTTAATCACAGGGCCATAAGTGGCTGCTGAGTAAAAAAAAAAACTCGGCTGCCTATATTCATCTATACATATGGTCCCGTACGTGCCGTGCAGCAGCATCAAAGCCCGGCAATGCTGCGTGAGCTATAGTCCCAATCAAATCATCTCCACGACGAAGGGACCCAGAAAAGGTAGTCCCGGTCAACGTCATGGCTTGCAAGATGTGTTGATCTTAGAACAGGATGCAAGCTAGAGCCAGGTCCAGTCTAGCGAGTAGAACAGGATGGCAGCTAGAGCTAGGTCCAGTCTAGCGAGATCGAGATGGCCTTGATTTATCTTCTGGACATACATGGTGTGGACAAATTCTAAGCAATTAGTTGTCGTCGTCTAACTTTGTAGTTGAAAACGTATGTTTTTATCAATCGGTGGTAGGCTTGTGTAATTATTTTAGTGATTTTCAGTTTAACTATGTATATGCTCTTTCTTCGAGGTACGTCGAGGGATTCTAAAAAAAATAGAATATTATAGATTAAGAGTTTTTCTGGCAAAATAATCAGTATAAGAAAAAAATATAGACTTAAAATGAGGTTTAGCGTGCCAACCTAGGGAACAAGGATGGTTAAGAATTCAGAATCTAGATTTATAAGCGTCTCCTCAGTGAATGGTTATACACACTTTGTCATGAAGATAGAACGTGACACGAATTATTGCAAAATAAGTACCTAAAAAATAAAACACTTTCTCAAGTTCATAAGAAAAAGCTGAGGATTCTCATTTTTGGATGGGCTTAATGGCGACGAAGGATCAATCCTTAAGCTACAAATTGTGTAGATTAAGGGTGGGTTCCCTAAGCTACAAATTCCCGAATTTGTTCAACATAGTTCACAAAAAATATGCAACAATAGCCGAAGTATTCAACACTGTTCCCCTTAGTAATCTGATTGCAAGTATGACAGAATGTAAACTTACAAGCAGAGAAGGATACTATCATATGGACTTTAAGTAAAAGTGTTAGTTTTATAGTTAGGTTGATGTATAGATACCTAATTACTAATGACATCATGGTAATACAGGAAATTTGGAGAGTAAAAGTACCTCTTAAAATTAGGATATTTCTTTAGTTCCTCAAAAAGACGTAATATTAACTAAAGACAACCTAACTAAAAGAAATTGACAAGGAAACAAATATTGTTGTTTTTGCAGTAATTTTGAAACTATTCAACATATCTTTTTTGAGTGAAATATGCTAAATTCCTTTGGCGTGCGTTGCATATGGTGTTTGAACTTCCCCCACCGCGAACTGTGGCAAACCTTTTTAGGAATTGGTATAAGCAGTGTGGAAAAGATTTAAGCTTGTTATTACTAGTAGGGGTGGCCACCTTCTATTGGTCCTTATGGCTCACTAGAAATGATAGTGTTTTTCACAAGTACAGTCTAAAATATTTTTGCAAGTCTTATTCAGGACACATTGCTTCTGGTTTTGAGGTCAATTGCAGCGAGGTGAAGATAAGAAAGAATGCATCTAAAATGCCTGTCAGACCTATAGACATCGGCTCTAGGTTTTTTTTCCTCCTATGGATGGCCCACTATGTCTAAGATGGCCCACTGTGTCTAAGATTACGAACTGATTTTCTATTATTTTTGTGAGTCTGCTTTAAACATGAGTGTGAGAACTTCTTTTGTAATAAGGTGGTCTAATTCCTCACTTGTGAGCAAGGATGAAGCTGAACATTTATTCCATTATTAAAAAAACTCATAGTAATAAGATTGTAAGATACTAGGTGAATACCCCGTGCGTTGTCACGGAAATTGCTGATGATTTAGAATAAAATTACTTATACAAAGGGATCAACAATTATAAGTTAATGTTAGTGGATGACGTGGCACGCTAATGTGGACAACTAAATGCATGTTAGTGGATGATGTGTCTTGCTGACATGTAGATCATAATTGCAAATGCTAGTTGGTCATAAATGCATCCGATAGTGGATTGATTAGGTGGACAACTTGCATGTTTAGAGAAATAGCTAGTGGGGTTTAGATTTATAGAGTTTATAGATTCCTTCCGTTTTGATATACATAGGGGAAAATATATTTATCATAAGTTAAAACATACTCAGAACAATAGAAAATCTATCATATTTCAGGGCAGATAGGGTATCAGTTTGGCTTGGTTGAGGATTTGCGGCAGGTTCACCAAGATGGCAAGGTCCTCACTTCCTTACTCGATATCCAACGAATTGACAAATTATCCACGATTTGCTTTTGGTATGGAAAAGGATATAAATGGGAGGGTTTTTTGTTGGTGTTGTATTAATTAGATTCTTATACTTAAAAAAGGCATGGGCCACAAGTTAGGCCGAAATGTTTCTCTCCAACCTTCCAATGGCTGACGTACGCGTAGGCTGGACGCAAGGTAAATTAGGACCTTGAAAAAGATCGGACAGTAGATTTTCTTTACGCTGTCGTGGACACTGGACAGCCTCTCCACGCGCGGAGCTCAGCTGATTTGCAGAGAGTAACATGTCAGCGCTGTGTACATATTCCAGTTTTTATAACTGCGTCATGAGAATGTCAGGGGAAAAATACAAAAGCTGGAATCACCAACTGGAATGAATGTCCCCCTATCCAAGCCTCTCTGATCACCAAGGGGATCAGCAAGCCTGGATCCAACCAAACAAACAACGCAAGCCAACCGAGGCTGCTAAACATGTTCACTTAATGATAACACAATTGCCATCTTCTGCACCCAGCTTCATTATATATATATAGATACAAGATTTCACTTATATTTTTGTCTAGTTTTTTTTTTCCTGCCGGTGCCCAATTATTTATGTCAATCTGGTCAATAGCAGCACAATTATGCAGTTCCTTTGCAACTTTTCTGATAAATGATCCAGCAACGACTGAATAATTCCTTTGCAACTTTTCTGATAAATGAGAATCTCCAGAACATGCAGTTCTTTGCTGTAGTTGTTTATATCCACCAGCCTACCACAAATAATTGGGCACCGGCAGCAAACCTAGACCACCAAGTCAGCATTTTTGCAATGTCGTCATGAAAGCCAAAACAGTGACCTTCAGTTCACACATGGCCATGGGATGGATGAGCTGAGTTATTGATGAGCCAGTACGGCATGGATGCATATATGCCTTTCATCCCCTACCACCGAAACCTAACACGCATGCATCCTGGTGTTGCCTTGATGTGCTTATCTGAAAACAATGCCTGCCTGCCTGCCTGCCTACCATAACAAAGCAAGGTTGCTCTCAGTTGCCTAATCATTCACGTACATACAGTGGACCTTCAGAACTGTTACTACCCAAGTCTTTCTTAGATGATTTGCAGTCAAGCAGTGTCACTTCAAATCTTTGATGAATGAACTCAAGAATTATTGGGCTGTGTGATGTACGAGTAGCCTATTCTTTGGGTTTCCTCTGCAGAATTATCATGGTTCACATGTTTAATTCACAACATGTCTGTTCAAAAATATTTCACAACATGTGAAGGAGAAATAAAATAATAAAAGATATGGGAGAAATTGCAGGAAAGTGACTACCACATCTTTCATTATTTGCCAATGATGCATGCACCTTGTGCCTTCATGGATTTTACAAGCACAGCATCTGCAGATCTCCACACATAAAGGATCACCGACCTGTCACCACACAGTATCCATGGATGGAGACCCATTATATTACTCCTACTTCTAGAAGACCCTTAGATTGTGGCAGGCCTGCAGGCTCGCCCTGTTCGTTTGGGCTTGTTTGACTGATAAGCCATGGCTGAAAGTACTGTTGGCTGATTTGGTGTGAGAGAAAAATATTGTTCGTTGGCTAAAAAAATACGGCTTATAAGCCAAACAAGCCCAAACGAACAGGGCGAGCCAATGCCATCATATCTTTAGACTTTAGACTATGGTAAGTAACTTAAATATTCTCAGTAAACTAGGAGTATCTATAGAAGGGATGTGCACTTCAGAAAGATGTTAAGGGTGTGTGTAACTAACTTATCCTTGTCTTGTTTGGTTTGATGCCCAAGAGTGGTGCCACATATGTGACATGTTGTCTTACCAAACTTTGTCAATTTTGGTTTTGTTCCAATGCCAAAATGTTGGCAAGGTGGCCCCTTCTGTCCATCCAGTTCATTTTGAAACCAAAGTTTGGTTAAAACCTATGCAACTACCTTGGCAAGGACTTCATGTGCTAGTGCTGCATTTGAGCACAAACCAAACATGCCAAAAATATCCTATATACAAGATGACCATCTATCTTTTGGGTCCAAGCTAGTGATGAAACAATTGTATATCCCTTTGTGTATTATATTGAGCCTCCAACTGAACAAATTGTTGTAGTGTGAGAAAAGCATCAGTGGATACCTCCCCACAATAGCTGGCAATTTGCAAGTTTGCATGGTTGGTATCTTTTATCTTGGCATAGATGTCTCAATCATATCTAGGTTCCCTTCCACTAGGCTGTACAAGGAAGAAGAGTTCAGCTCCCAGTTTGGTCCTGGGATGCAGCTTTGGACAGGACCTTTGTTTCTCTAGCTTTTCCTGCCTAATCTAGTGCATAAAGGCATCCAACTTGCCATGCCATCTTTCATATGTCAGCTCAGGAAACTTTTCTGCATAATAATACTGGATGCTTTTTCTGCGTCTTAGCTAAGCATGCATGTCCCTCTCCGTGCTGCTTTTTGGGATGGATCACTGAATAGGATCATGGATACAGCATCTCGAATATGCAACTGTCTTGTTTATTTATTCATATGTACTATTCTGTATAAATTCTGTAAAACTGGTTTAGAGTGAAAAACAAAGGGCTTAGATTCAGATTAGTGAAGCACCTGCTGTTAAAACTTCAAACTAACCACTGTACTCAACCAAAGCTACAAAAGTCTACTTACAAGCAGGTGAGGCTGCACTGATGACATTTCAGATTTTTTTTCAGTTTCTTGCCTACCAAATTCGCCTTTGAAAATTGAAACAGGAGACATCAAAATCAATGCCATTGCTCATCAGTACAGAGTTGCTCTGTGCAAGGTGTCGGTAAGCAATATAACTCTGTCACAGTAACTTTGTTTTGTTAACTGCTGGTGAAGATTGCTGTCAGCCATCCTCATCACAATTCACAAGGCTGGCCCTCAGATCTCCCTGATCATGGTTCATGGTGGCGGCACCGACATGCACAGTTTTCCTTATCAGCAAGCAGATCGATCGGTGCTCTGTTCCCATGCCAACACACCATGATCGGTGATCGGTGATCTTATCACTAAACGCTAAACAGGATTTGCTCCTGTGAGAGAACCAGGTCAAGGCTGGTCTGAACGTTCGGTAGTGCCATCCTGCGCGATGCCATGGACGCCCTCGAGCTTACTGTCTCCATCTCCGGCACAGTGCTCAGCCTGGCCGCCTCCATCGTCGGAGCTGCACCCAGAGCCCTGGAACCGCACCGGCTCTTCGTCGGCCTGGAACGTGATCTCCTCGAACCGGCCGTGCATCTCCGCGCACCGGCAGCCACGCCGCGCCGCCGCCGCCGCCGCCGCCGACATGTAGTCGTCCAGTGACCCGGCGGAGGACGCGCTGGACCGGCAGTTCTTGCAACGATCTGCAGCGCCTGACGTGCCCGGACCGCCGCCGTCGTCGTCGTCCATGCCAGGTCCCGGCCTCCAGTGCGGCAGCAGCGCGGCGACCGCGCCGTCGATCATCTCGGCGATGTGCGTCACCTCGTGGTCGGTGATGTCCAGCTCCGCCACCATCTCGGTGGCCACGCTCAGCGCCGTGTCCGCGTCCGCGTCGAACGGGAAGTAGATGTTCCGGACCCTCCCTGTACGTGGCACCACAAGAAATTGAAATTCCGTAGAACACAATTAATAAATAATCTTATACGGACAAGAAAATTAATTTCTCGCGTTGAAAACAAGATCCTAAAAATATCAACTTTCAATGGTCAGAGATGGAGTGTCATCACCTGTGCCATCTTTGTCGGCGATGCGCAGCCGGAGGAAGATGCTTCCGTCCTCCATCCTCTTGCCCTTGATGGTGATGTCGACGCCAGCGACGTGCAGCTCGTCGTCCTCGTGCTCGTTGAACAGCTGGTCGATGCCTTGGAACATGGTCCCGTCATCGTCGTCCTCACAGTCGTCGTCCCATCTGTCGCCGCCGCCACCATTCGACACCACCCCGTTGCTCGCCGTGGAGCCATTGCTACCGGCGTTGTGGTGGTGGTCCAGGCACGCCGGCTGGTGCAGGTAGTTGTACATGGCGATGTAGTCCGCGTCGTCCCCGTACCAGAGGCCGTCGTCTTCCAGCTGCAGGAACGGGTCGCCGAGCAGCTCCGCCGCGCTCGGCCGCCGCGACGCCGGCGCCAGGCACTTGTCGATGAACCGCCTCACCTCGGGGTCTTTCACCTTGTACAAAGCCGCCGGCTTTATCCCCTGACCGACCAGAGACAGACAGCAGAGACGCCGGCCGGCCAGCCACCATGATTAATCGATCGATTGATGAAAAAAAGGGAAAAAGGAATTGTAAATGGTAATGATGATGTATAGAAGGAAGCTTGAAATTTCTTACGGAGGTGACCTTCTTGTAGATGTGCACGGGGTGGACGCACTCGCTGTAGGGGTACTCGAGGGTGACCATCTCGAGGACGCACATGCCGAAGGAGTAGACGTCGGCGCGCTCGTCGTAGTCTTCCGCGTACACCTCGGGCGCCATGAACTCCGGCGTGCCGACCACACATCGCGCCGGGTCCCCGCGGCCGCGGCGCCGGACCACAGCGGCGAGGCCGAGGTCGCCGATCTTGACCTGGCCCTGGCTGCCGTTGACGAAGATGTTGTCGCACTTGAGGTCGCGGTGGATGATGCCGCGCGCGTGGAGGTAGCCGAGGCCCTCGAGGATCTGGCGGCACCAGCGCCTGACCGCGGCGGCGCTGGCCCGCGGGTGCCGGCGCCGGTACTGCCGCAGCGTGCCGGAGGTGAAGAGCTCGGTGACGAAGTTGACGGCGGCGCGGCGGGGCCGGGGCGCGGTCGCGTCGGCGTTGGCGGCGTCGACCCAGGAGGCGTGGAGGCGCATGACGGCGCGGTGGCGGAGCGACTTGAGCAGGTGGATCTCGCCGTACAGCCGCTCCAGCTCCCCCGGCCCGCGCAGGAAGTCGTGCAGCTGTACCTGGTTCCACGCCACCTCCATGCCCCGGTGCTCGTCGAAGGCACGGTACCTGGTTGGGCGACGTCGTCGGCGATGCATGGTCGCCATGGCATGGACACACGCGGAAACAGCAATCAGTCCCACGAAGCTAGCAGTGATCGACGACGACGCTTGTTAGAGTTAGGATTGATGACGGCGATGATCATAGTATCTTACACTGTCTTTGAGGATCCCTTGCCGAGAATCTCGTTGTACTGCAATCAGTCGGTGGTTGGAACAGAGGAGGGGAAACAAGATTTATTAGTACCACGATCGACCACGACAGCATGGCGAAAGAAGAAGACGACGAGCAAGGAAGAAGAAGACGAGCAGATATCGATCGACCTTACCCTGCCATACCTCCCGGTAGGATCGACCTCCGCGTAGCCCGGGTCCGGGAAGAGATCCTCAGCAGCAGCGCCGTCGCCATTGCTCTGCACCTGCAGAGCTCCCATCATCCTCTTCCTCTGCTCTGCTAGGTACACTGCTACACTGCACGGCACCGCACCTCAACTATGCACCTGTCCTCCAGGCCCTGCTCCTCGCCCTCGCTTATGCTAGTATTCTTCTTCTTCTTGTGCCGTACAGGTACAGGCGGAGGAGGAAGAAGACGTGGCACGCGGTGTGGGATCTCGAGGGCATGGCATGCGATGCGAGACGAGGACGAGGAGGAGGTGGAAGAAGCAGAGGCACACGCCTCTCTGTCGCTAGGCTTTTAAATAAATGTATGTATCCCGGGTAGGGTAGCGATGAGGAGCAGTGATCCGCGCGGTGTGGCGGCCGCGGGATGGCGACGAGGAGACCGAAGAAGGAAGCTCTGGCTGCCACCGCCGCGGCCGATATGGTGGTCGGCTCACGGCGTGGAATCCCGTAGCCGGCCGAGACCTCGTGCAGGTGGTGCAGGTGCAGTAACAAGAATTTAGCCCGTTCGTTTCTCTTATAATCCGTATTTTTTTAGTTTATTTTTTAGCCAAAATAATATTTTCTCTCATGATAAATCAATCGAAACAGTATTTTGATTTATTTTTTGAGCGAAACCAACGAGAGCCAGCTTGGATTGGTTCAATCGGGGACGCCGTACGCAATTGTTTTTACCGAGGTTGGGTGTAGATCTCCATGGTCAGCTCCTCTGCACTTCACTAGTTTATTCATTCAATTTATTTATATTTTTATTTATATATACAGCGTACGTACCAAAACTAACAAAGGGTAAGCCAATTACACTTTGTCATTACACCCGATCCCCATGAGCTTATATTTAATTATTACATTACTCTGTCAAAGGGCAGCAGTCTCGTTGATACGATACGGTTGAGCAACCAAAAGTCATACTAGTACCAAATTACTATGCCAGAGTTGAGGAAAATGCGCCCCCAGGTACCCGCTCCGTTCCTCTGCCGTGCTCCGATCCTAGCTCGGACTTCCGGTGACACCAGGAGCTCCGGAATTGACCCGATGTACCCTGGCCTGGACCTGGATGGTACGCGTACGCTAGGTCGCTACCGGCCTCTGCCTGCCTGGTGCTGGCTGCTCCTCTCCAGTCTCCTCTCCTCCTCGCCTGCTGGGCGGGATGCTGCTGCACGTACGAGATGTTGAGATGAGACAAGACGAAGGAAACTAAAGCAAGGCGTGTGAGCGACCATGCGCTGACAGTTCCTTTCGTCGCTTTAGCCTTTACAAATCCGCACGGTTTCTACATGTTGGTAGAACAGGCGTCTAACAGAGCATGCCCCATGTACGGATGCTGTTGTTTAAGCGAATTCTCTTTGAATTCGAAAATTTCATGTTTTTCATTCAAATTTATTTCCATACCACATTTCAGGGACGACATATACTACTCTTATTTAACGACACATCAATCATTTTATATATCACCTACCCGCCTCCATCGGTAATGCATGTTTCATGTGTCAAAAACAAACATTGATTACAAGGCACAGATATTTTTAATCACATGTACTGACACTACCAAAATAAGATGGATTAGGTCCTCATGCATTTTGCATTGTACGTCTATGCTACATTCATATTTGGACATGAAAAGGCCTCCTCTCTGGCCAATGTTTTTGGATGTATTGTTGGGTCCTTTCCATTCACTTACCTTGGCCTACCCATGGGCCTCACTAAGCCACAGGTGAAAGACTATGCTCCTCTAATCTGTAGAATTGAGAGGAGACTGTCAGCCAGTCCACAATTCCTTTCCTATGCTGGTAGGCTTCAGTTGGTGAATTCTGTGATTTCCTCCCTTCCAACATACTACATGTGCTCACTAAAGCTCCCAGTCACTGTGATTGATATCATTGACAAGCATAGGAAAAACTGTCTCTGGAGGGGAAGTGATTTTAGAAAGAAGGGATATAACTTAGCAGCTTGGGATTTAGTCAGGAGACCCAAGAGTAAAGGTGGCCTAGGAGTTATTAACCTGAGTCTACAGAATGATGCTCTTTTGTTAAAACAGCTGGACAAATTCTATAGAAAGGAAAATATTCAATGGGTTAATCTTATCTGGGGTAAATACCATCGTGCTGGTGTTCCACATCTTGCAAGAGAAAAAGGCTCATTTTGGTGGAAGGATATTTTGAGGTTGCATGCCCAATTCAGAGGAGTTGCCACTTGTGCTCTAATAGAGGTGACACTGTTAGTTTCTGGGATGATCTCATTGATGGGAAAATCCACTCTCAGGTGTTCCCCAATTTATTCATATTTGCAAAAGAACCAGGTATCTGTCTTTGGAAGCTGAGAAGTGCAGAGCAGCTGCTTGACTGTTTCAGAATTCCCATGTCCAGGCAGGCTTATAATGAATTCTTAGATTTGCAGAATGAGTTAACTCAGCTGCAACCTGTACTCCCAGATGTCAATGACTGTTGGAGTTTTATTTGGGGCTATCAGAAATATACCTCGAGTAAATATTATCAGTACCAGTTCTCCTCCCTGCAACCTCACAGATCTATCATATGGATTTGGAAGACTAAGTGCATTCCAAAAATAAAATTCTTTGCTTGGTTGCTGTTGAATGATAGGCTGAACACCAGAAATATGTTAAGAAGAAGAAACAAGTTCCTAGAAGAGGGATATAACTGTGTTTTATGTCAGAATAGCATGGAGGAAACTATTGAGCATCTATTTTTTTACTGTCCCTCGGCTACTAGCAGATGGTTTGCCTTGGGGATCATTTGGGATGAGAGTGCAAATATTCATGAGAAGTTGTACATTGCTAAACAAGGATTTATGCAACCTTTTTTTTCATGGAAGTCTTCATGATTGGGGCCTGAAGGGCGGGCCTGGTGCAAGCGGTAGAGTCTTACCGCCTGTGGGTCCCGGGTTCGAGTCGCGGTCTCCTCGCATTACACAGACGAGGGTAAGGCTTGCCACTAACACCCTTCCCCAGACCGCGTACAGAGCGGGAGCTCTCTGCACTGGGTACGCCCTTCATGATTGGGGCCTGGTGCCTATGGAATGAAAGAAATGACTTAATCTTTAATGGGAAAGTCCCAAATTTCATCTCCTGGAAGTCTGCATTCAAGATAGAAGTTACTGCACACCTCTTCAGGATCAAGCAAAGTCTCCATCAGTCTGTTCTCTTGTGGCTGGATGCTCTGTAATTAGTTGCTGGCTGTTCTGTAGTCCTTTGTATAGCTAGCTAGTTGCTGCTTTTTCTTTCCTTCCTTTCGTGGCTAACCTCTGGTTAGACACTTGTTGTAAGTTTTGTCCTGTAAGACTTCTTTACTCTTTTTATTAATTCTAAGCCGCCGGGGGTTCATACCCCACAGTTTCAGTTCAAAAAAAAACATACCATGGCCGCTCTGGTTCATAGACACTAACTAATTAGCCATTAATTTTGATGCAAACTCTACAAAGAATGTAAGAATGTCATATTCTTACTGTCTAGGGACAATACAAAGATCAAACAAACACTCCCTCCCCCTCCTTTGTATGTTGCGATTTTTTCAAGCTGGTGCTTCAGACATCCCTTGTCTGAATGGAACAACTTGGGGAAGATGGTGATGTTATAGTCAGCCTCATGTTTAAATACAAGCAGCTTAAGTGATTATTTTTTAAAATCATTTGCAGAAGCGGTTGGCTTAGTCGGCCACCCTCTAGCAGTAGGTATTTTCAGAGGCGATCGTTTAACCACTTGCCTTTGAAATGCTCGCGATAGTTTTTATATGCGGGACTTGGCCTAGGTCCACCTGGCATAGTGCATGGCTAGAGTGCATTTGTTCACAAAAGGATGGGAGGTCTAGAAAAGCTATTTTTATAATAGTGGGCCAGTGGTACCTCTTGAAGTCTACTCCCTCCGTCCTACAAAAACTATAACCTTGGGATTCAAAAATTCTCCCAAAAAGAATGCACCTTACATAGATCAGGTGGATCCACTTGCTTAAAAGAACCATCTCAAAGCTCACGCCCATCTATCTCACCTCTACATGACCACAAACTACCGCACACACGCATAAAAAAATCAATTGCACAGATCCTATTTTGAGCTTTGTTCATGCCGCACGGCCACGTAGTAGCCTTTCTACGGGTATTTTTGTAACTTAACATCTACTATTGGTTTCCGTGTCCCATTCTTAGATTGCATTCTTTGTGGGACAGAGGGACCGAGGAAGTAGAGAGCAGAGACAATGATAGCCCGAATTGGACAAATGAACAAACATAGGCCTTGGTTAACCTGAGTGATTTTTGTTTATTTATTTATTACTTCCTGTTTGAACTATAGTGTTCCACGTAGTCAGGGAGCAAGTGGGTATCCAGTGGTGGTTCTCATTCACCACACCACTATCTTAGCTTATTTTAGTTCTATTTTTCATGCTTATTTGATCTGATTAGTTCAACTCGACAAGTTTTGGGTCAGCTTAATAGCCTAGAGATATCGAAACTTGCATCATATGGCTACAATGCGACTTTATTTTCAAACTTGGCATTGACGTGCCTTGTGGTATCCAAGCCACTGTTATTGTCGAAAAGGAAGTGGCAGTAGGAGTCAGGCAATGCTGATAGTTACTAATATCTAGCCGGCTGGGACGTTGCTTGTTACTCCCTCTATTCTAAACTAGGAGACGATTTTGCTTTTCTAAATACATTACTTTAACTATGTATATATCTCGATATAGTATCTGAGTGCATAGCAAAACCTTAGTATTTGAAAGAGCCAAAACGTCTTATAATTTTGAATGAGAGAAGTACAATCCATAGTAGCAAACAACTTAAACATTCTTGCCACGAACATTGTGTATATATATTAGATGTTCCTCAACGTACAATGATTCCGAGTAATTGAGTATTACCTCAACCGTTAGTGAATGTCAACAACGACGGCAACCCAACCAGTGAGTGTGAGGTTGATTGCCGACAAATACAACAGTGCGAAGGGAACAATATAGGCAGTCTTGTACAGCGGCAACGAGAGCAACAACAGCATCATTACAAAAAAAGATTAACCAAACAATTGACAACAGTGCAATAGGTTCCTTTCAAAGTACGGACCTCCTTTTCCAAATCCAAACTTCTCCATGACAAGCCTCCTTTGAAATGCAGAATTTATTTTTCTCCCAATCATTGTCGAAGATAGGACACTCGGACTGAATATTGTGCCATTATTTCCTGTATTCCGAGAGACACACAAGCTGAATTCTTCATCTGACCACCCGTTTGAGAAAATGGCGGGGGAGAAGACAGGCGCGAGGTAGACAACGGGTTGCGCATTTCCCAAACATGTGACCTGTCGCACATTAGCGTCGTCCAACAAGAATCCAACTTCGACCAGTTCGGTTGCAGATGAATTTGCTGGTGAATTAATTTCCATTGTCAGCTGCACCAAGGGTAGTCAACCTCAGTTACATCCATTAGTTGGTTTGGGGTCTATCATCAAGGCTCTCTCTCTCTCTAAGTATTAAGAGCTATTCCAGTACGAAACAAAGAGTTAGCACTGGCTGTTCTTCCTTTTTTTTTAGTCGGGTATGGTTCACCCAACCAAGGTAACGTGAAATTTCAGACAAATGCGTTGGCTCCCTGATCTTTGTGTCCGGTGCTGCCGGACACATCTTAATCGCGGTGACGTAAGGAGTTGCGAAATAAACCTGGCCTAGGGCTTGGGATGGCACGCTAGCTGAGTCTGAGGTGTTTCCTTTTCCTGCTTCGTACAAGGGATGAGACAAAGAGAACCAAAGCCCACGATGCACCAAAGATTTCCTTGTCCCGTTGATTTTACCCTTTTGCGAGATCTAGAAAGTTCTGCATAGTAATCAAAGCTCTAATCATAGTTCCTTACTCCCTCCACCCATTTTAGGCTTATTTTGATTATATAAACATCAAATAGTGAGTTTTGATCAAGTATTAGTCAAATTATATGCACGTTTGGTGTACAAAGTTAATGGAAATTAAAGTCCAATGTATGCACGTAAAAAAATACCCATCTCCGTTAATCATCAGGAGACATGTCTCCTAAAATCTTTTGTTAGTAGCGTTGGGTACATTATGAAATATTTTCATAATTTACATCTTCAATGTGATGATGTTAATACTTTTGTTTATATAAAATCCGATTGAACTTAGCATAGTTTAAGACAAACTCGCATCCTTTATATTTCAAGACAGAGGAGGAGTAGCAACTAAGAATTAGAAAGAGTGAATCCAAACAGACATGGTATGCTAACTGCTAGCAAAAATTAGCAATGTAGAGATTGCTTTGCTAAAACTTACTTAGCATGCTAATTTTAATGGATCCACACAAAGGCTCTACTACTTGCCATATTCCCTATTGTAGTATTGTTTGATGTTACCCGTAAACAACAGGGCGTCAGTTGAACGTTAACAATGATGGCACCAGTGAAGTTGATTGCTTGCAGTATGCGAGGATGCGAAAGAGTTGGTGCACGCGTATGGACCGTTGTAAATGTTGGATTCGCAAACGGTCTACTTAAAACAACCTAGTCCTATATAGGCTGGTCTATGGACCAATGTACTTGCATCCTTATTAAGTACTTGATCGAGTAGGCAAAGGACAAATAGGCAGCCTAGTTAGTGGTGGATATCAAACCAGCTTGACTCGTACGAGATTGAAATTAAAAGAAGTTTGCTAGTCTTTAATCCAAGCAAATGGCAACATAAATCCATGTCTAGGCAGGAGCGTCACCCGTGTGCTGGCGCCAGAGGTCGGCCAGGTGGAAGACAGACAGACAGAGTCACCGGAGTCAGGGACTCAGGACGACTGGAATTGGACTGTGGCGCTGGGCCAACTGGAGTTGGGCTCCCGGCCTGCTGATTGCCCTGGCTCATTCGGCCAGCTTGTTATCTCTAATAACAGCTAAACTTGTTCAGAAAATACAACGAGCCAAGCTGAGCTAGCCAGCGCCAGCGGATTCCTGATACAGCGGAATCTGTTATGCTAACAAAGTAACAAGCATGCTTATATCTACTGTGCAAGTGCACGATTCCAAAATTACCGCATTGTAATTATCTCTGTCAGACCCCACCTATTTTCTCGTCATGTTCGCCTGCACGGCTGCAGCTACTACAACCTGATTGAATGCCTTCTTGGCTTCTTCTGCAGAGTCTGGAAGGTTGATCGTCACATCACTTCTACTTCTTTGCCTGCCTTCTCGCTGCTCCAAGCAAGAGGACCTTGCCTACCAGCCCGGTGTTGAGCACACAAACCGCTGCCACCGCACCACCAACCACCACCCACTTCCAGTCGAAACCATGCTGAACCGCTTGGGAGCTGCCATCCGCGTCACTGGTTTCATCTGCCATGGAGATGTCTTGATCCAACGGACCATCTGAATCCGTGATGGATATCTTGGTGGTCACTCGAGCCATGATGGCGCTGTGTGACAGGGTGTTTTCTGTCTCTCTCATTTGCTGATATGCTCTGAATCCAGACTGGAGTTTCTTCACAGCACCCCACATGCCGTGACGGACAGCAACCCTGGCGACATCTTTTGGTATGCCCATGTCCTCGTAGTGAACCAAAGTTACTTCACACGCAGATTGCTGACCCACATGTTTAGGCGATTGAACTGCATTTCACAAACAAACAATATGATTATAGCATCAAGGTCTAAGCATTTGTGTCCATGCTTGACTGCAAACCTTTCATGTTCAGAAAAAAAAACAGCGCTCAAGACAACATAATGATACTAAGAAAAAGAGTTACCAGCTCTAATACGCCAACTTGAGAAGTACAGCTCCACACGCCTCGGCTTTTCTTTCTTGGGCAATGATGGATATGGGACACCCTGCCAAATGGAGGTTGCTGAGCGCTCAGATATATGCACTTACGTAGGATGTTGGCAAACACTTTCAACACACAGCAATATTAATGTATTGAAATCCCTGGAATCTTATCCATATTTCACAAACATGCCAGACAAGGCAGCATGTCGCTCTAATATACGGAGACCTGAGTTTGATTTCTCAGCAAGATGTGTGTGAAGTTTAACAATAATAGCCAGAAAAAAAATGTTTGCATTATGTTGGTTCAATCTTAAAGATACTGATGAAACTATGCAAGCAGTTCAATTGAAAAGACGCTGATAGGTAACTTCAACACATCATGCAGTCATATAATAAAACGGTTTACTATCTGAGTAGTTAATAATTTTGGGTTACTGTTTTGTGGATGGCAAAAAAGAAAAAAAGAAAATTCATGAAAATTATCATGCTTTTGGAAAACAAGCATTTATATTAATTACAAGGCCGCTTCTGAAAAAATTCTGCAGACTAAGTTCAAACAGTAGAGAAGAGCAAAACAAGAATGTTATAGTAAGCAATCTCTCGGAGAAAAAAGGGGTAGAAAAGGAACATAAATTTCATGCAATAGGTACGAGCTATAAGTAAAGCATAACCATTGAGCAGGTTGTGTCAGTTATACAATTATATGAATCTTTTTTTCAGATAATGGAGGGAGCATAACATTACATGAGTAAAAGTATCTGTTAGTAAATACTGTGTACACATACCTTTGTAACACAATAGTAAGTCTTCCCTGATTCCCATATGCGTCCTCCAAAGATGTATTCACGGTCACTGCAAAAGAATGGGAACTAGAAAACAAACAGCATGTTGGAATTGAGATTTTAACATGAAGGTACACAGGGAACAACAGAAGCTGGATACCTTTTTTATCCAGTGGACAATTGTTGCTCCACTCTGAGGGAACTCATCCAAAGTTTTGGAGTATGCAAGCATTGGATCCCACTTTAGACGAAAATCACCATCCCAGAAGAAATCTCTAACTAGTTCAGGAGTAGCATCCTCAAAAATAGTGCGGCTGCAGTACATAATAGGTCCCTCCTAATAAATACATTTAAAATAAACTCAGGAGATGTACACAAAGATATTATGGTAAAATATGTAGTCATGACACAGATTTACAGCGATTTTCTAATTGTTCATGCCAGTTTATGTAGATTAAGAAACAAAAAAAGGTGATCGAACAATCGAGTTTGAGAATTCCAGTTTCAGTTGAAAAGGCTAATATTACCACCTCTCATTTCTATTTCTTAGTCTGTTTAATTTCAGATTATGTAGATTCAGTAAAGAACATGCTAGAATCTAACAAAGGTACACTAAACACTTCAACGGACACATCATGTGTAATCCACTGGCCAATGAAATGATAGTATGTACCATGAGGGGAACTGAAGAATGGACTTTCAAAAATTAGAATCCTAGTCCTTTGCCATTTTAATTGAACACCCAGAATTATTTCAGCCTGTTCGGCTGGTTGGGCTGGATCGTGGATTATTTACTGCTGGTTGGTTTGGCTGGTTTGGTGTGAGAGAAAAATACTGTTCTAGCTTATAATCCACGATCGTATACGATCGTTTACGGCCTGCCGAACAGGCTGATTCTTTGCAGTACCTTTTATAATATCCTATATTATTAGGATTTTTTTTTTCACAAGCCACTGGAAAGACTAACCTCAGGCTCACGCCGCCAGGCCTTGTAGGTCATGTTGGAGGTTGTGCGCTCCATCAAATTCTGCCAAGCCGTATCCCCACTTTCCTTGTTATCTAAAAGTTGCAGAAGATGTTCTAGGTCCTTCTCAGTGACAGTATCTTGGTCGCCCTCAAAAATTGTCCTGTTGATAAGAAAAAAATTAAAATTGAACTAAGTTTTCACTGCAGAAGAATATAGGAAAATTGTGGTGCATTCTTATGTCTAAAAGAACAAGTCGTGTGGTCCTGTTCTACTTGCATCTACTGCCACAAGTTCCTAACGTCACTCTATGCCACTAATTCAAAACACAAACGCGCAAACCCTATGGACATGTGTCAGTTCATCGAGTCAGCTGGAATAGAGTAATTTTCATGAGGGGGAAAAAAATATCAAATCTCCTAAACCGCCTTCAACACAAGGACAGGGTCGCCCCTGAATGAACCTCAAGGTCATCAATTCAATTCCGAACTGACAGTTGACAAGACTGATAGGCGCTGCATTTCCGCCTCCTAGCCGGCCAACCCCGCCAGCCACAAGAGAAAATAGATTGAACCCCTAGACGCAGACGCTGACCTGCCGTCGGCGCAACCTGCGTCGCCCGGGGCCGCGACGGCATGATCCTCGGGGGAGGTGGCTTTGTCCTGGTGCTTGCCTCTGCGGCGGCGGTGGCAGCGGAATGCGGAGGAGAGGAGCCTGGGCGCGACGGAGCAGGCGGAGAGCGCGGTGCAGGCGAGCCAGAGCCTCCGGGCCCCGAGGCCCGGCGGCACCCAGAACCAGAGGATGCGGAGGCGGCTGCGGAGGCCGAGGAAGAGCAGCCCCGTCCAGCGCGGGCGCCAGGACCAGCCGACAGCGAGGCCGATCATGACGGCGGCCCAGATCGGCACCGCGCAGAGTAGAACGTCGACGGCCAACTCCGCCACCGCGGGGCGCCGCAGCAGCGCCACCGCCTCCTCGCACCACCCCACCATTGCTGCGCTGGAGCTGGAAGCTTCCGCCCCTGCTCCCTGATCCCTTTCTCCAATCCCTCTTTTTTTTCCCCTTTTCTTCCTCGATCGACGAGAGGGGGCAGACGAGCTGGGAGGGGGAGTTGATTTTGGAGGAGGTTCCTGCCTGCGCGCGCGTGTGACGTGTCAATAGCGGCGGAAGAGGACAGTTGGCGGGCGGACCCACGTGTCGGTGGCACCGCGCGTCCAGCCGTGTTTTTCTTTACCCGCTAACCAAGGTTTTCATTTTCGAAAATTAAAATTTATCGGGGTCATTGATAAAGAGGATAAACAGGATATATCGAAAATATCAGACCAAATTCAAATAAAATCTAATTTGAATTTAAGTAAATTTAAATAAAATTTGTACGAAAAAGATAGATATTTCCTTATCGGCACCTACGGATAAAGAGAATATATCGAAAATATCAGGAGATTTCGGCCGATATTGAAAACCATGCCTACAACTATATACTCACCGTTTTATATTATAAAAAATGGTTAATTAGATCATGCCATGATAACGCCGTGTCTTTTTTCCAGCACTGTTTTAGGTAAGTGCTTTGATAAGAAGAAATTAGTATATTTAGGGTCTGTTTGGTTTCTGCAGGACCTCCTAAAATTTCTGTCATATCGAATGTTTGGATACATGCATGGAGTAATAAATATAGACTAATTACGAAACTAATTGCACAACTTGCGACTAATTTGCGAGACGAATCTTTTAAGCCTAATTAGTCCATGATTTGATAACGTAGTGCTACAGTAACATATGCTAATGACGGATTAGTTAGGCTTAAAAAATTCATCTTGCAAATTAGCATCCATCTATGTAATTGGTTTTGTAATTAATCTATATTTAATGCTCCTTATTAGTATCTAAACATTCGATGTGACATGAATTTTATGAGCGACTAAAGAACCAAACACCCCCTTATTAGCAAAGTCCGCACTTAGGAATTCCAAGGCTCCCATTCCGCCCTGTTCATTTGAACTTATCAGCCCGTTTTATTAGCTATGGTTACTTTTCTCTCACAACAAAACAACATCAGCCAACTTATCAGCCATAAAAATCATCAGCCGAACAGCCCGTAGCCGTAGCCCGTAGTCAACATGGCCCAACGGAATGCATTGAAAATCATAGCCGTAGCCACTAGCCAACATAGTTCCAGGGCCGGTCAAAAAACCACTGTTGTGCCCTTTGATTCCCAAGGGGGCACGAGAGAAATCGGCGACGCGGCTGCCTGCGTTTCATAGCGGGAACTGACAGGTCACTCCAGATTTCTTTACATTCTACTTTCGGGGTACTAGCGTCCGGACGTTCGACGTCTGCAGCGTGTCCGGACGCATCACCAGTCCTCGGACAACCGAACCATGGGCTAGCATCGTGACCCACCAATGGGACCATCTCAGCATCCCACGTAAAATAGAAAACTAAAGGGGACCGAAGCGCTACCTGCCCGCGTAACGGAAGAGGACAGCGTGCGCTCGCGTTCACGCCGCAATCCCCTAACTTGTCTCGTCCACCGGCCCTCACTACGCCCCTCCGCAATCTAAGAAGGATGCAAGGCAGCAGAAGCTAGAAGGCGAGGAGGAGACACCAAGGCAAGGTAGTAAAAAGTGAGAGGGAGATGCAACACCGATCTACATTTAAAACATCCAGATACAACACTTGCACATACGTTTGAAGATAGATGAAACATTTAAAACATGTGACTGAAACACTTGCAAAAACACCTGAAAAAAAACACTTAGAAACAATTGCAACACATACGCAACATCCACATAAAAACGTTTGCAACATATGTGTAAAACATATGCAACATCCAGATAAACACACTTGCAACGTACGCCTGAAAAAATAAATGAAACATTGGGAACAGACGTTTGCAACATATGTGTACAACCATTGCAACATATGCAACATCCTGATCTACTTTTGCAACATCCATATGAAACCCTTGCAACATACCTCTGAGACATATGAAACACTTGAAATATATGCTTGCAACATGCGCTTTTAGCGAAAGCATAATGTCACCTTGCTGCTTGGACGAATGGAGCCCATCGTTGTGGAGCTCGACACTGTGAAAGTACAATCAAGCCCTAATTGTGGGTTTTGGTGATAATGACCACACAATTAGAGAACTAATGAGATTTATCGAAATGACAAGCAAGGAATTCATGTTCGAGGATGCTACACAAAACGGAGAAGCCCCGAATTATAAATGTAGATGGCTTCAAACTCAAAGGAGGTTTAAATTCTTTTATATTTTGAATTTGAGTATAGAAAAAGCCATACTATAAAGGGGGACATAATGCTTAAGCTAATATGTTCTATCAAGTGCTCAAACATACACATGCATCCTCAAATTCGCAGCTAAGACAATCTACACTTTACTCTTACCCTTGTTGTCTTGCGTGGTGCGGCACTGCCGCACCTAAAGAGAGGCACTGCCGCACTCGAACCACGACACTGCCACGACTTAAGTGACCGTTGGGGGCTAGGGGGTATTTATACCCTTCCCCTTCCTCTCCAATGGCTCTCGGCCTCTTCTTCCTTACTCTAGCACGCCCAAAACAGAAAAGAAGCCCTCTCTCTTCCTCCATTAGTGACCTTGAGCCCTCAAGCAAATCCATTGATTTCTCCATCAATCCTTGAGAGAAAAGGGTCCAAAACTCAATTAGAGAGCAGCTCCATTGATTCCTCAACTCAAAAGGGCACTTGGTTCACGTTTTGACCGGCGGTTGTGTTTGTTACTCTTGGAGCTTGGCACTTAGTCGGCTAGAGCGTCGCCCGTGGAGCTTGCCAACTTATGTGGCAGCCCCATGAGGTTTGTAACCGTCTCTTGAAGCTAGTATGCTCACCCCTCATCTTAAGAGTTAAGTCTCTTGACTTGAGAACGAAGAATGGTTGGAAAGCCCTAAGCCTTAGTGGCTAACCTCAACAACATGGAGGTAGCCAAGCCTTGGCGGTGAGCCAAACCACAGAATAAATTATTGTGTCACTTGTGCTTTGTAAGGAAAATGGATCCTAGGCCCATTTACTTTGGATTTTGGTGTTTGATGACTAACACAACCAAATTGGACTAATGAATTTGTAAGTATTTGTTTTGTAGTTCAATAGGGTGTAAGACGTAACTTGGACAAAGGCGACATGATGATCCGATGATCAACACCTCAAGCAAGACCTTAGGAGCACAAGAGAAGACCCAAGAGATCAAGCAAAGTCCAAGCATGAAGATTGGAACCAAGCCGTACGCAAGATCGTGAAGAAACGAGCTCGCAGAGGCGACCGGATGTTGGACCGGACGCTAGTGGCTCGGCAGTCGGGACAACCGGACGCTGGACCGGTGGCTCGGTAGTCGGGACAACCAGACGCTGGACCGGTGGCTCTGGAGTCAGGACAACCAGACGCTTGACCGGTGGCTCTGCAGTCAGGACGACCGGACGCGGGCGGCAAAACCGACCGGACGTAGGGAAGCATCGTCCCATCGAGTACAGAGAGGTTCTAGAATGGCGAAACTGTGACCGGACATGTCTGGTGGCAGGTAATCAGATGCTGGCAGCGTCCAATCAGTGGTTCACAGTTCAATGGTTGGGACGACCGGACACGTCTGGTCAGGACGATTCAGCGTCCGGTCAGTAGCAGTTTCGCGGGAATTCGACCCCAACGGCTGCTTTCTCAGTGGGGCTTATAAATACAACCCCCAACCGGCCATTTGAGGTAAGTGGAGCAAAAGAAACATACCAAGGGTGTTGATACACCATTTTAGTGATCTCCACTTGTATAGAGCTTAGTGATTCATTAGGTGATTAGCGTAGGTGCTTTGCGAAGTGCTTAGGTTGATTAGACCACCGCTCATGCGCTTGCTCTAGGTTTAGGCCTAGTGTTTAGTGAGGTTTGCATACCTCTTACCACTTGGTGCTTGTGAGCACCATTGTTGTACATCGGAGGGGCTTGAAGTCTTGCGAGATCACACCAACCACGTTTGTGGTGTGGCCGCCACCGTGTACCGGAGGGAACAAGGCCCACGGCATTTCGGCCGGAAGCTTGATAGTGAAGATGGCGGGGAGCATCCGGGAGAGGCTTGCTGGAAGGCACGTCGGAGACCCACTTGCGCGTGGGGAAGGTCTAAGGCTATCCACAGAGTTACCCGATCGGGAGCTTGGCCCTTGCGAGGGATTCCTTGCAAGGTGCTCCAACGAGGACTAGGGGGAAGCTTGCGCGCTTCTCGATACCTCGGTAAAAATACCAGAGTCGTCGACGGGAGTTTGCATATCTCTACCTTGCTATTTAGCTTCCGCATTTACATTGTTTACTTTACTACGTTTGCGGTAGAGATAGCAACTCACTAGCAAAACCATAGTTGCACATCTAGATAGTTCATCTATTCCATATGTTTTGCTAGAGTTAGAAAAAGAGGCCATAGTTTTGTAGTAGAATTTTTAAGTTGTCTAATTCACCCCCCCCTCTTAGGCGTCACGATCCCTTCAATTGGTATCAGAGCCGGTTGGCTCAATTTGGACCTTTGGCTTAACCGCCGTTGAGCCGACGCTATTTAGAGTGGTTGGGATAGATACCGCTAGGCCTTCGCACTTTGATGGCACTAACTTCCCATACTATAAAGCTAGAATGGCTTGCCACCTTGAGGCAGTTGATTTGGGTGTATGGAGAGTCACTCGTGATGGGATGAAACCCATCAAGAATCCCGAAAAACCCATAAAGAGTGATGAAAAAGAATTGCACTTCAATGCTAGAGCTAAAAATTGCTTGTTTGAATCACTTAATATGGATGTTTTTAACCAAGTATTCACTTTAAATACGGCACATGAAATTTGGTTAAAACTCCAAGAGCTCCATGACAGCACAAGCAATGTCAGTGAGCAAAAACATTGTCTAGCAAAGCAAAACTATGATTCCTTTACTATGAATGATGATGAGCTTGTTCGTGATATGTATTCTTGTTTGAATCTAATTATCAATGAGCTCCATTCTATAGGATTATTAAAGCTAGATGATGCAGACATCGTGAGGAAGATCATCTCCGTGCTACCACAAAAGAAATATGCAAGCATCATCACCATCCTTCACAACATGGAGGACTTGAGCAACATGACCCCGGGCATAGCCATTGGTAAGTTAGTGGCATTTGAAATGTCACATAAGATGGGTCAAGAAGAAGCTTCTTCATCAAGCAAAGGCAAAGCTCTCGCTTGTAGCGAGAAAAAGAAGATGAGGAGGATGATGATGATGATAAAGATTCAAGTGATGATCAATCTTCCTCCTCCACCTCCGATCTTGATGAAGAATCAATCAAAGTGATCAACAAGGTGGAGAAGATGATCCAAAGGCTCAATGTCAAGGGTGTGCCCATCCAAATTCAATATTTCATTTTCACAAATCAAAGAAATGAGCAAAGAAAGAGAGGATGCTATGGATGCGGCGAGTTGGGGCACTTTGTGGAAGTTTGTCCAAACAAGCCCACACCCAAGACAAAGAAGAAGGCATGCAAGAACCAAGCCCTCACATCAATAAGATCATGGGATGATTCTTCAAGTGAAGAAGAACCCCATCACAAGAGGCGAGGCCGCAAGCACTCATCATCAAGCTCTTCTTGTGTGTGCCTTATGGTACGAGGTAACGAAAGCTCTTCCTCTAGTGAGAGTGATAGTGATGATGATATGCCTTCTTATCATGAACTTGTGCAAGAAAATCTTAATTATGCTAAAGCTTGCACTAGTCAACAAAAGAAGCTCAAAAGTTTAAAAGAAAAGCTAGATAGTTTACAAAAAGCATACAAAACCTTGCTTGAATAATATGAGAACTTTGCTAATCTCAATGTTGAACTATCTACTAAAATTGAGAAACTTGAGACTAGTGTAACAACAAATGCATGCACAATCAATGATGAGCAACTCTTAAAGAAAAATGAAAAATTAAAAGAAAAGTTAGCTAGCTCACAAGAAGCATATAATAGTTTGCTTGCTAAAATGGAAACCATGTGCAAACATTATGATGAGCTAACTAATAAAGTTGCTAATCTTGAAGCCGTTAGCACAACCCCCACCAAGGCATCTAAAAAGAAAAGTTCTATCTTTAACATGTCTAAAAAGGATGCCTCTACTTCTTGTAATGATTTATGTTTAGACTCACCTTTGTGCAACCAAGTTTGTGTTGAGAAAGTTGTTGTAGATACATGCACACAAGAGGTTGCAAAGGAGAATGAGCAACTCAAGCAAGAAGTAGCTCGCCTCACCAAGGACTTGACTCAAATGAAAGGCAAGGCGAAGCAAACCCAACTTCATCAAGATAACACTGTCAAGGGAGTGAAGAAGCTTGATGAAGGACAAACCGTGGTTTGTTACGTGTGCCACAAGGAAGGTCACAAGTCCTATGAGTGCAAGGTGAAGAATGGGGGAGGAGCAAAGAAGAAGGAGAAAAAACAAACAAGCAAGCTCTCCAACACCTACACCAACAAGGTGGACAAGAAGGCCTCCACACCTTATCTCTTGAAGAAAAAGAAAAATGACAAGGTGGTGGCCATCAAGGTGAACAAGCAAGCCAACAATGGGGTCAAACGCTTTTGGGTGCCAAAGGAAATCATTTCAAACATGAAGAGCACCAAGAAGGTTTGGATCCCGAAAGAGAAGTGAGAAGTCCGTCGAACTTCGGGGAATTTGGAGACTTGGCAAAGTATGGGTGCATTTCATGTGGTGCATCATGATGGACAAAATCATTGCCAAGTGGGCTAGTGAATACTATGGACCCAAATTCCCCTTTCCATGTTAGGTAACTAGATGTTATTACTTTTTAATTGGTATATCTTGCAATTAGTTTTTCCTACAATTGGTATCTTTAAGCATCTAGTTACTCTTCATGCCTAGGTTTGCATTTGCATGCTTATATCTTTTGTCATGCATACACTAGGTATATCTTATGATAGGCTTGCTCGGTCTCTTTTTTAACCCTTAGAGCAAACCTACATGTTTCAAAATTGTTTAGGAGCACGGCACATAGCTTGTCTTACTATTGTTCATCTAATATGTGCCAAAGTCCAAATTGTAGATAATCTCTCTCGAATATCTATTTTGAAAATGATTCTCACATTCATGAGATGTCATCTTTCAAGTGGTATTTTTGTTTCTAAAATCAATGTGCATGATTTCTACAAAGTATTCTACATTTGTGTGCACTTATTTAGGGGGAGTAATTCTACAACTTGGATGCTTTGAGACTAACACTTTTTCAAATGGTATCAATTTTTCAAACCTATCACATGTGTAGTAGTCTCATTGTAAGGAAATTGGAGTCCCCAGAGTTAAGCATCATTCTTAAATTGGCATCATCATGTTGATTTCATTTTGACATTTATATGCTTTCTCCATGCATTATATAGATTAAATTCCCTTGTGCAATAATGTGCCAATTATGCATATACTTTGCTTTCTATCATATGTATGCATATATTTAGGGGGAGCTTAATCTATATAATGTGAGTCAAATTTTGTGACCTATTCCATTCTACATTCAAAGGATCACAAAGTTTGACCCTCCCTTGTGCCACTAATGTCTTCCTTTTCGGTGTTTGATTCCAAAGGGGGAGAATTTAGAGGACCAAAGGCAAGCATTAATAAGGTGTAATGGTTTGAAAAAGGGAGGATAGTGGATTATGGATTGCCTATGTATTGGAAAAATTTGTAGGAAGCAAGGCTTAAATCCATAATGCCACATGGGGACATTTGCAAGGGCAAGATGGTCTTCAATTGGTATCTAAGTAGGATATTCTAGCATCATATAACCTTGCCCTTTGCATTGCATCCTACCAAGTAGATAGTTTTTAAATTTGAAATTTTTTATTATTTGCTTGCTTTGGTCATGTTGGCATCAATCACCAAAAAGAGGGAGATTGTAAGGAAAATGGACCCTAGGCCCATTTACTTTGGATTTTGGTGTTTGATGACTAACACAACCAAATTGGACTAATGAATTTGCAAGTATTTGTTTTGTAGTTCAATAGGGTGCAAGACGTAACTTGGACGAAGGCGACGTGATGATCCAATGATCAACACCTCAAGCAAGACCTTAGGAGCACAAGAGAAGACCCAAGAGATCAAGCAAAGTCCAAGCATGAAGATTGGAACCAAGCCGTACGCAAGATCGCGAAGAAACAAGCTCGCAGAGGCGACCGGACGCTGGACCGGACGCTGGTGGCTCGGCAATCGGGACGACCGGACGCTCGACCGGTGGCTCGGTAGTCAGGACAACCGGACGCTAGACCAGTGGCTCTGGAGTCGGGACAATCGGACGCTGGACCGGTGGCTCTGCAGTCGGGACGACCGGACGTGGGCGGCGAAACCGACCGGACGTAGGGAAGCAGCGTCCGATTGAGTACAGAGAGGTTCCAGAACGGCGAAACTACGACCGGACGCGTTCGATGGCAGGTGACCGGACACTGGCAGCGTCCAATCAGTGGTTCGCGGTTCAACGGTCAAGACGACCGGACGCGTCCGGTCAGGATGATTCAACGTCCGGTCAGTAGCAGTTTCACGGGAATTTGACCCCAACGGCTACTTTCTCAGTGGGGCTTATAAATACAACCCCCAACCGGCCATTTGAGGTAAGTGGAGCAGAGGAAACATACCAAGGGTGTTGATACACCATTTTAGTGATCTCCACTTGCATAGAGCTTAGTGATTCATTAGGTGATTAGCGTAGGTGCTTTGCAAAGTGCTTAGGTTGATTAGACCACCGCTCATGCGCTTGCTCTAGGTTTAGGCCTAGTGTTTAGTGAGGTTTGCATACCTCTTACCACTCGGTGCTTACGAGCACCATTGTTGTACATCGGAGGGGCTTGAAGTCTTGCGAGATCACACCAACCACGTTTGTGGTGTGGCCGCCACCATGTACCGGAGGGAATAAGGCCTGTGGCGTTTCGGTCGGAAGCTTGATAGTGAAGATGGCGGGGAGCATCCAGGAGAGGCTTGCCGGAAGGCACGTCGGAGACCCACTTGCGTGTGGGGAAGGCCCGAGGCTATCCACGGAGTTACCTAACTAGGAGCTTGGCCCTTGCGAGGGATTCCTTGTGAGGGGCTCCAACGAGGACTAGGGGGAAGCTTGCGCGCTTCTCGATACCTCGGTAAAAATACCGGAGTCATCGACGGGAGTTTGCATATCTCTACCTTTCTCTTTAGCTTCCGCATTTACATTGTTTACTTTACTACGTTTGCGGTAGAGATAGCAACTCACTAGCAAAACCATAGTTGCACATCTAGATAGTTCATCTATTGCATAGGTTTTGCTAGAGTTAGAAAAAGAGGCCATAGTTTTGTAGTAGAATTTTTAAGTTGCCTAATTCACCCCCCCCTTAGGCGTCACGGTCCCTTCATGCTTGATTTAGATTACTTGCATTTCATATTGTTGGTTGAGGTGATTTCTAGTTGATCTACTTGTGTGTGGTGTTCCTACAACTTCTAGCTCTTGATTTGTGACTATCATACCTGCAGTAAGCTAAGAAATTTCTCTGATCTAAGTTTCCGTTCACTGATTTTGAACTGTGGCTCGAAGTTGTCTGCAAGTGCGGCAGTGTCGCTGTTCTAGTCCAGCAGTGCCGCAGTTCAACAGTGCCACCCTCCAGAGCGGCAGTGCCGTAGGGTGAATTTGATAAAAGTTTGAGTGTTTGCTTTGATAGGCCTATTCACCCCCTCTAGGCCAACCAGAGATCCTACAAGTGGTCTCATAGCGGGTTACCTCATATACGTTTCACCGCATGAGGTATGGAGCCCGAAGGAGGAACTAGTGGCATGAAGTGGGTGGATGTCGACATAGATAGCATCGAGCTAAGCGCGTCGACAGCAAGCAACACCACGCTACCACATCTTGAGGCTACTTATGCCGAAAGAGTTCTCAATGAGAATGGGAGAAGAAGGAAGGAGGCCAGAAAGCTAAAAAGAGAAGCAAGAGAGAAGAAGAAGGAGGAACAACAGTTAGAGGACAAAAAGCAAAGAAAAGAAGAAAGAAGGCTCAAGCGAGAAGCAAGAAGAAAAAGAAGAGAAGCTAGGAAGAAGAAGGAAGAAGAAGAGAAGGCAACAAGTACATCATCAAGCATATCAAGTAGTTCCGAAGATGGAGATGATGATGAGTCATACCAAGTGTCGAAGGGGAACAAGAAGGAGAAGAAAAGAAAGGGCAAGGCCGACAACAACAAATATGCTGCTGTATCCTTTAACTATTCTTCTATTCCTATGACTAACCATGATCGGAGGTCTTTCATCAATGTGTCCACGGGCAAGTTACCTCATTTCAATAGGACTAACTTTGCCAAGTGGAAGCACTTGATGAGAGTCTATCTTATAGGTCTTCACTCTTGCCATTGGGAGATTGTTTGCAATGGATTTGAGCCACCGGTTGATCATAAGAACCCAACACTAGAAGAGATGAGAATCATTCACCTCAATGGTCAAGCCACAAGTGTGTTGCTTAGTGCCTTGGATGGTGATGAGTACAATAGAGTGATTGGAGTTGATGTTGCTAAGTAAATATGGGACACTTTGCACCTAGCATATGAAGGGATTGACAAAGTGAGAAAGACAAGAATTGACTTGTTGATGTCAAAGCTCAACCGGTTTGTAATCTTGGATGGAGAGGGGCCACAAGAGATGTTTGATACGTTGATGACAATGGTGGGCAAGATTAGAGGCTATGGTTGTGATGAGCTAGATGATCACAAAGTTGTAAAGATTATGTTGGAAGCTTATTCACCTAGAAATAAGACCGTAATCACTCTAATTGGAGACAAGAAGAAGTTTGAGTACTTCACACTAAATGATATACTTGGGAGGATCTTGACCTTTGACATGCAAAGAAAAGAAGCAAATGAGAGGAAGAAACTTGGAGAATTGTAAGCAAAGTTAGAGGGCATCAATATCAAAGATGTAGCTCTCAAGGTCAACAAATCATGCAAACAAGGCTCTACAAGCAAGTCCAAGATCAATCAATAAGTTTCAACTAGCAAGCCCAAAGCAGGCAAACAAGTTCAAGAAAGAGTAGAGACCACATCATCTTCAAGTGAAAGTGAAAATGATGATGATCAATATGAGAGGATTGATGATGTTGCTCTCTTTATGAGGATGTTTCACAAGGGGCTAAAGAAGCAAGGCTATAAGGTAGTGAAGAGAAGCTACCCAAACAAGAAAAAGAGGACATGATACAATTGTGGAAGCACCGATCACTTCATTGCTAAGTGTCCATCTGAGATCAAGGACAACAAATACAAGAAGGATAAGAAAGAGGACAAGGCCAAACGTAGAAAGAGCAAGAAAAACATGGGAGAGGCTCACATTGGGCATGAATGGACTCAACTAAAGAGAGCACAAGTGAAGAGGATGAGAATGTTGCAACCATTGCTATTCACAAGTCATCCCCTACACCAAAGCTCTTCAACAACATGTCCAATGATAACTACTACTCCCCTCACATTTGTCTCATGGCAAAGCGTGAGAAGGTAAAATCCAAATCAAAGGCCAAATCTCCTCCACCTCCTAGTGATATATCTAGTAGTGATATTAGTGATAGCTCTAGTGACGATGAATCTAGTGATGAAGAAATAAACATGATAACTAAAAATTTGGGTGGAAAGACCAAATTATTCATCACTGTAACACCCTAAAATTTGCATGTTTTCAAAATAGTTAAAATTGATTTAAATATGCATTTTGTGAGCATTTAACATAGGCTAAATAAATAGTGTTGTGAAATTGAAATCAAATATAAGGTTAGATACATGTGTGTGCACTCATGCTGCTGCATATTTTCTGTTGTGTTGATTGGTTTTGACTAAAGATGAAAAGGAGTTCAAAATCTCTTGAAAATGAATTTCAGTTTCAGAAAAAGGAAAACTCCTTCCTCTCTCTTGTTTTTCGGCCTGCTGGCCACTTTCCTTGCTCGGCTGGAGGCAGCCCGAGCCGCTTCACTGGCCCATTATTTCGGCCTGCCCTCTCCCTCTCTCTGGCTGACATCATGGTCCCGTGCCATCTATCGCTGACGAGGAGGTCCCACGCGTCGGCGTCGTCTCCCACATCCAGCCGAAGCCGAGCGGGACTTGTTCCGGGATAGGAAATCCACAGCCACGCTCGTATCTTCCGTGGATTGTGGCGTGCGTGCCTCACCCTTGCCCCTATAAAAGCTAAAGCCCGTCGTCCGTGCCCCGGGTTCCTTGTACGCCGCCACCTTTGCCCTAGCTTTGCCCCGCGCTGTGCCGTTTGGATCTCGTTGACAAGCAGACGAAGTCGCCGCCGCTGTTGACGACCTTTGCTGCCCTGCCGTCTTGCCTAGACCGTTGACGTATTCTGCATCAAGGTGAAGAAGCTTCAGGTGCGGTTCCTCCTCTTTGTCTTGTTCTGCGTTCATCACACGTCGCCGTCGAATTCGTAGGTAGCCGCACGCTGAGCCGTTTCGTTGCATCACCGATGAATTTGACTCCTTGCCGAGCTCCACCGTCGTCGTTTTCAGTTCATGCATGGCTCGAGTCAGCCCAAAGCAAGATGAGCCAAGCACACCGTCGGCATGCCTTCATCGTCCTTCAGAAATCCCTATGTGAGCTCTCTGGATCCTCCTGTCTCTTCATGTTCCTTTCCAGAGTCAAACCAAGAGCTTGCATGCCTTGTTAGCTTGATGATGTAATTGTTAGCTTTGATGACATCATCTCATGTTTTCTTGCCGTTTTTCTTTAGAAAAACAAATCCACAAATACAATGAAAATACGGATGCTGGACCTTATCTCTGCTTTTCTTTCTTTTGTTCCATGCACCTTTTGCCACGTGTGATGTTCATAATCTAAAGACGCAAAGCAACTAGGCCTGGCGTATCTGATACACGTCAGCCTGTTGCTGGCCTCGATTCTATCGTTACCTATGAGGAATCCGACCATATTTCCTATACCAGAATATAGGCCACAACATCCATCTTTGTCACGTACGTCTTTAAATAGGAAACTCAGCCATCGCATCCTTTTCCAAACCCTTGCAATCCCAATCTAGGTAACCAAATTGTACGCAGCCCTACGCTGTCGCCGCCGCCGTCTCGTCTTGCATCACCGGCCTCATGCATGATCCTAACCGCCATGCCCGACCAAAGCTGTCCACGGAGTACCTTCGCCGCCCTGCCTCTGAGCTGCTCCGTGCCTCGTCGTCGTCGTCCGCTCGCAGTGGGACCTACGCGCTCCAAGACTGCTCAACCACGTCCGGTCATTGCTGATTCCATCGTCTTTGTTCGCTATCTTGTGAACCGCCGCCACGCCCGTCGATTCTGCCTTTGTGCCGTGGATCGTCGGATTCATTATCAAACTTGATCGGTGAGAACTCCAGGCACACGTTCATGTCTCCCTCGTCCATCACGTGTGAATTGCATCTTGCCTCGGCTTGGTCGAGTGTCTGTACCAAGCAAGCTATCCATCCATATACTGCTCAACCCGTTGCCTAGCAAGCACACCTGCACGCTTCCAACTCAGCGCCATGCATGCTTGTATACACACAAGCTAGTACCTTCATCCATGCACTACGCCATGCAGAAACAACTACTCGTCTACACCTCCAATTCCCTGTAAACTCTTGTGTATAATCTGGCCGTATTCTCATCTTAGCTTTGTTTTATTTAGTCCTTTCTTTCTGTGTTAGTTTCCTAAAGACGTGACGTACCCGATAGTCTGTACGTTCACCATGTTATCTATTTAAGTGTTTATATAATCAAATAATAATTTTATTAATCTACACGCAACTAGTTTTATAATAAAAACAATATAGGTTTAACGTCCCCCTTTTATATATCAAATGTTAATTTGATTTATTAGAACATGAATATATTTAATTTATACCCTGCTGGGTCTAAACACGTTAGGCATGAATCTCGTTTAAATTCTTATCATAAATAATGTTTGTTTGCTTATAACGATTCTTCAAAATAAAATATGACTAGACTGAACTCGTTGTTTTAATTAAAAAAATATAAATTGACTAAGTTATATTCTGCACATGATCCTATGTAATTAAAAGCAAACCATGTGCCTAGTCTTTTCTTTTATAATATAAAACTCCCGTATCTTGTTCATCGTAGTTTCGGTTAGAGTGTTTCTCCCGTCTGGGTGATCGTAGCAATGCGTATGTTGGTTTTCAAACCTTTTTATTGATTGGTGTATTGTTCTAATCTACTATGTTTGCAATGCATGTTTGTTCGGATGCTTGTGTGGTGCTTTGTGATTGGTCTCAGTCGGTGAGTTTTGCGTTGGTGATCTATAAGAAGTTGGAGATCAAGAAGAAGTTTACTGAAGGTTTTGGCTACAAGAAAAAGAAGATAAGAGCTTAAGGCAAGTATAGTTTGAGTTTTCTCTCTGTAACCATGATCTTGAAACTTGATTAATGAATATGCTATAAACATAAACAAGATGACTTTTTAGCAACAGAAGGATTTGTCTTGTAACTGATCATCCGGGATTTAACGTACAGCTGTGAGGGCTATATGGCTCTGGCTCTAGTTGCTTGGGAGACCTTTTCTAGCAGGCTTAGAGGATACTGCGAGTTGGGTATAGGACAGCCTCTGTCCTGTTGTGCCTTGCTATGGAAGCGGCCTTTTATTGGAAGGGGGGGTTCCTATATCCGATGACCCTGCGGCCCTTTCCGGTTAGACGAACTTCTGAGTAGCTTTATATGATTTCCGGTGTTTGGACCTTGCAAACCCATACATTTGGAAATCATGACTCACAGTGAAAGTGTACAACCTCTGCAGAGTGTAAAACTGTTATAATAGCCGTGCTCACGGATACGAGCGGCCTTGGAACACTTACATTAAGGGATAATGACTTTTACTTGTTAAGATAATCATTTGTGTTTAATGTTTAAGTTATTTATTATTCAATCACACTTGATCATGTGGTTATGGAATACTCTACCTTGTTGCTATATTTGCGGAGTTCGACATGGACTCACTCTTGCAATTTCCCCCACACCTCAGGCTGGATATCAGTTTGCTAGAGTCTAAAGGAGTTAGGCTTGTGATCAACCAGTCAGTTGGATCCAGTGGAGTGAAGTCTACATCCGGAGATCAGAGTTGTCTACTCATTGATTGTTTCTAAGGTTAATTCTTTTTACTAAGTACGCTATGTATTTAAGCATTGTTATTTGATATCACCCCTCAATTGTAGCTATATGTGAGATTTGATTCTAAAAACTCACATATGGTGTGCATCAGGTTTTGTCCTTAAAACCGGGTGTTACAATCACTAAGCTAATAGAGGATTTAGAGAGTGTCCAAGCCGAGCTAGAATCTAGAGAAGAGACTCTTATTCAACAAGAGGATCTCTACATTGCTAGCAAAGAAACTCTTGCATTAGAGATAAGTGAGGTGGAATCCTTGCGCGAGGCCTTGGCCAAAGAGCAAGAGGACCATGCTATCACAAAGAATGCAAATAAAGCTCTCAAGAAAAAGTATTATGACTTAGATGAAAAGCACAAAGAACTTGAGATACAATATAGCATTCTTTGGGATAGCAACTCACATCTCACTAAGGCAAAGGAAACCTCTACTCCCTCTACTAGTCAAGGTTGTGGAAAATGTTTTAATCTTGTCTTGAATGCTTATTCCACTAACCTTGCAAACATGAAAGCTATGAGAAAGGAGATTGCTAGGCTCAATGAAGTCATTATAAAAGGGTGGATAAGTGTAACCCAATCCAATGACAAGAAGGTTGATGAATCAAAAGGGCCACAATTCAAGCAAGAAAGGCATCCATCAATCAAGCATGGGCTCGGTCACACAAAAGGAGCCAAGACAAATGGAAGAAGGACAGTGAATTGTGTGTAGTTTGAGAGGAAGGGCAAAATTGGTACATAGCCTTCACAGACCATGGTAGTGCAGCATGTAACACCCTAAGCATTAGGATTGCACTTGCATTGTATGAGCATAAGCATCATTCATTCATAGATGAGCATAAGCATATAAAGTGTCATCTCAATCACCTTACTTTTGTACATGTGATGATAGCTATATGCATGTATATGCTTGCCATTGTGTGTGACCAATGTATGAAATGCTTGTGGGACCCTAGGAGTACCTTTAACATGTCTAGAATGTCACATGGAACAACTTTGGTATTCATGAGTTGGACCCAATTGGCTTCTAAGTCATGGTTATAGTGTAATTTACCATTTTCATGTTGCATGTTTGACCTAAGGCAAACCCTTCAAGATTTCGGATGTCACTTCACAAAAATCCCAATCTTGTGTGACAACAAAAGTGCCATAAAGTTAACCAACAATCCTATAAGCCACTCAAGAACTAAGCACATAGACATTTGACATTATTTCTTGAGAGACCATGAAGCCAAAGGAGATATCAAAATTCACCATGTGAGCACCGAAAAACAACTAGCCGATATCTTCACTAAGCCTCTTGATGAGTTAAGATTTTGTGCTTTGCGTAGTGAGCTAAATATTCTTGATTCTCATAACGTGGTTTGAACTATAGCACACCTTGATTGATGAACTAGCATGGATCGGAGAAATGAATTGCAAAAGTATAAACATTGTGCTTAAAATATTTTATCATAAGAAATAAGTGTATTATGATCATTGTTTGTATTGATTATTTGTTGCTGATCATAGTGTGCTTGAGATATGTGTCCATATCCTATATATAGAGGTATTTAGTTAGTAGCTAAATTTGTTGTACTGAGGAGTGCGGCTATGTCGCGCCTGCCCTGCGGCAGTGCCGCGTGTGACGAGCTGCAGTGCCGCACTTTCAATTCCAACTGGAGTTCGGCCCAAAAACAACAGTTACTATGGGGGCCCGTCTTACCTCTCTACTTCACCTAGCCCCCAAGGTAACTTCCCTTCTCCCTTATTCACCATAGCCGCCACCGCCTCTTCTTTCCCACACGCACGCACGCAGTTGTCGTCGTCGCCGCTCTGTCCAGCGCCGCACCGCCGCCTCCGGCACTATAGTGGCCTACTGGTGCTCTTCCTCATCATCACCAGTAGCAGCCAAAAATCGTGGACGGAGTCATTCTCTTCCTTTTCTCCTCAATCCACATAAATCAAGGTGAAACCCTAACCTAGTCTCGATCTATGCCATGGAGCTCTATCTTTATTGAATGATGGTTTCTAGTGACTGCATGATTAGGGTAGAAACTAGTTTGATGAATGAATTGAATCAAAATAAAGATTCATTGGTTGAGCCTCATCTATACCCACGGCAGTGCCGCATGTTGGGTGTGGCAGTGCCGCACTCAATAGAATGAATATGTAAATATAGATGTTGTTCCATCGATGACTCTCTATTTTGGTTGGATTTGTGCACTAGATGTATTTCTATCTTAAACATGTAGCTACTTTACCTACATTATAGATAACTCCATGTATTTGTTTAGGTCTACTCATTCTGAGATTGTCTAGTGGTTTAGGAGAATGGTTGAGAAATAGTCTGAATAGTTAAGAAAAAATAAATCGTGGGAGAGGTGAAGCACTAGGTGCGGCAATGCTGCTCCTAGGGTGCGGCAGTGCCATACCCTCTAACCAGATTGGTTCAGGGTGCTTTCCTAACCCAAGATTTGAATCATCTCATCTATCCAGAGTGTTTTACAAGTGTTCTTCTATACCTCTTATGTACAGTTTCTCATTTGGACCTATATTTGTTTGCATATATGGCCTCTAAAGGTGATGATGACCGGAGGGGGAAGAGGAAGATGACCGAGCCTCGAGATAAGCAGATGCCTCATCGTGGTCGTGGCAGGACCACAGGGGGTAGCAGCAGTGCAACAGGCAGAGATGTTGCTAGAGACAGGGGAGGAGAGATCAGTTGATCCAGGATGAGAACCTGGAGAGGGCTAGCCGCACCATTCCTCTAGGTGTTTGCCCAAATACTCCACCTCATCTTGAGGAGTTTGACAGGAGCTACATCAGAGAGTATTCTGAGAATGTAGTTATGAGGCGTCCTATTAACACACGTCCTCATCTCGTGCTCAATTATGCGGGAAAGCTAAAGATGGTGGAAGAAGCATGGGAAAACAATCCCTATGAGTAGCCAAAGGATTTGGAGATTGACTACAGGTTTTGGAATGAGTTTCTGTGGCAGAACCGCCCGAAATAACGCACTTACGGAGGCGCTTGTCTACCACTAGACACCAAGCACCCCGAGAGCGAGCTACATCAGGCGGATTTCGTTGAGCACACCCTAAGGGAGAGCCTAAATAATCCACATTTTTCTCGCATGATCCAATAATGAGAATGAGTTTACATTACTTAGTCCATTTCATACATCTAGAGTTCTCAGAAATATATTATTACAGTACCAAATTTAGAGTGCGAAAACTTAACAGCGGAATGAAAAGAAACATCTATCGATAATATACAAGGATCCATCTGTGCCCACCAGAAGAATCCGTCACACAATGGCTACTCCTCAAGTAGTACCTACAACAGGGGTAAATAAACCCTGAGTACACAATGTACTCGCAAGACTTATTCGACTAGTGGGAATAATTTCCCAACTCCAAGGGATATGTTAAGCTTTATGGTTTGTTGGGTTCCCTTTTTGTGGAAAGCAATACTAATAGTGAATCCTTATTTATGTTATTATTGGCAGTCATGATTAATTCATTACCTAGCCATTCTATGTAAGCACATGTTCTACTTTCAAGCAAGAGTTGAGCAAATAGTTCCATTTCATCACCTTTCATCTTTCAGTTCTTACTACGGTGCTAGACTATAGACAAGTCGTACTGAAACGTCGGTGATTTATGAATCAATGTGCCCAGCTGGGTACCCCGAAACACACGCCCCGTTTGTACCCTAGGCACAAGCAGGACCAGCCCATCACTCTCCTGTCATGAGGTCCAGGTCTCCATCCAAACTTAGACTCCAAGCCCCCGCTTCTAAGTCCTAGACTCAGTGCGGTGCTTAGACCTCCACCATCCCCGCCTCCAATCAGTCGGTCTGGAAAGAGCCGAAACCCATGACAAGAGAAGAACAAGTCTTCCCTGCGCCCATACCCAAGTATGTGCTCGGGATAATAAGTCTGTGACTTGCCTAGAACCCATTGCAATGGCCAGTCCTTAACCGATGCAGATAGAGAAAAAGTGTAACCAAGCTATGCCCTATTGACCACAGGACACAACCTCTTACACCCACCAATACCCATACCATATCCTTGCCTGGTCTCAATTTTTCCTTTCCACCATTTTATCATGAGTGATCATAATAATCACCTATTGTGAGTAACGGCAGGTTACTCACGCTACCGAAATCCTGAGCATAGCAGCTACTCGACCTATACTAGTAGGACTCATAGGTAAGTTTATCTATGCATGTAGTTTCCATAAAATGCCTATAACATAAATGCATATCATATATATATATATATATATATATTCAATGATCATTCAAAAATAGGGGTTATGCACCGGGGCTTGTCTTGGGCTGGCGGGGTGTCAAAAAAGTCAGCAACTGATGGCTCTGGAGCTCCCTCCTATACGAGAATCTCCTCCTTGTACTCCTCAATGATCTCCTCGTACTCCTATTCGTCCACAGACACGAACTCTACCAACTCGATACATGCATGAAATGATGATGCAATACTTAGTAATACGGCAACAACAACTCTTAAAATAAAATACAGCTATCAAGCTACTAAACTAGCTCTACCGACTAAGACACTAAGTTACCTATCATTACCACTAAACATGTATGAAACGTTGCATGTATTTTCTTAGCAACTAAAGGTGTCCATATTCTTAATATTGATTTACTATATATACGATAAGACAAGAAGTACTAGCTACCCTATTTATCAACCTATCCTAAGGTAACAAAAATTATAGTGGGTACCTAATAAGGTTACGAGTCTACTGTAAAATTTTCAGAGCTAGCACTTCTACCATTTCAGCACAAAAATCCGTTCTCTAAATAATCATAATAACAACAAGCATTTTAAAACAAATAAAGTAACCCTAAGGATACCACAGAACTGTATGAGCTAAATTAGGAACCTAACAAAATTTACTTCACATTTTTTAGACACTTACATAATTTTATATTAATTATCAAAGATCAGTTCACAAATTAAATTAGAAAAGCATTAACTACTACATTAGAAAAGAAAAAGGGCGAAACAGCCCAGCGCAGCCCACGAGCGACGCATGTTTCGCCGGCGCGGCCCACGCGGGGCGCGACCCAACCACACGGTAACGGCCCGCAACGGGGCAGCCCACGTGCGCCTGCCAAATTGTTGAAAACGCCCACGAACTAACTGCTATTCCCCTAACCCCAATGTGCCCTATTCCTACAGTCTGGGCTTAAGCAATTTAGAACTCAGAACAATCTATCTTCACATCGGCCAGACCCTCGGGCACCCGTGCGGCGGCGACGGCACCAGGCGGTCATGCTGGCCAACCGGGCCCTTCCCTGCACAAGCTATCGAGCCAAACAACACCTACGATCTAAGAGCCTACCCTAGCCGACGTTACAGGGACAACGGAGCTCGCAGCAATGGTGGCCACGCCGGCCACCCTAAGCCACCACAATGAGAGATAGCTAACTCAACAGCACCACTATCATACCCTAACTGCTCCTGTGGTCATGGTTTGGCCGGGGACGGGCTGGGTGCGTTCGGCCATGCAAGCACGGCAAGCTCTGTGACGGCAGCGGTGGCGCGACCGTGTTAGCAGCGCCGGGAAGGCAGTAGCAGTGCAAGTGGGGTGTGCACGGGATGGGGGGTCAAGGCGAATACACAGTGCCATGGAATTGAACGGAGGTGGATAGTGTAAGGCTAATTGGGCGAGCGCCGTCATTCGGCCTTAAGGTGGCCGACGGTGGATATAACTCCAAATTGGAGCTCAACACAGTACGGCTACAACAGTGGACGGGCTTGGCGCGTAGCTAGATTCCCAATTGAGCTTCTAGCATGCGCAATTACGTGGATCGGACCAGTGCTGTGAGCTGGCCTTAGCATGGCTCGATGATGCCAACAAGATGCCATTATGGCGGTGGCGGTTGGGGAGCGCGGCGTGGTGCTTGCCATTAAATAGAAGAGGACAAAGACACCACGGGGAATGGCTACATGCGTGGATAGAGCAAGGCGGTAGAGGAAGTGGCACGGTGAGCAGTGGGTGCTGTGTTGCCTCGGTAGGACGCGGATGCCAGGCAGAGCGGTGGCACGTGGGGGTGCCACGCGCCTACGCATGCAGTGCGCCCAACATGACGACGCGGCGTAGAGGAACATGCGCGTGCTGTGGTGTGATGATGACAGCGCGAGGCAATACGGTGACGGGACGGTAGCGGGCTATGGCGCGGTGGTGACAGCGAGAGACAGGCGCCCAAGTGGCAGCGAATCGATCGGAGCGACTGGCCCATGGTGGGGCGCGACCGACGCCGAGTGCCGAGTCATGGTGATCGCGTCCACGCGATAAAACCGGCTAGGAACGTTATGCGCACAATTTTTAAAGCATTCAAAAAACCCTAAAACATCGATCTAATCGCCAAACCACCTATGCAATTCTTAAGAGGGCATATTATGCTACTAAAACAAGCCCTTATAGGGTTATGAGGATGCTACGCTAGCCAGAAAACAAAAAAACGACCTCATAAACCAAGATCTACTGCTAGTTATAGATCACGGGATTACCACTAGACGCACAGGTGCAGCGAAAGCGACTCGATGTAGTCGAACGCGTCGTAGCAGTGCCGTGTAGTTGTGAGGTCATCTGTCCGTCCATCCCCTTCGTGTGGTTCATCCTTGTGCTCCAGATACAGCACCTCTGAGGTATCCACACATACAGGGAGGAAGCGTTGCGCCTCCGGACTGCTAGGTCCACGAGGAGCAGCAGGTGCGGGCGTAGGATGGGCGGCGGTGGCTGCCAAAAGGCATGGATTGCTTAGCCCTGTTGCCCACCCCACATATTTATAGGCGTCCCTAATGAGCTCCCGAGTTGGAGGCCCATTAGTAACCCTAAGCCTTGTCTAATTCGGATCCAATCCGAATTAGGCTTCCAGCCCCTTAAGCGTGCGACCCTATGGGTTCACGCACACATAGACATGGCCAGAGTACTCCTACTCGGCCATTAGTTGATAGCGGCCTCTAGCAAGGCATGTCAACTCTTATGTGTACGCAAAGATCATATCAGATGAACCACAATAAAACCACATACTTGTTATTCCCTTGCCTCACGATATTTGGTCCAACTCATAGGTTAACACTTAACCCAAGCACGGCCATGCATTTCTTGATCTAATCATTAGAGTGATCTAGTGATATCTCTCTCATATATAGAGAGGGGCAAATTCCATCTTGATTGTCTATGTCTCATAGCATGTTTCCCGACAAACCCGAAAACCACCTTTATAAATACCCTGTTATGGAGTAGCGTTTGATAGTCCCTAAGTAGGTCGTTTCACATCTTGAATACATACAACAATCTCAGGTCTAAGGACATAACGTACATGATGTGAATAGAGATAATAACGACATCTCACGTTGGGTCAGTCCAGCCCCATGTCATACATGTGCCCACATTATTAGTTTGACATCTCCATGTCTATGACTTGTGAAACATAGTCATCAACTAATAATGTGCTGATCCATTATTCATGTGTGTCCTCACACGAACTCTGACCAGGGACAACATTAGAATAACCATTCAAGTAAAAGAGTTTCACAAACAATTCACATAATTGCTAATCGATACAGGTTGTCTATAATGGAAATTCAATGAACTCATAATATATCATGGATACAAGGCAATATAATCATCTCTATGATTATCTCTAGGGCATACTCCCAACAATCTCCAACTTGCACTAGAGTTAATCTCGAAGATATCTAATACCCATAGCTCTTATGTGCGTCTCATGCTTAGGCTGTGGAAGAGCCTTTGTCAAAGGATCTACAACATTCAAATATGTGTGTATCTTGCACATCTTGATCTCATCTCGTCTAATGAACTCTCGAATGAGGTGAAATTTCCGCAGTACATGTTTGCTCTTTTGGTGATTCCTTGGCTCCTTAGCCTGCGCAATTGCCCCATTGTTGTCACAATGTAGATTCAATGGGCTGGACACATTCGGAAACACACCAAGTTCAATGAGGAACCTCCTCATCCAAACACCTTCCTTCACAGCTCCAGAAGCTGCAATGTACTCGGCCTCTGTTGTAGAATCGATCACCGTCTCCTGCTTGGAACTTTTCCAACTTACAGCACCACCATTTATTGTGAACACAAAACCTGATTGAGACTGTGAATCGTCCATGTCAGTTTGGAAGCTAGCATCGGTGTAACCATTTACAACTAGCTCCTCCTCACCTCCATAGATTAGGAACACATCTTTAGTCCTTCTCAAGTACTTAAGAATGTTTTTAACAAGTGTCCAGTGACTCTCCTGGATCAGCTTGGTACCTGCTCACAACACTTAGAGCATATGAGACATCTAGGTGAGTACATATCATGGCGTACATAATGGAACCAACTGCCGAAGCATATGGAACCTTACTCATGCGCTTCCGCTCATCAGCTGTCGAAGGACACTGTTTATCGCTAAAGCGCATACCATGTGACATAGACAAGAACCCTTTCTTGGACTGTTCCATGTTGAATCGTTTCAACACCTTGTCAATGTATGTATCTTGGCTTAATCCTATAAGCCTCTTTGATCTATCTCTATAGATCTTGATGCCCAAAATGTATGCTGCTTCTCCTAAATCCTTCATAGAAAAATTATTATTCAATGAAGTCTTTACAGATTGCAACATAGGAATATCATTCCCAATCAATAATATGTCATCCACATACAAGATCAGAAATACAACAGCGCTCCCACTTTCCTTCTTGTAAACACAAGGTTCTTCTTCATTCTGACAGAAGCCAAACCCTTTGACCACATCATCAAAATGAATGTTCCAACTCCGAGATGCTTGCTTTAACCCATAAATGGATTTCTGAAGCTTGCAAATTTTTCCAGCATTGTTTGGATCAACAAAACCTTCGGGCTGTATCATATACACGTCCTCATCCAAATTCCCATTTAGAAAGGCTGTTTTAACATCCATCTGCCATATCTCATAATTGAAATAAGCAGCTATTGCTAGAATTATCCGGATAGATTTAAGCATCGCTACCGGCGAGAAAGTCTTATCGTAGTCAATTCCTTGAACTTGCCAAAAACCCTTTGCAACAAGTCGAGCTTTATAGATGTGAACGTTTCCATCCATATCCTCTTTCTTTTTATAGATCCATTTGCACTCTATGGGTCTAACCCCATCAGGCGGGTCAACCAAGTTCCAAACTTGATTGTTTCCCATGGAATCTATCTCGGATCTCATGGCACTTTGCCATTTCTCGGAATCTGGGTCCATCATTGCTTCCACATAAGTCACAGGTTTGTCATCGTCTAACAATAACAAATCCCCACGCAACTCATAGATTCTTGCTGACCTTCGTGGTTGTGGCGGTGTTTCTATTGCCACGGGTATCTCAACTTGTTCTGCTACATTAGCATCACTCGTAGAGTCCTTCCCAACTGGCTCATCTTGAACTTCTTCAAGATACACCTTCTATCCACTTTTCTCTCTTTTGAGAAACTCTTTCTCTAAGAAAACACCATTCCGAGCAACAAACACTTTGCCCTCTGATCGGTTGTAGAAGTAATACCCTAAAGTTTCCTTCGGATATCCCACGAAAAAGCATTTGTCTGATTTGGGTGTTAGTTTATCTGTCATAAGTCGTTTGACATAAACTTCACAACCCCAATTTTTTAGAAAAGACAAACTGGGACTCTTACCAGTCCACATCTCATGTGGTGTCTTAACTACTGACTTAGATGGTACCCTATTCAATGTGAAAGCGGCTGTTTCTAGAGCGTATCCCCAAAATGATAATGGTAGGTCTGACTGGCTCATCATAGACCGAACCATGTTCAACAAAGTCCGATTACATCACTCGGACACGCCATTTCTCTGAGGCGTTCCAGGTGGCATAAGCTGTGGAACAATTCTACAACTCTTTAGATGATTGCTAAACTCGTGGCTCAAATATTCGCCTCCACGATCAGATCGCAAAGCCTTAATTTTCTTGCCACATTGATTCTCTACTTCACTCTGAAACTCCTTGAACTTTTCAAATGTCTTAGACTTATGTTTCATTAAGTAGACATAGCCATATCTACTAAAGTCATCAGTGAAGGTTATGAAGTATTGGAATCCGCCTCTTGCTGTCGTACTCATTGGTCCGCACACATCAGTATGTATGAGTTCCAGCAAGTCTGCCGCCTATCAATGTTTGACCACCGATAGCGTATGCAGAACTCGACGGTTAACGTGAGAGACAGTTGATTTATCCTAGTTCGGACCCTCGATCGATGATCAAGTAATAGCCCTATGTCCAGTTGGTGTTAGCCTTTGCGTTGGATTAATTGTAAAGTGTTGTGTTGTACAATTGTCATCTTGAACTCTCGATCCAAGGAGCCTTGCCCTCCTTTATATAGTCAGGAGGCCAGAGTCCTAGTCGGTTTACAATGAGAGTTCCTAGTAGGATTACAGAGTAATACTGCTACTAAGATTACAGGGGAAGAATCCAAATTAGACTAGGTCTTCTCCCTTCCTTGCGGGGTATCCCATGGGTCCCGCACCGACAAGCCCTCGAGCACTTCATGGTTGAGTTCTGGAAGCCTCGTCTTGTTCCTTCAGGTCTCGTCGAGCAGGAACAAGCATCGTCCGAGTGCTTTCTTGAGCAAAACCGTGTAGCGTTTCGTGAGATCTTTGCGTGGTGTGTACCTTTTTGAAGAAAAAAGTACTCCCATTTGGATGTAGCCCCTGAGCCTCTTGCTGTTTGGCACAAGGGGCTTGAGGGTCTTTTCTTGAAATCATCCTGATTCTTTGTCGAAAGGCTCCCGAGCATATACCCGGGTTCTTTGTCAAAAAGAGCTTGGATATAGTTATGTCCGGGTTCTTTTTGCTGTGTTGTCTTGAAGTCGTCTGTCTTGAAGAAGTCTTCGGAGTGATGTGCGCTTTTTGAAGGAAAAAGTACACTCATTGAGTGTAGCCCCCGAGCCTCTTGCTATTTGGAACAAAAAGTTGGAGGGTCTTGAATCTTATGTTGTTTGAAAAGAACTGAGAACTTCTCCTATTGCAGCCCCCGAGCATTTATCTGGGTTGTTTTGTTCAGGAAGAACTCGGATGCAGGGTCTTGGCATATTCTCTGGTAGTCTGCTGTTGTTAGATGTAGTCGTATGGTGGTGGTTGAGTGTGAATGCTGTTTGTTCATGAGTTGTACAGTGTTGGTATATCCTTTCAAATATGCTTGTCCTTGAGTACTGTTCCTTCACGCCTGAGTCCTTTTTCATTGAATTTTGTCTTTTCACTGTGTCCTTTGTTAGGCTTGTTTCATTTGTGCTCCTGGTCCATGTGCACCGCTCCTTCGGTCTATAAATACCCTCCTGGAGTGCTGTTTTGATTCATTGAGCATTTTGTTGCTTGTTCTGAAGTCTCTGTAGTAATGAATATGGTAGTTTGTGAAGTAGAGCAGCCCCCGGGCGTATTTTGCAATTCTTGTATGTCTTGCCGTAGCTGGAGGGAGTCTTGTGATAGGGATTAGAGGTAGGCTAATCCCGCAACAGCAATGTACCAGGATGTACATGGCGGTAGTTGGAGGAAGTCTTGTGATGTGGGCTTCGTTCCTTCATCTGTCAGTTCTGGGTTGATCCTCATCGCCTGTCCTAAGACTGTCCGGTGCAGATCAACACCATATCTAGCATCACATCGGTCTTGGGTAGACAGAAGCCTACCGGCCTTCTCTGCTCCATGTTGTCCCGCCGTGCTGCTGATTTCCGCCTTGGATGCACTGCGTCCGTCCTTTGAAGAAAACAGTATAGCCGAGGGCGGTTTGTCCTTCCGAGTAGCAATTTGGGACATATAGTCGTTCCAGAGCCTAGCTGAGTTTGGGTTCCTCTTTGCTACTTTGCTTTTTGTGGTACCGAGTTCATTGGGTCTTGTAAGATGTGTAATCTTCTATTTTTGAAACTAGTTATAAAATGGAAAGGATCTTATCTTCTGAGTTGCAATTCCTTATTTTCCTGTTGTCCTGGTTGTTGATGAGATTTCTGAGTTCTTTCTGTAAGGACCGGGTTGTTGCGCTCCTTGTGAGATAACCCTTCTTTGCTTCATTGATGATGAGTTCTTTTTGTGGTGATATGATAATTCTACCGTGGTGTTGGATGGATAAGTCTAAAATCTGCCCGTTGAACTGTACCGTTGTGTGGATTTGAGCCATCCGTTATTTTAGCTGTGTCGGTAAATGAACCGTTGCGTCCTCATGTCATGTTAAAATGGGCCTGGTGGGCCGCGTTTTTACCGGTGTAAAATCTATTTAAAGGGCTTTCTCCTCCTTTTCTTTGGTACCCTGCCTTTGCCTTGAAAACCCTAGCCTTTGCACCTCCGCCGTCGCCATTGCCGCCGCCATCTTAGCACCGCCGTCCAAGCCTTCTCTTCCCCTAGTGCCTTTTTGCCTCCGTTAGTACATGGGTAGGAAGAAGGCCGTGAGCAAGTCCCAAGCAACCTTCGTGGACGAGGAGTTGTCTCTTTCCATGATCGAGAACCAAGAGTTCGTGGCCATGAGGGCTGCCCAGAAGGCTTGGCTGGCTCCGACAACGACTGAAGACTAGCTTCGCGAGCTTGCCGGCGATGGTCTAATCCAGAGCAAGGGCATTGTTGAATGGAGAGTTCCAGGCGAGCATCGGGTCCCTGCTCCAGGTCCTGGTGAGATTATTCTTTTTGTCTCCTTTATCCGTGCTGGACTTTGCCTTCCTGCTTCCGCCTTCCTTCATCAATTTCTCAGTTATTTTGGGGTTAGTCTGAACCATCTAACTCCCAATGCCATCCTCCATCTTTCTATTTTTGTACATCTTTGTGAAGCTTTCCTTGGAATTCCTCCATCTCTTTCTCTCTTCCGTCACTTCTTTCGTCTGAAGCCTCAACCCCGCCGTGAAGACACCAATGTTCTTGGCGGCTGTGGGATTCAATTTCGCTAGGGTCCTAAAAGCAAGTTCTTTGACTATCACCTAGTTGATTCTGAGGGATTGGCATGCTGACTGGTTCTATGCCGCCAATTTGATTCCCTCTCTCGCTGTACATTCTGGATCTGGTCCCTCGGTTAACGACCAGTGGGAAAAGAACTCTCTGACGTCGGACGAGGTCCAGGCTATCCAGCCGTTCCTTGAGCGGATAAGCACTCTGAAGCAGCGGGGCTTGACCGGCTTTGGAATCGTCTCGAGTTTTCTTCGTCGTCGTGTTCAGCCTTTGAAGGAGCGAGAGAACTTTGGCTTCGAGTACTCTAGGGCTGAGGATCCTTCACGCATGGTCCCTGCCCTTGAGTTGACTGACGAGGAGGTACTCGAGCGTCTTCAGAAGATGCTAAAAGGAGCAAGCGTTGTCCTGCTTATCGTCTCCGAGTTCTGTGCGAAGAACTCGCCTCCAGCTGTAAGTTGTTTTCTCTTGGTGCGGGTACTTTTTGTATTTCTTTTTGCTGTATCTATTTTCGCTTAATCTTCCTTGTCTTGTTTTGTTATTCTTTTCATAGGAATTGGGGTGTAACTTCGTTGACCCAATTCCCCTTCATGACCTCCCTGCCATCATGGGGGTTGGGGGTAGTCTTGCTGGGGCTTCTTTAACTAGTAAGTCACAAACCGTCGTAATGCTTCCTGGTGTTTCTTCCGCATTTTCTGACGTATATGAAGAGTATGTTCCTCGTCAAGTTCCTCGAGGCCCTCGTAGTGTTGGCAAGAGGGGGCGAGTGGATAGTTCATCTTCTGCTCCATCTGCTGCCAAGAAGTCCCGTTAGACGAGTACTTGTCCAGGTACTCCAGTCGTAGCTAGCATGCTCTTAGGTGAGCATATTTATATGCTCTGTCCTTTTGTTGTTTGCTTATATCTTTGACCGAGTACTTTTGTCCTTTTTCAGCTGGAGCCATGGTGGCCTTGGTTGAGAGTGAGGAGGACGAGGTTGATGATGTGCCTCTTATTGCGCGTCGGTGAGTTCTTTTTTCGTCTTCCTGTTGTTGAAACCCTCCTTTGTTCTGACTTTGGTCTTGATTTCTTTGTAGTAATCAGTTGTCGGGTACCAGTTCTTCTGGAGGTCCAGCGTCGAATTCTTCTGTAGCTCCGTTATCGAGTTCTTTTGGGGCTCTAGTACCGGCTACGCCGCTCTTGTCGTAGAGTGGCAATGATGTTTTTGCCGCTGTGGTTCCCCCTGCGAGGTCTTCTTTTGGCTTTATGAAGAAGAAGATAGCTGGGTAAGTGAATTCTGGTTTTTATTTCTTTGCTTCTGTTCTCCTTTTTTCTTATTCTTTTTGACGAGCTTCCTTATCAACTTTTAGGCCTTCGTCTTCCCCAAGCCTCCAGTCGACTTCTTGTCAAACCTCTGGTGCACCCTTGTGTACTGAGTCTTAGGACTCGGAATGTACGGTCACCATGGTGGCTGTGAGGGGGACAGAGTCCACTGCTGCTGAATTGCTGGTTCTGAGGTGACCGTGGCCATGGCGGCAGGTTCATCTGAGGGGTTGGCCGTTCCGGCTCTCGAGGTGACCGTGGCCGTGGCTATAGGTTCATCAGAGGTACTGGTCGTTGCTTCCCAAGAGATTTCCCTGGTCGTGGCTTCTTTGCCTCAGCCGTCTTCTTCCTCTCCTCTTCTTGCTTCTAGTGGTCCACCTTCGGTCGATGATGTGGTGTAGCAGTTTGATGCCACTCATTGATTATCGGAGCTAACCGCCACCTGGGGAAGCTTATCGACCCTCGCGACTTCTTTTGGGGAAAGCCTCTAGGTAAGTTTTCTGCAATTCTTTCTTTGGGTGTTCGTTTTTCTCCTGTCCTCATTTCTTGTTTTTCTTTCTTTCTTTTTGCTCAGTCTTTTTCTCATGATCACACCGACTTCTTTTTCTCGTCTGAGAACGAGAAGAAGTTGTCTTCTAAGGTAAATGCTCTGAAGACTGAGCTTGACCTCTGTCGGGCCAAGTTGGAGTCTAAGCGTCAGACGCATCAGAATGAGGAGAAAGCCCTCCGTGCCTGGGTAGTTGAGGTGGAAAAATAGTGGGATGTGGCTGCCTAGGAGGCCCTGAAAAATATGGAGGCCATGAAGAAAGAGTGCCATGGTATCGCGAGTTCTTTTTCACTTCCCTTTGTATTCAAATTTGCTTCTCTGCTGACTTGTATTTTCTTGTTTGGTCTAGCTCTCCGAGTTGAAAAGCAGAAGCTCTCAGAGGGTATCGAGGAGATGAAGACGCTCGTTCGAACTAGCCATAATAAGGCTGAGGAGGTAATTACTCAAGCTAAAGAAGAAATCATGCTTGCTAAATTGATTAGGCGTGGAGCTGATAGAGATCTTGTGCAGGCCCAAAAGACCATCGAGGACTTAACTGGTAAGTTGGCAACGGCTACTAAAAACTGGAAAGCTTTGTGGAAGACTTTTCATTCAGTAGCCGACCTTCTTCGGACTTCAGCAAACGATGGTCATTCTTGGGCTCAATTCATTCCCCAAGTGCCGACCTGTTTCTAGGAGTTCGTGAAGCGTTGTGCCCATCTTTGCACCAGGAACGTTCTTGCCTAGGTCCGGGTTCTTTCCTCGGATTTTCCTTTGTCCATGGTCGCCGATGAAGCCGAGAGCCAAGAGTACTTGGATGTTGTTGAGAGGTTGGAGCCTGAGGTTGATGACTTAGCCAGGAAGATTATAGATAATCTTAACATTGATGTCTCTACTCCTGATGACAATGTTTGAATGTAATTGACCTTTGTACTCTGGCTTTTGTAACAGATACTTATACTCTTTCTTGAATGAAGATCCTTTATCTTTGTTGACGTCTTCTTTGTCTAGATGTCTAATCCTTGCTTACTCTTTAAATGTGTTGTCCAAGTGATCAGAATTTTGTTCGAGTAGTTATCCGTTCTGACTTTCATCTTCGTTGTATAAACCACTCGGTGTATGTAGATCATTGTATTTGATAAATTTTCTTGTTTTGCCAAGTACCTGTCTGGCTTTCGTCTGCGCCGTGTGAAACAACTCGGTGTAGATCGTTGTCTTGACAAACTTCGTGTTCTTGTTAGTACTGAAAAGACTTAGGACCGGCGATCTTAGCTTTTTTGCTTAACTCGAGATGTGATCAGCATTCTGGTGTAGCCCCCGAGCACTTCATGGTAGAGCTCTGGAAGCCTTGTCTTGTTTTCTTTAAGTCAGGAACAAGCGTCGTCCGAGTGCTTTCATGAGCAAAACCATGTAGCGCTTCTTGGGATCTTTTGAGTGTAGCCCCCAAGCCTCTTGCTATTTGGAACAAGGAGCTGGAGGGTCTTGTCTTGAAATTGCTCTGATTTATGTTCAGGCTTATTTTCAGTTGTTTTGCTTTTCGGTTTGGGTGTTAGCTTATTAGCTACCCTCATCGGCGGGCTCAAGCATGTTTTTAGCTCTTTTGCTCTCGGCTGGTATGCTTAGGCGTCTTTTCAGCCATTTTGCTTTTTGGTTCGGGTGTTAGCTTATTAGCTACCCTCATTGGTGGGCTCAAGCATGTTTTTAGCTCTTTTGCTCTCGGCCGGTATGCTCAGGCGTCTTTTCAGCCATTTTACTTTTTGGTTCAGGTGTTAGCTTATTAGCTACCCTCATCGGCGGGCTCAAGCATGTTTTCAGCTCTTTTGCTCTCGACCGGTATGCTCAGGTGTCTTTTTAGCCATTTTGCTTTTTGGTTCAGGTGTTAGCTTATTAGCTACCCTCATCGGCGGGCTCAAGCATGTTTTCAGCTATTTTGCTCTCGGCCAGTATACTCAGGCATCTTTTTAGCCATTTTGCTTTTTTGTTCGAGTGTTAGCTTATTAGCTACCCTCATCGGCGGGCTCAAGCATGTTTTTAGCTCTTTTGCTCTGGGCCGGTATGCTCAGGCGTCTTTTCAGTCATTTTGCTTTTTTGTTCTTTTTGGAAACAACTCGGGGAGAACCATAATGAGACATATGTTTGTCGAGAAAGAACCATCTTTATTGATCATGAATATTGATAGGTCACAATGGTACATATGTTGTTGGTGAGCGCTATCTTTGTTTGATCATGAACGTTGATCTCTTGTGTCTTGTATACATATTTTCTCTTGAGTTGTTTTCATGCGTAGAATCTTCGTAGCTGACTAATGTGCCATGTATTGTTGACTTCTTTTCCGTCTTCGGTTATCAACTTGTATGTGCCTGGTCCGATTACTTTTGTGACGATAAAAGGACCTTCCCATGGACTGAGAAGTTTATGGCGTCCGTCGGTTTTTTGTATTCTTCTTAGTACTAGGTCTCTGACTTGTAATGATCGAGACTGGGTATTCTTGTTGTAGTGGCGCCTTAGTCCTTGGAGGTATCTTGCTGATTGAAGGGTAGCGTTTACTCTGACTTCTTCTGTACTGTCGAGTTCTAATCTTTGGGTGTGTTCTGCTTCTCCTTCGTCGTATTGTTCTATCCTTGGTGACGTCCAGATCAAGTCTGCGGGTAGTACGGCTTCTGATCCATACACCAGGAAGAAAGGTGAGTATCCGGTGGCTCTACTTATTTGAGTCCGTAGCCCCCATACGACCTTGGGTAATTCTTTAATCCATTTTGATCCATAGTCTACTAGTTCTTCATACAATCTTGGTTTTAATCCAGCTAGTATGAGTCTGTTTGCCCTTTCTACTTGTCCGTTGGCCTCTAGATGTGTGACTGATGCGTAATCTATTCTGAAGCCGCAGTCTTGTGCCCAACTTTGGAATTCTGTGGCTGTGAAGGGAGAACCCAAATCCGTGATGATTCAATTGGGCATGCCGAAGCGGTGCATAATGTCTTGGATGAACTCGACTGCTTTGGCTGCGCTGTATTTTGCGAGTGGTTTGAATTCAATCCATTTGGTGAACTTGTCAATTGCTACGAAGATGTACTCGAAGCCGCCTTTTGCTTTCTTGAGAGGTCCTACTTGATCCAGCCCCTAGCAGGAGAAAGGCCAAGCAGGTGGTATGCAGATGAGGTTGTGAGCTGGCACATGAGCTTGTCTTGCGAACATTTGACAACTTTTGCATCTTCTGATGAGTTCTTCTGCGTCTTTCAAAATGGTTGGCTAGTAGAAACCGGTGTGAAATGCTTTGCCAACTAGTGTTCTTGAAGCGGCGTGATTTCCACAGCAACCTGAGTGTATTTCGTTTATGATTTCTTTGCCTTCTTCAAATGAGACGCATTTTAGGAGTACTCCTGATGATGCGGCTCTTCTGTAGAGCTTGTCTCCTACTAGGATGTAATTCTTGCTTCTGCGAACAACTTGGGTAGCTTCCTCTTTTTCTGCTGGCAACTTATTCTCTTTGATGTAATCAATAAAAACCTGGGTCCATGAAGTGGTGATTACCAAGATCTGGGTGCCTTTGGCTGAGATTTTAGGGGTTATCTCACCGGGTTGTTTGATAGAGGGAGCTGATAACTCCTCTATGAATACTCCGGGTGGGACCTTAGCCCTGTCTGATCCAAGCTTGGCGAGGACGTCTGCTGCTATATTAGAATCGCGCAGCACGTGTAGAATTTCTAATCCTTGAAAATGTTTTTTGAGCTTTCGTATTTCTGCACAGTAAGCACCCATGTTTTCTTTGGTGCAATCCCAATCTTTGTTGACTTGATTGATGACTACTGCTGAATCGTCATATATGAGTAAACGCTTGATTCCGAGGGTAATTGCCACTCGTAGCCTATGGATGAGGGCTTCGTATTCTGCTTCATTGTTTGTAGCCTGCCATAATATCTGAAGGACATACTTGAGTTGCTTTCCGTCTGGAGAAATTAGGAGGACGCCTGCACCGCCTTCGCCTAGCTTGAGTGATCCATCAAACTACATCTTCCAATGATCAAGGATGGTACTTGACATAGGTTGTTGAATTTCTGTCCATTCGACAACAAAATCAGTCAGAGCTTGAGATTTAATTGCCTTCCGTGGGGTGAAACCGATATTGAGAGCACCAAGTTCAACTGCCCACTTAGATATGCGCCCTATTGCGTCTCTGTTGTGTAGGATGTCTCCGAGTGGGAAATCTGTCACCACGGTAATCTTGTGGCCTTCAAAATAGTGGCGAAGCTTGCGTGAAGTGATTAGTAGGGCGTAGAGTAGTTTTTGTACATGCGGGTACCGGACTTTTGATTCTGACAGTACTTCGCTAATGTAATATACGGGGCGTTGTACTTTATGTACACGCTCTTCTTCTTCTCTTTTCACGACAATCACTATGCTGATCACAATAGAAGTTGCCGCAATGTACAACATCTGTCTTCGTATTTCTTTGGAGGTGTGAGAACGGGTGAGGATGTGAGATATGCCTTGAGTTTCTTGAAAGCTTCGTTGGCTTCTTCTGTCCACTCGAACTTGTCTGTCTTCTTTAGCAATTTAAAGAAAGGTAACCCTTTTTCGCCCAGTCTAGATATGAAACGATTGAGGGCTGCCATGTAGCCTGTTAGTTTTTGCACATCTTTGACACTTCGAGGAGGGCCCATCTCTGTTATGGCTCGAATCTGCTTGGCGCTTGCTTCGATTCCACGATGACTGACCAAGAATCCAAGTAGCTGTCCTGAAGGAACTCCGAATACACACTTGTTTGGATTCAGTTTCCACCTCCATCTTTTCATGTTTTCGAAAGTTTGCTTTAAGTCTTCAATTAGTGTATCCGGGTTCTTTGTCTTTACCACTACATCATCTATGTATGCTTCTACGTTTTCTCTGATCTGATCACCGAGGCATGTTTGGATAGCTCTTTGGTAAGTTGCACCAGCATTTTTGAGTCCAAATGACATGGTTTTGTAGTAGTAGGCACCGAATGGAGTGATGAAAGATGTCTTGCTCTGGTCTTGTTCCTTTAATGCAATCTGGTGATATCCTAAATAGCAATCAAGGAAGGATAATAGGGCAGATCCTACTGTTGAATCCACTATCTGATCAATATGTGGTAGCCCGAACGGATCTTTGGGGCAGTGCTTGTTGAGATCTGTGTAGTCGACACACATGCGCCACTCGTCCGTATTCTTTTTCTATACCAGAACTGGGTTTGCTAGCCAATCTGGATGGAGGATTTCTCTGATCAATCCGGCTGTCATTAGTTTTGTAATTTCCTTTTTAATTGCTGCTTTCTTGTCGGGTGAGAATCATTGTAGTCGTTGCTTTACGGGCTTGGAGCCTTCATTGATATCAATTCTGTGCTCAGCCAACTCTCTTGGGACACCTGGCATGTCAGCTGGCTTCCAAGCGAAGATATCTTTGTTGTCCCAAAGAAAGTTGATGAGCGTGAGTTCCTATTTTGCCAAGAGGTGGGCGCTAATGGTTGCTGTTTTGGAGGGATCGCCAGAGCCCAGGTTGATTTGCTTAACGTCGGCTTGCTTTGGTGGTGCGAGGATGCTAGGCTTTTTAGCCGGTATCTCTAATTCTTCTTGGCTTATTTCTGCGGCAATAGAGGCTATTTCTTTTCTACCATTGTCGGCTTGTGCTTTGGCTGCAATTTGGATTGCCTGAACATCGTAGTCGAAGGCGCGCTTCAAATCGCTTCGAAGAGAAAGGACACCATTAGGTCCTGGCATTTTAAGCAATAGGTACGGATAATGTGGTATTGCCATGAATTTTGCTAGTGTTGGGCGCCTGAGGATTGCGTGGTATGATGAATCAAAGTCTGCAACTTCAAACTTGATGAACTCTGTACGGTAGTTCGAGGGAGTCCCAAAAGTAACTGGTAGAGTGATTTGCCCGAGTGGCATGGCTGCCTTGCCGGGAACTATGCCATAAAAAGGTGTACTTGTTGGTGTAATCATCCCGGTGAGTTGTAGTCCCATCTTCCTTAGTGTTTCTGAAAAGATGATGTTGAGTCCGGCTCCTCCGTCGATTAGTACTTTCGTAACAGTCATACCGACAATGGTCGGATCTAGAACCAGTGGGTAATGGCCTGCCTACGCTGGTCCATTGGTCTTCTCTTGAGAATTGGATTGGATACTTTGACCAATTGAGATATCTTGGTGTAGCGGGTTCTACTGCCATGATGGTTCGTAACGCTAGCTTTTCTTGATGTTTGCTTCTGGAATCTGGAACCCTGGTGAAGATTACTGCCACTGTCCCTCTAGATTTTTGGAATCCCTTGTCTTCATGGTTGTCATCTTCTTTTTTCTAATTGTCTTCTTTATTGTTCCCCTTACTATCTTTTCTTATGTATCTTTTGTTGAAGGTGTAGCAATTTCCGATGGTGTGCTTTCCATTGGGGTGCAAGGGGCAATGTATGTTCTCAATGTTGTCATATCTTCTGGTTTTTGAAAACTTCTTTGATTTGTCAGCCATTGCTACCGTGTTGTCTGGACCACGCTTTCTCTCCTGATGTCTATTGTTTCAAGGGTTTTGCCTGTTCGGGTTGTCTCTGTTGTTTCTATCTAGGAATCTTTCTCGTGTCTTCTCCTCTACAGTAATCATCTTTTCCAATGTTCGTCTGAATTCTTCATTGTTTCTTGGATTTTCTTTGCAGAAGTCTTGAAATTGCCACCTAGCCATGATTCTGTGAGAGAAAGCTACGATTACTTCTCGTAGTGTGATGTCATGTACTTGAGCTCGTAGTTCGCCAAATCGTCGATAGTAATTTATGAGACTTTCACCTCCTTTCTACTTGAGTCCTTTTAACTCTGCGTGGGTGATTGGGTGTGTAATAATACCCACGAAATTTTCACAGAAAGCTCTTTGCAAGTCCTCCCAATTTCTGATTGATCCTGGATTCAATTTGTCAAACCATTGAAGTGGCATGGTTTCTAGGGCCATAGGAAAGAACAAGGTTTTGATGTCATCGTCTCCTCTGGCCAATTCAATCGATTGCGAGTAAATCCTGAGCCATTGCTTTGGTTCAGTCTTGCCATCATACTTGGAGTGGTTGGACGGCTTGAACTTATGAGGTAGTCATATTGAAGCAAGTCTGTTCGCAAAATAGGGGAATCTATCGTGTGTTCTGGCTTCTGTGTATTCTGATTCAGCGCCCCCTTCTTGCCAACTGTTGTCTTGGTGAGAGTAGTTTTGTGTGGCAGTCCGAGTAGGTGCTTTGCTTCTGGCCTTTCTTGGTTGTTCGACTCGGTCGTTTTGACTATGATTTCTTCTACTTTCTCTGTTGTGACTTCCACTTGGTCTAAGTCTCTCGAAGGCAGACTTCCTTTGATTTTGATCTTCCTGTTCATGAGATGTTGCCCTTCTATCATGCGTCCTAAGGATTGTTGATCGGAGGAAGTCCCGGAGCTGTTCTTGTTTTTCATTGGGATATGAAGTCGCCCTGAGTTCTTCTAGTGCTTCTCGAATCTTATCGTAAGGTGTATTCGCTACTCGTCCTTCTTCGACCTCTCGCTCTGATTTTCTTCTATTGTACTCGGCTAGGTCTGACTCATATTTGATCCAAGTGTCCTTTCGCTGTTTAGCACGACGTTGACGTCCTTGTTTCAATTTGTTCTTTCTCTCTCTGGCTTGCCTCTAACTCTCAGTCTCACCATCGTGCCCCTGGATAAACGGTGATATGTTGGATTCAGATTCATCTGAAGACCTGACGTCGGGTGCTTCTAGGGGAACTAATGGTGATCGAGGACGGCAAATCATGAATACTTCTCTAGTGTGAGTTGTTCTATCATCGTCGTTGGTTTCCGTACTGCCAGAGCTGTTGATAACTTCAGTAGAGGTTTCAAAGTCATAGATCAAGTCTCCTTCTTGGTAGGGTAGAGTTGTTGTTGTCGTATCATCGACTAGTTGGGTGCCATCATCTTCAAGAACGGAACCTGGCCAATGGACGATGTAGTCTTGAGATGTTATAGTTAAGACAAGACCTTCTTGGGCTCCCTTCAGCGACATTCTAAGCACGGGATAGGTGGATCCTTCGGGCCATGTCTAATAAGATGTTGCCATGTTGTGGAGTCCAAATAGAAGAGGACCCGACTTCTTTGAAGTACTCCGAGTAGTATTCTTTATAGGTTGACGTCGTGTTTCAGAGCTTTGTCGAAAAAGAACTCGGTTTTCTAAAAGAACTCGGATAAGACTCCATCTCAGAAGCGGAACCTAAGTTTGAATCGGATGCTTGAAGTCGCATAATCTGAGTTGGATTGGACATCACAAGCTGTGCGAATCTTCCGGCAAGCTGATCTGTCGTTGTCGCCGAAATGGAAAAATCCTAATGATGATCTGAATCTTCGAGGAGACGGCCTTGGAGCTTGCCATCGTCGCCTGCCTCACAGATCCATGAACCGAAGATGAAGATTGATCCCTTCGAGAAGATCATGTTGTCGAGGTCCATCGAGCTCTCAGATGCAAAGTCACCGAAAGCCCCTACCTGGCGCGCCAGCTGTCGATGTTTGACCACCGATAGCCTGCCACGGGGGTCCCCGGGATAGTATGTTCGGGCTTCAGCGTATGCAGAACTCGACGGTAAACGCGAGAGGCAGTCGATTTATCCTAGTTTGGACCCTCGATCGATGATCGAGTAATAGCCTTACGTCCAGTCGACGTTAGCCTTTGCGTTGGATTGATTGTAAAGTGTTGTGTTGTACAATTGTCGTCTTGAACTCCCGATCCAAGGAGCCCTGCCCTCCTTTATATAGTCAGGAGGTCAGAGTCCTAGTCGGTTTTGCAATGAGAGTTCCTAGTAGGATTACAGAGTAATACTGCTACTAAGATTATAGGGGAAGAATCCTAATTAGACTAGGTCTTCTCCCTTCCTTGCGGGGTATCCCATGGGTCCCACACCGACACCGCCCTCTCAGGAAAACCTATGAAAGGCGTCTTGGTCATCTTGCCCAGTAGGCAAGCCTCACATGTCTCATATGATTCAAAATCAAACAAAGTTAAAAGCCCATCAGAATGGAGCCTTTTCATGCGATTCTCACTTATATGACCTAAACGACAATGCCACATATAGGTAGGACTTAACTCATTTAGCCGAGGCCTTTTAGCACTTATATTATAGACAGGAGCATCTTCAAGATTTAAAATAAATAACCCATTCACAATGGATGCAGAAGCCACAAACATGTCATTTTTAGAGATCACACAACTATTGTCTTTACTCGCAAATGAATAACCATCCTTCATCAAACATGAAGGTGACACAATGTTTTGACTTAAACTAGGAACAAAGTAACAATTATTCAACTCCATAATAAATCCTAACAGGAGGTGGAGTTGCATCGTCCCGACGTTCAACGCAGCAACTCTTGCATTATTGCCCACGCGGAAATCAACTTCTCCCTTTTCCACGCTTCTACTTCCTATCATTCCCTGCATCATATTGCAAATATGAGCAACCGATCCGGTATCAAATACCCAAGAATTAATATAAGAATTAACAAGGAAAATGTATGTAACATAAACAACAAGTGTACAAGCTGCAGGAGTACCTTTACTGCCATGATCCTTTATGGATTCCAGGTATAGCTTGCAGTTCCTCTTCCAGTGACCTTTCCTATGACAATGAAAGCACTCAGCATCAGCAGGTGGTCTAGCCTTGGGCGCAGGTGGGTTTGGCTTAGAGATCTCATCTTTAGCCTTGCCCTTTTTCTTCTTCCAAGAATTGTCCTTCTTCTTAAACTTAGGCTTGTTTTGGACCACCATCACATGGCTACTGCCAGCACCTTTCTTGATATCAGCCCCTGCTGTTTTAAGCATGCCACATAATTCATTCAAGCCCTTCTCCGCCCCATGCATATGGTAGTTCGTGACAAAATTTCCATAGCTGGACGGAAGAGACGCGAGAATAAAATTAGTAACTAATTCAGGGCCAATTGGGAAGCCCAACTTCTCCAACCTCTGAGTGTAACCAACCATTTTGATCACATGTGGCCCAACTGCTGCGCCCTCTGCTAGCTTGGTTTCAGCAAAAGCCTTTGAGACATTGAACCTTTCAGTCCTGGCTTGAGTCTGGAACATATCATTGAACGCCACGATCATATCGTGTGCTGCATGGTTATTGTCAAACTGCAACAGCAGATCTGGTTCCATACAAGCAAGCATAAGGCAACTCACTTCAAGATCAGCATCACATGCTTTCTTGTAAGTGTTTTTCTCTACAGCTGGTGCATTATCAGCAGGCTCATCTAGTAATGGGGTGTCTAGAATTTCTTCCTTTTTCTCAGCCCTGAGAACAATTCTCAGGTTGCGGATCCAATCCGCATAGTTTGTTCCATTCAACTTATCTTTCTCAAGAATTGAACGCAGAGTAAATGGTTGATTGCTAGGTGCCATTTATCTACAACAAAAGTAATGCAAAATACTAAGACAATGTATCCAAGATAGAGTAAACAATATTAAACCTTTAATAGAATCTACTCCCACTAAAATCAATATCCCTCTCTTGAAATTTAGTGATTCAAGACCCACAACTAACAAGTCTACTAGTGAGCTTTAGCATCACCGCTAGAAGACATGGTAGATTGGTAAGCAACTCTTTGCTAATCATATCACATATGACTCTTGTTGTTGGGTAGCATCTCTATGCTTTGGTGCCCAACTACTCATGCTCCAAGGTCCCTAACTGTTAGGATGACCTTGTCCAAGTAACCAACCCTTCTGCTGTAAGTATCCGATACGAACTTGTCTAGTCAAGGAAAATTAGTGGCACCCTAATTTCATAGACCCACCACCGATTGTACAAGACACATGACAGTGCAAGGTTTGGGGAAGCATTTTAACTTAAACATTGCCGAGGGATCGTTCTACTTCACCATCGCATGTAGACAAAAAACATTATCGCACGTGAAAGTAGAACATAGTAAGAACGGCATTAACACAGATATGACATGGTATAGCCCAATGTTCCTTTGGGGATCTCCATCTCCATCGAACTGTTCCTCATGATGATCTCCATCTCCATGATCCATGTATGCCATCCTTCAGTGATGAGTCCACCAAGACTAGCTATCACTAACGCAAGGCAGTGAAGAAGATTACATAGTCGCGGATAGGATCATCACAGTTTGGCACGCATGCCATTACATCAATTTGACAATATCTTAGTGGCTCCAGCCATATTGTCATACTCACGACATGCAAGCCATGAATTAATTACATACATGCATCACATACACATAAGGGCTATACCAGTCACAAATTCCTACAAAACAAAGTTAACCGATTCCGACGTCTATTCTTAAAACGCCGAAAACACCATCTTCCCGGCCATTTTTCGCAAATCTAATTTCAGAGAAACCGGCAAAGCCGGTGAGAATCGGATGTAAAAATTTTTTCTCTACAATTTTCATATAGAATTCGTCTCAATCTGAGGTCGTATGCAAAAGTTATGGCTGTTTTACCGAACAACACTTTCTTGCACCCCGGCGCCCGGCAGTAGATCCAATCTATCACCGTTGCGCATCACATGCGCTCGGCACTTGACCTAGGTTCAATTCGATCAATCTGATTGATCTCCATCTTGTCATGACTGGATTTACATGTATCACTTAACTCGGATGGTGGAATTCCGACCGGTACGAGTAGATCGTTACAAGACCAACACGGTAAAATCACGAACCATGATCAGAGACTCATCTACAACCGCGCATATCTCCATACGCACTCATCCGAACCTATAACAACACAGTAACGGCTCTGATACCACTGTAGGGTTATGAGGATGCTACGCTAGTCGGAAAACAAAAAAACTTGACCTCATAAACCAAGATCTACTGCTAGTTATAGATCACGGGATTACCACTAGACACGCAGGTGCAGCGGAAGCGACTCGATGTAGTCGAACGCGTCGTAGCAGTGTCGTGCAGTTGCAAGGTCATCCGTCCATCCATCCCCTTCATGCGGTTCGTCCTTGTGCTCCAGATATAGCACCTCTAAGGTATCCACACGTACAGGGAGAAAGCGTTGCGCCTCCAGACTGCTAGGTCCGCGAGGAGCAGCAGGCGCGGGCGTAGGATGGGCGGCGGCGGCTGCCAAAAGGCATGGATTGCTTAGCCCTGTTGCCCACCCCATATATTTATAGGCGTCCCTAATGAGCTCTCGAGTTGGAGGCCCATTAGTAACCCTAAGCCTTGTCTAATTCGGATCCAATCCGAATTAGGCTTCCAGCCCCTTAAGCGTGTGACCCTATGGGTTCACGCACACATAGACATGGCCCGAGTACTCCTACTCGGCCATTAGTTGATAGCGGCCTCTAGCAAGGCATGTCAACTCCTATGTGTATGCAAAGATCATATCAGACGAACCACCACAAAACCACATACTTGTTATTCCCTTGCCTCACGATATTTGGTCCAACTCATAGGTTAACACTTAACCCAAGCACGGCCATGCATTTCTTGATCTAATCATTAGAGTGATACAGTGATATCTCTCTCATATATAGAGAGGGGCAAATTCCATCTTGATTGTCTATGTCTCATAGCATGTTTCCCGACAAACCCGAAAACCACCTTTATAACTACCCTGTTACGGAGTAGCGTTTGATAGTCCCTGAGTAGGTCGTTTCACATCTTGAATACATACAACAATCTCAGGTCTAAGGACATAACGTACATGATGTGAATAGAGATAATAACAACATCTCACATTGGGTCAGTCCAGCCCCATGTCATACATGTGCCCACATTATTAGTTTGACATCTCCATGTCTATGACTTGTGAAACATAGTCATCAACTAATAATGTGCTAATCCATTATTCATGTGTGTCCTCACATGAACTTTGACCAGGGACAACATTAGAATAACCATTCAACTAAAAGAGTTTCACAAACAATTCACATAATTGCTAATTGATACAGGTTGTCTATAATGGAAATTCAATGAACTCATAATATATCATGGATACAAGGCAATATAATCATCTCTATGATTATCTCTAGGGCATACTCCCAACAGTCCTAATACCCCATCACTCCTTAACCCGATTACCCTACAAAAATTGTCAAACTCAGCCTTGTCAAACCATTTTTTGACTTAAGAAATTCGACTAAGTCTCGATCGGATTCGCGTCAAATTCGATTTCCATGCTATTCAGAATGCTAGCTAGTGAATTCCTTTCTCGACCACAGGTATTTCATCGCCATCCACAATGTTCATACTTCCAACTTTACTAAAGTTCTGCATATATGTTTTATAGTGTTTTTGTTCAATAAAAATTGGTTTAAAACCCTAAATGATATAATCGTGACATTGAAATGTAACTTTCGTTTTGCGTTTCTGTTGATCGTTTTGAGTTACGAAAATCAGTCTACACACTATATCACATGCATTAACACATAACCATGATGCTCATGACATGTTTTAGCAAAAGATTTATAGTGTAACACCGAGTGTGTTACAGTTTCATTCCAACTTCTATGCATCTGTGAACTTCAACTCTAAGAAATCCAAGGTTGTCAAGATGCAGTATGTTGATTGGGAGGAGATGAAGGGAAAGAATGAGCCTGGGTTTAGTAAGGTGATCAAGGCTTGTGAGTTGTTTGGCCTCACTAATATTATGAGCTTCAGATATAATTGGAATGAAGAAGTGCTAGCCTAGTTCCATGTCACTATCTTCTATAGCATCTACACTGATGAGATTCATTGGATGACTGAGGGACGGCATTATAGAGTTGATTTTGTGACTTTTAGCCGGATCCTTGGTTTTGGAGAGGAGGAGCAGGGTTTCACTTACATTCATGATGAGGCTAGAGCTGAGATTCGTGATATTGCCTATATATGGATTGACAGGAGAAGTGCATATGGGAAGGTCAGTGGCCTGAAGAGCTATTATTATATTCTGAACAATTTGATCAGGCACACTATCAATCCCAAAGATGGAGCAGCTTCTGATCTTAATGGATATGTGAGGAATGTGCTTGCTAGATTTGCTCCTAGAGGTGACAGGGTTAATGTCCCTCGCTTCATGTGGCGTGAGCTGAGGAACGCCATGGAGGATGGGAGAAAGGGGATACCCTATGCCCCCTATCTCATGTTTATGATTGAGAGGGTCACTGGCTATAGATTTGAGAAAGATGGTCTTCACACCGTCTACAAGATTGAGAAGACCCGAGGAGCAGGTGCTAGCAGGGTAGTGAGATGCTCTCTATCAGTTGTGGATGAGCCTGAGTCGTCCCGCTCTAGGCCTCGCAAGGAAAAGAAGATGGAGAAGTTTGGGAAGTGGATCAAGGCTATTTTCACCACATGCACTTATGCAACGAGGACCGCAAATCAGGACTGGTTAGAGAACCATGAATCCAACCGGGAGGCTAGAGAGCGTGCAGGGCTGCCACCTCTTTCTTCAATTCAGTCACCGCCGAGGTTTGATGACCTCCCTAGCCTATCCGACACAGATTCAGAGGATGAGGAGGAGCAGGAGTAGCCAGAGCTTGATCCACACACCAATTTGAGATCCACCTTGCAGTCCATGAGGAGGAGCACCAGGCGTGAGCGCCACACTTCAACCACTCATCGCCAAGGGAGGGCGGTGGTGTCTTCTTCTTCCTCCTCCTCCTCCAACGATGATGATGATGGTGGAGACGAGGACGTCGCATGTGCTAGTGGAGCTACCGGTGGCGATGATATTGATTGGGACATGATCCAAGAGGATGAGGAGTAAGTGTTGGTCTTTCTTCTTTTCTTCTTTTTGGTTCTTTATACCAAAGGGGGAGAAAATTAGAGGGGTCAACAACTTTTTTGACTCCATGGAGCTTGTTGTAGCTAGAGTTATGTTCGTATCTGTTTAGAGTAGTCTTTGTTAAGTGAGAGTTTGAGAGTCCATTAGAAACTCTATTTATATAATAATGCTACTTAAGTACTTTATATATGTGTGGGATATGGACATATATTAATCTATGCTGTCGCTTGTGATATAATTGTGCTAGAATGTATATCTTTATATGTACTACATGTTGTGTGGTATCTGTTCTAATCTGTGCTGTTACAGCAAATGAGGCAGTGCCGCACCCAACTGCAACAGTAAACCATATCGTGCATAAACTATCATTTGCATCATGTTTTACAAACCTAACACAGTATGCAGCACCCCACAGGAGCATGGATATAGGGGGAGCCCCATCACTTTCACTAAAATGTGAATCTTGGCTTCTTATGCCAATTTGAGAATTCAATTCTCTATTCACATACTTAGGTGGAGGCTCTACACCCATGGCTCGAAAATCTCAGTATTTATTTTATATCTTTTGTAAGCTCTAATTAGGTTGTTATCAATCACCAAAAAGGGAGAGATTGAAAGTGCAATCAAGCCCTAATTGTGAGTTTTGGTGATAATGACCATGCAATTAGAGAACTAATGAGATTTATTGAGATGACAAGCAAGGAATTCATGTTCGAGGATGCTACACGAAACGAAGAAGCCCCCAATTACAAATGTAGATTGCTTCAAACTCAAAGGAGGTTTAAATTCTTTTATATCTTAAATTTGAGTATAGGAAAAATCGTACTATAAAGGGGGACACAATGCTTAAGCTAATATGTGCTACCAAGTGCTCAAACATACACATGCATCCTCAGATTCATAGCCAAGACAGTCTACACTTCACTCTTACCCTTGCTGTCTTGCGTGGTGCGGCACTGCCGCACTTGAAGAGAGGCACTGTCGCACTCGAGCCGTGGCACTGCCGCGACTTAAGTGACCGTTGGGGGCTAGGGGGTATTTATACCCTTCCCCTTCCTCCCCAACGGCTCTAGGCCTCTTCTTCCTCACTCCAGCACGCCTAAAACAGAAAAGGAGCCATCTCTCTCTTCCTCTATTAGTGACCTTGAGCCCTAAAGCAAATCCATTGATTTTCCCATCGATCCTTGAGAGAAAGGATCAAAAACTCGATTAGAGAGCAGCTCCATTGATTCCCCAACTCAAAATGGCACTTGGTTCACGTTTTAGCTAGCGATTGTGTTTGTTACTCTTGGAGCTTGGCTCCTAGCCGGCTAGAGCGTCGCCCGTGGAGCTTGCCAACTTGTGTGGCAGCCCCGGAAGGTTTGTAACCATCTCTTGAAGCTAGTATACTCACCCCTCATCTTAAAAGTTAAGTCTCTTGACTTGAGAACGAGGAAGGGTTGGAAAGCCCTAAGCCTTAGTGGTTAACCTCAACAACGTGGAGGTAGGCAAGCCTCGGTAGCGAGCCAAACCACGGGATAAATCATTGTGTCACTTGTGCTTAATTTACATTACTTGTATTTTATATTATTGGTTGAGGTGATTTCTAGGGTTTATAGTCGATCTACTTGTGTGTGGTGTTCCTACAACTTCTAGCTCTTGATCTATGACTATCATACCTGTAGTAAGCTGAGAAATTTCTCCGATCTAAGTTTCCGTTCACTAATTTTGAATTGTGACTCAAAGTTGTCTGCAGGTGCGTCAGTGTCGCTATTCTGGTTCGGCAGTGCCGCATGATGAATTTGATAAAAGTTTGATTGCTTGCTTTGACAGGCCTATTCACCCCACCTCTAGGCCAACCAGAGATCCTACACACTGGCGTGGAGCTCGCTGCCACGGAGTGTTCGGAGGTCGCCGACACGGACCTCAGCAGTGGGCGCGGCAGATGGATGGAGTGCAGCCGCGACGGGAGGCGTGAGTACGAGCGGTGGCGGCGCCAGCGAGTGGCTCAAGCAGAATCTGTCCTACGACCGCGAGCGAGCGCACACAGCACAGAGCGGCACGGGCGTGTGGATGAGGATGAGCCACGAGTTTCGAACTGGAAGTCACGTGAGCGACGCGGGCGAATGGACGAGAATGAGCCATGTCTGGACGGGAAGTCACAGGACAGACGCCCGAGCTATATCATTATCGTTTTAATTTCTCAAACTTATCCACAGTAGGCCCAGGAAAGCAACAGCGAACAGCATGCTTATAAAATGGATGCTGCTGTTCGACATTACTCAGCCAAAGCTGTACCGTGACCGTGAGTGATCCTGTGATTCAATCATGCCTCAACTCTCAACTACGGTGGTGTGTAAATTCATAGGCTAAAATTTAGGATGTTACATCGAAGTGTTTGGATAGTAATAATAAAACAAATTAAAGAAATCCTAAGTAATCCGCGAGACAAACTTATTAAGCCTAATTAATCTATCATTAACACATGTTACTATATACTGTAGTACCACATTATCAAATCACGGCCTAATCCGCACCTCTCATATTGTTCGAGGGGAAAAAAAAATAGAACACCCATCCTTGATTCTAGATGCACATAGAAACACTTAGTATGAGCCAATGGTAGTCAAGATGCAGAGTATTGAATGCTTACTGGTAAGCAGCCAAGAACCAACACAATGCACAAGCAACATGAATATCAAATGTTCCCAGATATAGTGCTGTTCAAACATTGAGACTGCTAGCTATGGTTAAGGAAACTATTCCCAATTGCTCCCAAGATAGCCATCTGCAATTACAGATTAATCCAGAAGTGGGTTGTATCGCCACTCAAGCCTGCTAGTAATATGAGATCAAAGAAGAGTCCTTTGGTTCTATTGTTCTGAAGCTGAAGTGTACGCTGTGAAATACACTGCCCCCCCAAATTTCCTTTCTCTGCCCCCATCTGTAACAATTTTTTTCTAGATGATTTGTGCAAATCCCAGGACTTCTTTCAAAATTTGTATTTTCATATATGGCGCAATCATGATCAAGAGACAGTGTTATGTGTTTCTTTGGGTAAATTCGAGGCATGGAAAAAAGAGTGTCACATATTACTTGGAATAGACCACAATGATGTCATTTGAAGCAAACAAATCAATTCAGTTCCTGTCAGTCAAACCCAGCCATTCATATGAAATGTTCCGATTCACCATGACTAGTAAATTCCCAAATATTCAAGGGAAGCTGCTGGTAGTAACTTAGTAATTCTATATAAACAAATGACACCAGATTAAAGGGCCTTACCTTTACATGATAGCTTACATAAGCATGAAATGTCAACAAATTCCAAACTGTTCTATCTAGCTTTTTACCCTCAACATGCCGAGGGTAAACAACTGCACAAATCAAAAGTCTGTGAGGCAAAATAGTTTCATGTAGGAACAAGGGATACTAGGAAAAGTGTAAATTACCAAAAGTAACAAAGCCAGCATTTGCATTCAGTGCATCAGCAGATACTCCTTTTAACTCAAGAGGTGGTGCCAGAGACCACATACAAGAAGGAACATTATTAAGTGCAGCCGTTCGTCTTGCCTCCACAAATTCCTAAATTTAAACAACAGCAAGAAAAAGAGTAAGCAAGATGCTCCCATCAGTGGTCATAACAAAAGGGCCTTTGGCAGGATAGTAATGCCCAGGCTTTATCAGGGTAGTTATGCCAACAATTTTTTTTTCCGAACACACAGGAGAACTGAGTTTCATTTCATTAATAAAATCCCCAAACACTACGCAGTACGCACCCCCACCCCACCCCACACAAACCACTACACCACGCACTTTAAAAGATCGGAATAGAAGCACCATTGCAGATAAGACATGACCACGACACTCAAAGTAGGGAGGCCTAAACCAGTGCTATGACCAAGTTCCTGAGGTCCACAGCCTCAGCAGTGCACCAGGCAGCCCCTTCATCAATCACCGTCTTGACCACCATATCTACAGGAGTACCAACGACCTGTCCAGAATTTGGTCGTTGTCCCATCCTAGGGCCATATCAAACATAGCTTTCGCATTTTGATGAATCTGCACATTGAGTCCTGCCCAAGGCTGAGTAGGATTGGTCTTTTGGAGCTACAACCAACAGATACAGAAGAAAGTAAGAGTTCTATTTGGGCTTGGAAAACTCCTTAATTGATGGGTTGCTGCATGCTATGCAGCACGGATATGGATATGTGTATCGGTATCGAAAGGATACGGATACGCAGATACGGCAATTTCTCAGAAAACACAATACGCTGATACGTTTTACTATTTTTTTAAAAAAAATAAGAATGCAAATTAAAATTCAGAAAGTCTATAACTTGAGTAATCACTTATCATTAGTTCAGTACTCTACATGCAATCATACATGTACTCATGGGATGTCGCCAGGAGCTTGCTTTGTTGTTGAACCGTCCTCTCCCCTGCATCACGGGAGCTGGCTGCGGCCATGGTGGACTGGTGGGTGCTCCCCGGTGCGGCAGTTTGGAGGAGGGGAGAAGTCGAATGATGGTACGGAGGGGGCGGAGGCTCGTCGCCGGCGGCCGGCGAGCGGTGGTGCATGCCCTGTGTAGGGCACAGCGATGCTGGCCGTGGCTATGGCGGACTGGTGGGTGCTTACCGGCGCGGCAGTTTGGAGGAGAAGTTGATTGATGGCACGAAAGGGGTGGAGGCTCGTCGCCGGCGGCCGGCGAGCGGGGCGCAACCCCTGCGCAGGAGGCGGCGCGCGCGCGCAGGCGGCGGCGTGAGCTGCAACAGTGTGAGGCGTGAGCGCTTGTTGGGCTGGGCCGTATCCCACAGGTGGATACGTATCAGGTACTCAATATTCCAAAAATTAAATAAAAATCGGATACTTGGAGCATACGTGTCGGAGCCGTATCAGTGGCATATCCGTATCGGATACGTATCCGATATGTGATACGACCCTTCATTGACGTATCCGTGCTACAGAGGCTGCATATATACATTGCAGCATGAATTGCAGCATTATGATAGGTTAAATTGGTCTTTAGTGTCAAATGTAGTTGATACGATAAACATAAAAGACAAAAGACCATGAAGAACACTAGGCCAGGAAGCTGATCAGAGAAACAAAAGGAAGCATCCAAAATACCTGCAGGAAGGAAGTTGCTAAAACAATATCAATGGAGTCCTGGAATCTCATTGGATACATGATGGTAACTTTATCTGCCTGAAAAACTAACAGTGAATCCCATTTGTTACAAACGAATAAAATTAGTACAGGACACTTAAGTGATAATGTGATATTGTTCTTCCTAAAGTTATACCTGGGGAGCAAGGAAAAAGGATTCATTAGGACGGTGAACAAGAGCAACAAGCTTGTCAACATTAGGTGCAACTGTCCTTGAGGCTAAATGTTTCAGCAGGAGCTTCAGTGGTGCACCCAGCACAACCTCTCTAATAGATGCAATTTGTGTCAAGATAGCATTCCTTTGCTCTGGAATATAGTAAAGCAACAAGTGGTTAGAAGCTAGAAATACAGAGGAGAACATGACTTAAATAGAAAAATGATCACATTTCAGGAGATGTCTATGGCTTTGGCAGGCTTATCATAAACGGATACACCACAGATCAAGTACTCACTGACCGAATTCGGCAGCCTGAAGATAAATACAAGGGCCTAAATGTGAATGTGATCGACGAAAAATAGAAATATGAAAACTCCCACATCATCATCAAATAAATGTAACGAAATGGGCATCGGTGAAACCTATTATGGTGGCCTGGAAAAACACCACAACAGTTCAGCAGTGCAAAGAATTTTATTCCAATAAACAGAAAAATATTTTAGTTTAACTGCAATAATAAATTAAGAACAACAATTGATGAACAAAAAATGTTTAGATAATTGGGATGGAATTGTGTAACAAATCCAAAGATGCAATTAACTTTAAATAAAACAAGCATCTATAAATAAAATGTAAAGAACAAACTGAATATATCTATCTGGAGCTCTTTGTTACCTTTTTTTCTTTGAGGTAACAGTTAATCTAGTCAAAGGACACTTGAATCAATTCAAATCTTAGACAACTAACCACATCGTACATTCGCATGACATCAGAAGCATCTACTCATATATAGAGGAAGATGTTTCCAACTAACTAGAAATGAAATTTTGCTGATGAATGGCATCTAAAGATACACAAACCATCAGCGAGTTTTAACATGTTGTTCAGCAAGACAGCTATAACCCTGGAAATGTTACACTAAATTGAAATTTAATATTGGAGACGCCTAACGAAAAAGGAAGCATCAACCAACTTGATCATGCAGCACAACAAGACAATTAGTAACCTTAGGAAGGGAACTCTAGAACCTTCATCTGGTGGAAGTTTTGTCAAATTTATCTTCTTTGTGAGATCAAACCCATCCTTTGGAGGATCAAGAATCTGCACAACTGGCCCATAAGCCGCTTTTATAGCTTCAATGGCACCAAGTGGAAGCCCATCATACAGAATCGCTTCAGAAGGTGGCAGAGGCAAAGCAACTGACAACACCATTACTTTTGGATTCCTCATAGAAAACTGAAACCAAAGCCCACATTCATTAGAATTGTGATATTGAGCATGAGACAGGTGATAATCCTAATGTCTAGGTGTACATGACAGAGCGATGTCCATATTCATTTCAGAAAATAAGAAAATGCAGCTTCGACACCCAAGAACTTGAAAATAAGATGAAAACCTGCTTAAAGTAGAACAATACCAACCTATAAATTTGAACACACTTTCAGTTGAAATAGTAATGTTCAAACACTAGCAAGTCCATATTTTTTATATTACAAAACACAGAAGAAACCTTTACTTGCACCATTAAATAAGTGCTAGTGGCTAATTACATGGTTAGTATGTAGTATGTAGTGTTATGGCAACCATTCAGTATATGAAAGAACTCAAGAAGTAAGAAGGTGACAGCATCTTATTCATTGCTCTTGTTATTACTGTTCTTGTGAAGAAATAGGTAATTCGAGGTTAAAAGGGAAATGCTATCAAATGACATGTACCAAACTAGGAAGAATAGACCCAATTAACTACTGACTATTGTTATTCTGCAGGATTAACACTGCAAACTGTATACATTTTTTTAGACTGAAACATCAAGTAGATAGTCACCTCTGTTTAATTTCTACCAAAACTAACCTCGCCAAAAGTTAGCTACCCTAAGAATTTGACATTGATTAGGATTGATGCCGAAATCTGTCAAGCCATTGCCACCATGGTGGTATACGTATTACCATCCATTTGTTGCCAAGACTTGGCACAATGGCCACTGCTTTTGACGCAAATCCATGCGACAATATAGAACTCACCTGGATATGATACCGGACATCGTCGAACTCTACCGTGTGACAGTCGATGTCCATGCCCTTCTCGCCTCTGCATCGCACCGACATCGCATGAAATGAAATTAAATGAGATTATTGCAAACAACCATTCCACCAGAAGCAAGATGTGGTTCTGTTCTCTCTAAGCAAAAGCAAGGTGGCAGCGAGCGACATACCTGAGAACACGGTCTTGCAGGATCTGGAGCAGGAACCTCAATGGGGACTGGAGCAGTATCATCTTCCACGGCTCTCCTCCCACTCCTCCTATCAACCAGCCTTGCGCCTCAGCCACCCTCAACCCGACAAAATTCTCTCAGTTCCAGAAGCATGCAGCAGTAGGATAATGATAAGCTGCAGTGTAGCACTGAGGCTGAAATTTCATTTACTGATCATTTATATGGATCCAAATTTTAGAAAATTTCAACATTTAAACACTACCTCAAAACTCTAACATTATTATCAGTGAGAATTGCATTATTGCAGTGACCGATCCCAAGTGAAATATATCCCATTCCTACCTTTATAGGAAGGAACATTAATAATTTGAGTCTGTTGGTATGCCAAAATTGACAAAAATTTATCTATTGTGGCCCAATTGACAAGCAATATCATCTCATGCAAACAACAGTACACATATTGGATAATTGGAAAATCAAATACTAGAGTTGCTAGGGTATACCTTTGGCAAAGGAAGCCCAGATCTGGACGCCGACGATAAAGAGTGTCGGGTATGAGCAGTAGCCGACGACAGAGGAGGCGGGGGGCGACTTCGCTGGGCGCCGCTGGCTTCTCTCACCTCCGTCGCGACAATTCTTCTCTACACTGCCGAGCCTACTGCAGGAACGGAGATCGCAATGGATGGTGGTGCGCCTGCACAGCGGAGGGAGGAGGGAGGAGGGAGAAGAGTCACCGGCGCTGGCTCGGTCACGGTCGCCTCCACTACCGGAGACGGCTTCTTTGCCGAGTGTCCCAGACTTTGCCGAGTGTTTTTTATCGGGCACTCGGTAAAGAGGCTGTTTGCCGAGTGCCGAACACTCGGCAAAGAATAACACTCGGCAAACAAATGGCACTCGGTAAAAAGGTAGTTTGCCGAGTGCCGAACACTCGGCAAAGAATAACACTCGGCAAAGACCAGGTTTGCCGAGTGTCAAACAATAACACTCGGCAAAGGGCCGTCATCGTTAACGGCCGGTAGCCGCCGTTAATCCTTTGCCGAGTGTCTTCTCCTGACACTCGGCAAAGAGGCTCCTTTGCCGAGTGTCAATATTTTTTGACACTCGGCAAACCATATTTTTTTCACTTTTGACCTCTAAGCTTTTTCTGCAGTCCTCAGACAATACCTGGTACTCCATGTCCCAATGTGGCACATTTCTCGGACTTTTTCTATATTTCTTTAATTTATTTCATTTAATTGAATTTTCTTGGATAATTCAAATTATAACTGCTAGTCATTCGAATAGTGAAAAAAATGAATGGAAAAATGATATTCATGTTATTTAGTATAATGTGAGGCCATATCCAGGAACAAACCACCAATTTCGAACATCTTATTCACAAAACATGACCACGAAGTTGCGGTCGAGTTGTTTTTAAATTCTATAAAAAGTAAACGAAGTCTGAAAATCATAAAACTTGTCAAGATGTCAAGATATCATATGTGGAGGCTGTGATAAAAAATTGAGGAGATTTCGCGCAAGTTGTCACGTACGATGCTTGCAAACCGGTTTCTTGCAAGCATCGTATGTGACAACTTGCGCGAAATCTCCTCAATTTTTTATCACAGCCTCCACATATAATATCTTGACATCTTGACAAGTTTTATGATTTTCAGACTTCGTTTACTTTTTATAGAATTTAAAAACAACTCGACCGCAACTTCGTGGTCATGTTTCGTGAACAAGATGTTCGAAATTGGTGGTTTGTTCCTGGATACGGCCTCACATTATACTAAATAATATAAATATCATTTTTCCATTCATTTTTTTCACTATTCGAATGACTAGCAGCTATAATTTGAATTATCCAAGAAAATTCAATTAAATGAAATAAATTAAAGAAATATAGAAAAAGTCCGAGAAATATGCCACATTGGGACATGGAGTACTAGGTATTGTCGGAGGACTGCAGAAAAAGTGTGGAGGTCAAAAGTGAAAAAAAAATGGTTTGTCAAGTGTCAAAAAATGACACTCGGCAAAGGAGCCTCTTTGCCGAGTGTCAGGAGAAGACACTCGGCAAAGGAGTCTCTTTGTCGAGTGTTAGGACCTATGGCACTCGGCAAAGATTTTTTTAAAAAAAAAATAAAAAAAAAACCCTCTTTGCCGAGTGTCAGGACCTATGGCACTCGGCAAAGGTCGCCACTTTGTCGAGTGTCTTGTCGGCGACACTCGGCAAAGTGGCCACCTTTGCCGAGTGTCTAAGTCAACGGCGCTCGGCAAATCGGGTACCTTTACCGAGTGCTTGACCTTGACACTCGGCAAAGCCGCCGTCACGGTGGCGCTCGCCGTCACGGCCACTTTTCTTTGCTGAGTGTCGGATTGTCACTCGGCAAAGCCTTTGCCGAGTGCCCGATAAAATGCACTCGGCAAAGAGGTCTTTGCCGATAAACTGTTTACCGAGCGCCCTTTGCCGAGTGTAACACTCGGCAAAGGCTTTGCCGAATGTATATCGGCCTTTGCCAAGTGCCTCAGACACTTGGCAAAGAAGCCGCCTCCGGTAGTGTCCGGTGCGCCAACGCTTGTTGTGTCGACCATGGTGAAGGAGGCGCGGATGGAGGGGGCACACGTGCGAGTCACGTGGACGCCTCGTCCCAAACTCCCAACTCCTGAACTGTGGGATGGACATGGAGTCATGGACCCGTCATGGCGTCATCGAATTTGCACCTACGTCCCCTCCATCTAAAAAAAATATATAATCCAATATTTGATTCTAGTTAATAATTTTAAATTAATATAAAATAGTATCAATATTTATATCTTCAAATAATTTTTTATATGATTAATCTAATGATACTAATTTGATATTATAAAAGTTAGTTTTTCAATATATTTAGTTAAATCTAAAATTATTTGATTCCTTAAAAAGAGAGGATTGCACTTTTTTTATAGAGGGAGTATATTTGTCTCCAAACCAAACACCTCTAAAGTCTAAAAAGAGGATCAACCTAAATATCCGATCGATTCAAATTGACCATCTCCTCTAAACCAAACATGAGATTCCAGCATGAGTTCTAGATTTTTAGTAATTTTTTAACTTAAAAATAGTAAACTACCTGACCAACCATGCACGAACATTTGTTGAACAACCTTTTACATCTAGCCCTCATGTCGCCCTAGAAGCAACACAAGCCAAATCTTTATTTCCTCAGTATATGTTGGGTCGTCATTAGAGGTTATGTGTGACCACAAGGGTGATAGCTGAGAGGCCTCTTCCATTGGTGTTTTTGTTCTCCAACCTAGCACCAGATGAGATGACGATAGTGACCTAGATCTTGTGCTTCATATCCCATGCCATCGACTAGAGCCGTCGACTCCGTGGCAAGCTTGGGCATGTTGACTTGGTCTCAACAACATTGGAGATGTCTCGTGCGTGAGGAGGCGATCTCAATGAACAATGATGGCATGGAAGCGCTCCTTGGGTTTCTCTATTGTGGTGACTAGCACACGATGTCGACTCAGCATCTTGGGCTGAAATCTGGTGGTCGGAGGCGCCCACTCTATAGGGCCCATGTTTGGCGTTTAGCTACTAGTGTCTCAATGACAGACATGTCCTGCATGGTAGCGAGTGGGATTCAGTGAATGGGGTGTCACATTGGTGCAACACATGGCGGGGTTGTGTGCATTAGTTGCTTGGGCTGCGCAAGCGCTGCAACGATTGTGGTGACACGCATGGCGCGCTAGTTGTGATCATGTCTGTGGAAGGCACGTTAATTGCAGTGGTGATAAAATCATGAGGTTGTTGCTCCACATGGCGGTAGGGTTGTAGCGAGAGTAAGATTACGGTCGAATCCTGACCATGGGTGATAGAATATGGTGGCAATTCCTTGAGCGGATAACATGCTCGTAGAGACCCTTCTCCACAAGAGGTTGGTGATGGCTATGGTGTGTGTGGACAAGACACCATGGTTATTGGTTTAGCATGTGGCAAGAGTGGTGCATGTGTATCAAAGCTTGCTGAAGGTGATGGTGGCTAGAGGCCCATCGATTGTCCCTAGCAGTGGCTACGGGAAAGGCTTTTTCCCTTGAATAATAACTTTGTTTGGCTGCCCGCAGTGGTTAGTGTATATAGTGTCTAGTGGGACAAAGGCGACCGATAGGGCCAGCCAACAATGTTGCATGTCTGTGTCTTGGTCATCGTGACAACGTCTTCCTGCTAGTGGTGGCTCATTGCAGACATTGCCTTAGTGACTTGTATCGTTGAGTGATTGCTAGTTTTGTACGACAACAATGGGACGTGTTCATTTGGGTTGTGAGGGGATGCTCGGAACTCGTGAGTTGCTTTGCACCACACGGATGTTGACAATTAATGTCTTTGATGCTACATCCCTCGTTACAGGATTTGCCATAAGGTTCCCACCTTCTAGGGTTATATCGGTCGGAAAAACATAGGGCCAGTCTTTTCTAGTCGATGATGCATCTATGAACATTATACCCTTCTTGGGGACGTTGTTGTGGAAAATCCCACTCTCCTTGTTTTGTATCTTTTAGCAGCTTGCTATGATGAGTAAGGTGCTTGTCATCAGAGTTGAGGAGGCTTCACTAGTTATTGACACCCAATGATTGTCATGAATTGAAAATGTATCCCATGAACCACTAGGATCAGTTGGTTTCGATCAAACCCATCCCATCCTAAGAGCCCAACCAAGTTGTAGACTAGAGTAGGGGTGGATCTGCCACCGGGGCTGGGGGGGCTCAAGCCTCCCTATCGTGGTCGCGCTCATGGAGCCCCCCTCATCCCCCATGAATTTTTACCCATGGAGCCCCCTCAGCCCCTCATGAATTTTTAGCCATGGGAGAAGGTTAGGAGCTTGAGGTTGAAGATGATGGCAGGAAGAGGAGGTTTAGGCCTTAGTTTTGCTAAAATCATAGTTTTGTGTCTTTAGAACAGTTCGAACTTAGTCCCCCTTAAACTTTTTATCCTGGATCCACCATTGGACTAGAGATATGTCTACCTCACCATGCTCTCCAGGAAGGCAAAACTATGGTCTAGGCTACAAGACAGTGTCCTAGGCTCCTAGCCATGCCAAGAACCCAAGATAAACCCACATTTAAGGGGGGCACAAGTTAGACCAGAAACCAACGGCCCTCTTTAGTCAAAAGATCTGCTTTCCAACCAGGCAAGCAATCAACATTCTTGTCAATAAAGGACTACACTTGGGTTTTAGTTAAAGTCTAAATGGCTAAAGCTAATTATTAGCCATAGCCAAAAAAAATGGCTAACCAAATTAGACAGCTACTAGTGTGTTTCGGATCCCCATATAAGAAATGACTATGAGCTCTTGCTGGCAGTTACTTGCAGAGAATCAAGCAGCTCGCAAGGTAGACAGTCTTGTACAACATCAATATCAAACTCTGAGCACTGTATCAGTAAGCACTGCTTTTAGTTTGTTTTTAGTATAAATAAATAGTCCACAAGCTTCTCCGGATAGGTGTAAGTCAAGTGATAAATCAAAATGTCACTGGCGAAGAGGCCAAGATCACGAAAATGAAGAGCAACAGGGACAACGGATCAGCTTTCTGCGACTCTGTGAGAGATTCCTTTCAATTCAAGAAGGCCTTCATCTTTATCCTCAAGAAGATCCAATTCTCAGAAACACATCAAAAGACGTGACTATGCCATAGTAGAATATAACTATATAAGCGATTAATTGATGGATTGAATGTGTGAGCACAGACCAAAACTGTGACTACCAATACGTATACGTGGCCAACACATATATTACTACAGCAACCACCAAACACTGCAAAAAAAAAAAAAAAAAAAAGAAGAGGAAGAAGTTTTGGCAATGAAGCCACCTCGAAATCATTTATATTGCATTACAACCTTCATAGCCGCTATGCTAAGATAACAAAACTAATCCATCCAACCACCACTTCTGTACTGGTAGAGGTGAAAAGCACAGCACCTTTCTTTGCCATCTGGTAACCGAATACAGCCTTAGATCCTTGTTCCTGCAGTTAGAGCCTAACATACCAACCAACATTCTCCAACCCCTGTAATATAATTCAGCACTGTAAATACAAAGAATAAGAATAATCTTCTTTTTAAAAAGAGTAATGCCAGTCCATTGAATTGGCTTATGGAAATAGTTGACTCAAGGAATTAAAAAAATTGTGTAATTTTGGTAAAAAGTACTTGGGACATACTGTATTTCCTCAAACTATACTGTTGTAAGATACTCATCGGAAAGTCAAACCTTACTAGGGATTTGATAGCAAATTTTAATGCTCTTCATAAAAGGAATCACAGCCACCATATCATTAAGTACTATCTTAACCCATCCTGTGGCCTTCATAATGGAAAGAAAGACACCACTCTCACGTGAAGGTTCAAGTTCAACATACATTCAGTATTTCTGACCAACAAATAATGTGTTCATCATTTACGTACGGTCAGGAAATATAATACTAGATTTGATTTTCCACCACCAGCGCAAATGCAAAATGCAAAACATACAGATCAATGAAGTCATTTCGGCTGCCACACTGCAATAGCAATCAAAATATTGCTTGTGCACAAGAATTTAGAAGCACAATTAGGGTACTCATAATTTGCTTTGATGTGCATCACTCTATACTTTACAGGGCAAGAACAAGAGTGCAGCCAACACACGACTAGTCGGAATCAGCTGCAATAGTCCAGTGAAGCCACGAGCCCACGACTGCCCTGCTGAGTTGCCATGTCATGTAATGCTTAATATATTTAGTGTTAGCTCATGTTACCCTACCATGCAGCAATAACCATAATCATAATGAGATGGGAACAAGGAAGGAAAGGTTGGATGTCTTGAAGGAAGTTATGCCTCAAGACTTTTGCCAAATGTCATCTAGAAACAGTCCAGTTGATAGGCCCAAACACTACCCAAAGTTGAATAGGCTTCCTTCCTCATATGCGCTTCTACTATCGAAGTGGTGAATTGAAGGCCCCCTCTACATTCAAAAATCCAAATGTCTAACGAATGAAAATTAATAACAGAAATGTCTCTTTTCTATATAATCTGCATTCAATTTATGTATATGTTTACTGCAATTTCTAAGGATCAGCAGACGCATAAAATTCCAGTGTACACCAAGGGCAACAAATAGGCTAAGGGAGCATGAAATATTGAGTTATTCACAAAAGTGATGATAAATTTGGTCACATGTCAATATACTTTCATTCTTGAAAGAACATGAGTAGGGATGGCCATGGATCAATCCATTGATCGTTGATCCACTCTAACAACTAGTTTTTTTGGTTTGTCCAAGACATGAAAAAAAAATAGTTAACTGAGTTAAACTAAAGTGGATCCATGGTTAACCATGGATTCCTCTATGCCCTATACTTGAACATGAGATACCCTATCCCAGCATCGACAAACCAGGACCAGATATGACAGGAGGTAATACCAATGGGTTATGGTAATAGACTCATGTTGGTCCAGATATAAAGCAGTATATGGCATTTATATTACCAATTGAGAAATGTAGCACCTACGTTTTGGATTTAGCCTTTACCAAACCGGGGCGGGGGGGCAGCGGGGACTAAAGACCTTCTCTGCATTAGCCACTATTCATACTTCAACTAAACATTAACATCTGCTATCAAACTAGCCTCTACAAGAATTCAGAAATAAGATCTGCTATCTAATTAGACTCTACCGCAGTTAGTTTGAGATGTAAACACTGACTATATAGTAGAATTTGCAGACATCTAATTATCTAATCATGAATGAATTGAAAAAAGGTGTAACAGAATTTGTCGAAAGTGTAGATTGCAGTAGTGGATTGTAAATTAACCCTGCATGGGTCTGCTTTCAGATTTCCAAAAAACCAACATGGTTGCAAATTGTGAAATAAAAAGGCTTTCATGGTCCCATTTACTACTCCCTCCATTCCAAATTGGAAGTCGGTTCTGGCCTTTCTAGGTACATAGTTTTAGCTATACATCCAGATATACACTGTCTAGATACATCTAGAAGATCTGAAAAGACAAAATGACTTACAATTTGGAACGGAGGGAGTACATGTCAATGTATAGATCACATCAATTAGGAAGATGAAATAGGAATCAACAACATTACCACTCTACCAGTAGAAACATTTTCTAACATATTCATATGGGATAATATGCTGCCAACTTTCACTCCTTAAACTAGTGAACCAGAATATACAAACTATTTCATTTCCGAAAGTCATACGGCAAAAATTAAGCTATTATGTACAGCATGAAAGTGAGGTTATTCACATGCAGGATCAAGAAACAAATTTTACCACAAGACCTAACCAAATTCACTGCATACGCACAACTCATAAACACCCATATATCAATGCAATTTACATTGCTATTCTCAAATACTTAGCATTGTACAAGAAAGCTAATTTACAGTTTTACACATTGCACGAGCAGGTGAATTTACCAAACAAGAAATATAATTGGTATGGATATCACTTTATCATGAACTTAATGACATGTTCCCTGTTGTAGCATTAAGAAATGCAACCTGGCATGACAAGATGAATTCATGTTATATCATTGCGCACGCAACCCATCCAGCAAGTTAATATCCATACATAGCATGATCGATCTAACTCACTGTTAATGCAAATGCGAAGATATTGACAATAACAGAGTCATCATAACATGGCCAATTGCTCTAATTAATCCTTCACAGCATAACTTGGGCACTCGTACTCAAGCGTAATCATTAGAGCAAGTGAAGCCGTACCATTGCTGCAGGGAGTCATCACATGCGTGGCTGCGGGCGCAGGATCATGATGATGATGTCAATAGCCATGAACGCAACAAGCGGGCTGAGGTCGAGCTTGCGCCCGAACACAGGGGGCATGACCTCACGGCAGAGGGCGAGGAAGGGGTCGCAGAGGTCGCGCAGGGCCGAGAAGGGCTGGCGGTCCCAGGGGATGTTGGGGAACCAGGAGAGCAGCACGCCGACGAGCAGCACCTCCCGGTACACTCCCAGCCACCGCACGGCCGCCGACATCGCCGCCGCCACGGGGGCGCGAAGGGGCGCGAAGTTGAGGCCCCGCAGGGCGGCCTCCAGCGTCGAGAGCGGCGACGCCAGCAGCCCGCCCAGCGCCGTGGCTGCCGCCGACGCCGACGCCTCCGTGGCAGCGCGCGGAGGGGTCAGGCGGAGGCCGCGGGGGAGGGGTCTCGCGGGGAAGGCTAGGGTTCTGGGGAATGGGCGGGCGGATGGGCTCGGGAGGGTGCCGAGAAGCGGGGACCGAGGGCAGGGGGAGGTCAGGATGCCGTACATCTCGCCGCTTCTCCGGAGACGCGGGAGTGGAAAGCTGAAGGGCTTGGGGAGGAAGGGGGTCCGGGCGGCGGAGGAGAAGGGCGGCAGCCGGAAGGCGAAGTGGCCGTGGGCCCTGGCACGGGACGAAGAGGATAGAGGTCTAGCGTTTCGTGTGGGCCCCGCTTGTAAGTGAAAGATCTGCAGTAGGTGGACTTGCACCCCAAATAACACGGTAAATGGGCCATTAAGGCAGCGCCATGCGCGAACCTAGGCCTTTGGAATGCAGGAAAAAAGAAGGAATTCTGTAGAATTTGTATAGAAAATTTTGTAGGAGTCCGTATATTTTTATAGAAAAAAATTGTAGTCGCTAAAATTCAGGTGCCTGAAATTTAGATTTCTTTCAGGCTACGGTTATTATATATATCTTATACTAAAATTACAGCTTTAGTTTGTTGCAATTTATGTAGACATATAATCTGTAATTTTTTATTACAAGAATGAAAAACCCGATAGACAAACTACAAAACTGACAAAATCTAATATATGTTGACACAAAGACAATTAATAACTCATAATTTTTTTCTATAGTTAGTTAGACAAGGACAAAAAATTGATATGCTATGATACAATAGATAAATAATAAATCACAAAAGTAATAATTTACTTGTACTACTTTAATTGTACAAGAGTGTTATCCTGAAATTATCTTAAAATTCAAGCACCTGAAATATAGGGGAAGTGAAAAAAATATAGGAAGTAGAATTTTTCTACGTTCTAAAGAGAGGTAGAGGTAAAAGGATATAAATTAAACTAGCAAATATGCCCGTGCGTTACAACAGGAGAAACAAAGTTATTGACAGCTTCCTCCTACATTGTAGTTCTGTTCTTTCATATGAGACAAGAGTTTGTTGCTGACATTTAGGCTAGGATTAGTTTGTCCATAGATGATTGTGATGAGAGTTCTATCTTAGACTTTTCATGTTGCGCCCTTCAATGAGGATTGCACTGGTACATGTATATAACTTAAAGTATATTTATTTATACCGATCTCGATAACAAACTGTTAGAAATTACTTAGTGTTAAAACTTAAACATGATTAGGATACATAATCTTAGACTTAGGTTAGTAGATCTCTTGAGTTTACCTTCGTTAGTAGAGGAGGAAGTCATGTATGCTTTAGGTGCGGGGACCCGTGTCTACTTGGAGCAGGCCTTGGCACAAAGAGTCAGGGAAGGTATATCCCGTAGTTGTACGGTTGTCACCGGCGTCCTCCTGGCTACGGCGATTCCCTCCTTGGTCAACCTACTGGTGATGGCGATGACTCCGTCGATGAGATCGGAGGAGACATGGGGTGGCGGCCTTCCCTTCACTCCTATGCTTTGGTTAGATCGGGTGCTTAATGTTTGGTATGGCTAACCTTTCTTGTTCGCATCAGCTGTCGAGATAGTTAGGGAACCTTCTTTTTTTATGAGCATTGTGTAACAGAAGTCACAACCATGGTTTAGTTTTGCGACCCCAGTCAGGTCGCGTAGGTGGGGTTGTCTCCCTTGGGACTCAGTCATGACCCTTGCTGAGATCATCCCAACACAAACTGCTCAAGATCTCAGTTCACGATTTGATCCATCATCTGAAGCAAGTGCAGACATAATTACTGGTTTTGTGTCAAATAAGAAATGCAATAGTGATGTGAAGTGTATACCCTTCTCTTTTTTGAGGAAGCCTAATGGTTCGAAAGCCTATTTTGTTGTCTTTTTACTTTTTTCACATTTATTTTAGACTCCTGATTTTTAAGTGGAAAAAACACAATTACTTTGAAAAATGGGAAACCGTTGGCTCATGATTCTGGTGGTAAAAAAAAAGGTGAAACACAAAAAAAAGGGAAAAAACGACGGCTTCGTCTGTGGCTTTGAAGAATCGTGAATTCAAGTCGAAAAAAAGAATCGTGAATCGCAAACCCTTTCGCTCTTGTACTTAAGATCGGAAAGGTGGGTCCCGGGGGTGTCGTGCGTGACGTAAATTATCGTAGCTGAAAGAAAAAAAAACGTGTACACAAAAACCGCTACCCGTCTGTGCCGTGAAGTGGTACCGTAGCTGTTGTACTTAAGATCGAAAAGGTAGATGTTGTACGTGATGGAAACTACCGTAGCTGAAAACCCGCTACCCGTCTATGCCGTGACGTGAGAGATTATAGCAAGCCCATTAACATAGGTAACACAAACGAAGAAGAAATTTTCACGTACAAATATATATATTTCTACTCTTATCTTTTTCTATTTATTTGATTAGGATCAGGATTCCTATTCAAATTGCTCAAGATGGGAGAGATGTTTTTTTTTAATTTGGATCCCTAGCTATCTAGATTAGCTCGGATAGACAATTCACATTCACGGATTTTGTTAGAGGAAGAGGGATAAAAAATAGAAATAAATTTTGGCTTTTTAATATTAGTATATTATTATTATATTATTGTTGTTATTAATTATTCCCTCTGTAAAAAAAAGCGCAATCCTAGTTTTGAACCTGGACAAGTTGGACGGAGGGAGTAATAATCATAATTATTATAGGTACGTGTAGATATATAATATAATTGTTAATAAGTATTAAGGTGTAGACATAGATATATTAGGTATAGATAGAGAATAGACATAGAGGATTCAAGTATTATAAAAAACAAAGAGAAAGAAATTGGGAGGTAACCGTCGGAACGGAAAAACAAATTACAGCCTATAGGGACACGGACTGGAGAAAAAACGGAACGGAAAAAACTGGACCATAAGAAAATCGGAAAGTCTCCGTCATACAACTCAGAGAACAACGACGGGAGAAAAATTGGACGCGAAAATAGTAGAAAAGATAACGTAGGAAGATAATGACAACTTAGGATATTTTTATCTTTTTTTCTATTTCTAATTGAGTTAGGACCTATTTGGATCAGGATTCGTAGCTATTCTCATGTCAAACTTAGAATCGGACTCCATATCGGTCTAAACGCGAGCTATTCTAACTCGTATGGGCATGTGTTATATATATAAGTCCGGACGGAATAAACTTTTTATTGTCCGGTAGTCAGAGGGAGATGGACAAAAAAAATGGATAGACGAAAAAATAGACTGAAATTTTGTCTCTTTATTATTAGGTATAGATGTGGGTTTATGGTCGATGTGCAATTTTTGTGTGGTTTATTTATGG